>NW_027522360.1:0-300000 GCF_052094955.1 Ictidomys tridecemlineatus
AACTCTGCACTCTGTAATAGGGCTTCTTTACCTCAGTCTACAAACTCTGATCTCTGCAAAAGTCCGTCTGCACCCCAGTCTCCAAACTCTGCTTACTGAATCACTCCATCTGCACCACAGTCTTCAAATTCTGCTCTCTGTAAGATCCTTCTGCACTACAGTTTCCAAACTCTGCTCTCTGTAACATTCCTTCTCCACCCCAGTCTTTAACCTCTGCCTCCTGCAAGTGTCCTGTGGCACCCCAGTCTCCAACCTCTTTTCTCTGCAACAGTCCTTGTGGTCCCCAGTCTCCAAACTCTGCTCTCCATAATGGTCTTTAAGCACCCTAGTCTCCAAACTCTTCTTTCTGTATCAGTCCTTTTGAACCTCAGTCTCAAACCTCTGCTCTCTATATCTATCCTTCTGCACTTCACTTTCCAAACTGTGCTCTCTGTAATATTCCTTCTGCACCCCAGTCTCCAAACTCTGCTCTCTGTAACTGTTTTTCTATACCACAGTCACCAAATTCTGGTCTCTGTAACGGTCCATCTGCACCCCAATTTCCAACCTCTGCTTTCTGTAACAGTCCTTCTGCACCTCAGTCACCAAACTCTTCTCTCTGTAACAGTGCTTCTACACCTCAGTCTCCAACCTCTGCTCTCTGTAACAGTCCTAGTGAACCTCAGTCTGACACCTCTGCTCTCTTCACGATTCTTTTGCACCCCAGTCTCCAAACACTGCTCTCTGTAACAGTCAACCTGAACCTCAGTCTCTAACCTCTGCTCTCTGTAAGATTTTTCAGCAACCCAGTTTTCAAACTCTGCTCTCTATAACTGTCATTCTGCACCCCAGTTTCCAACATTTCCTCTCTGTAACCGGCCTTCTTCACGCCAGTCTCCAAACTCTTCTCTCTGTAGCAGGCCTTCTGCACCCAAGTGTCCAATATCTGCTCTCTGCAACGATCCTTCTGCACCCCAGTCTCCAACATCAGCTCTCTGCAATGATCCTACTGCACCTCAGTCTCAAACCTCTAATCTCTGCAACTGTCCTTCTGCACCTCAGTCTCCAAATTCTGCTCGCAGTAATATCCTGCTGCACCCCTGTATGCAACTTCTGCTCTCTGTAACAGAACTTTTGAATGCGAGTCTCCAACCTCTGCTCTCTGTAATAGTCTTTCTGCACCCCAGTCTTCAAACTCTGCTCTCTACAACAGTCCTTCTGAACCTGAGTTACCAAAATCTGCTCTCTCCGAAAGTCCTTCTGTGCCCCAGTCTCCAACATCTGCTTTCTAAAACAGTTCTTCTGCACCTCAGTCTCAAAACCCTGCTCTCTGCAACGACCCTTCTGCTCCCCAGTCTCCAACCTCTGCTCTCTGTAACAGTCCTTCTGCACCTCAGTCTCCCAACACTGCTATCTGGAAGATTCTTCTGCAACACAGTCTTTAAACTCTGCACTCTGTAACAGTCCTTTTGCATAACAGTCTTCAACCTCTGCTCTCTTTAAAAGACATTCTCCATCTAAGTCTTTAACCTCTTCTCTCTGCAACGATTCTTCTCCACCCCATTCTCCAACATCTGATCTCTGAAACACTGCTTTTGAACCCCAGTCTCCAAACTCTGCTCTCTGTAAGATCCATCTTAACCCCAGTCTCCAAAGTCTACTCTCTGTAACAGTTTTTCTTCACCCCAGTCTCCAAACTCTGCTCTCTCTAACAGTCCTTCTGCACCTAAGTCTCCAACCTCTGCTCTGTGTAACAGTCCTTCTTCACCCCAGGTTCTAAAATCTGCTCTCTTGAACAATCCTTCTAGAACCCAGTCTCTAATGTTTGCTTTTTGCAACAGTCCTTCTGCACCACAGTCTCCAACCTCTGCTCTCTCTAACATCTTTCTGCACTCTAGTTTTCAAACTCTGCTCTCTGTAACATTCCTTCTCCACCCCAGTCTCCAAACTCTGTCCTTTGCAACATTTTTTCTGCTCCCCAGAATCCGAGATATGCTCTCTGTAACAGCCCTGCTGTTCTGCAGTCTCCAACTTCTGCTTTTTGTAACGATCCTTCTACACCCCAGTCTCCGTCTCTGCTTTCTGTATCAGTCTGTCTGAACCCTAGTCTCCAACCTCAGTTCTCTGTATCTATCCTTTTGCACCTTAGTCTCTAACCTGTGCTCTATGTAAGAGTCCTTCTGCAGCCCAGTCTCCAACCTCTTCTCACGGTAACAGACATATACCGCAGTCTCCAAATTCTGCTCTCTGTAATGGTCCTTCTGCAGCCCAATTTCGAAATTCTGCTTTCTGTAACAGTCCTTCTGCAATGGAGTCTCCAAACTCTCATCTCTGTAACAGTCCTTCTACACCTCAATCCCCAAACTCTGCTCTCTGTAACAGTCCACCTGCACCTCAGTCTCCAAACTCTGCTCTCTGTAAGATCCTTAAGCAACCCAGTCTCCAAACACTTCTCTGTATAACAGTCCTTCTGCACCCCAGTCTCCAAACTCTCCTTTCTGTAACTGGCCTTCTGCACGCCAGTCTTCAAACTCTGCTCTCTGCAATGATACTTCAGAACCCCAGTCTCCAAACTCTGCTCTATGCAATGATCCTACTGCACCCCAGTCTCCAAACTCTGATCTCTACAGTAGTCCTTCTGCACCTCAGTCTCCAAATTCTGCTCTCTGTAAGATCCTTCTGCACCCCTTTCTTCTAGCTCTGCTCTATGTAACAGAACTTCTGCACCTCAGTCTCCATTCTCTGGTTTTTGCAACAGTCCTTCTGCACCACAGTCTCCAAACTCTTCTCTCTGTAAGATCCTTCTGCACCTCAGTCTCCTACCTGTTCTCCAGTTTCTAAATTCTTCTCTCTGTAACATTCATTCTTCACCCTAGTATTTAACCTCTGCTTTCTGCCAGTGTTCTGCGGCACCCCAGTCTCCAAACTGTGTCCTCTACAACAGTCCTTCTTCTCCCCAGTCTCCAACAACTGCTCTCTGTAAAGGTCCTTCTTATCCCCAGTCTCAAACCTCTGCTTTCTGTATCTATCCTTCTGCACCTCAGTCTCCAACCTGTTTTCTCAGTAACATTCCTTCTGCACCCCAGTCTCCAAACTCTGCGCTCTGTAACAGTTTTATTATACCACAGTCACCACACTCTGGTCTCTGTAACGGTCCTTCTGCACCCCAGTTTCCAACCTCTGCTTTCTGTAACAGTTCTTCTGCACCTCAGTCTCCAAACTCTGCTCTCTGAAACAGTCCTTCTACACCTCAGTCTCCAACCTCTGCTCTCTGTAACATTCCTTCTGAACCTCAGTCTGACATCTCTGCTCTCTGCACGATCCTTCTGCACCCCAGTCTCAAAACACTGCTCTCTGTAACAGTCCACCTGCACCTCAGTCTCCAACCTCTCCTCTCTGTACCAGGCCTTCTGCACCCCAGTCTCTAAAATCTGCTCTTTGCAATGATCCAACTGCACCAGACTCTCCAACTTCTGATCTCTGCAACAGTCCTTCTGCACCTGTCTCCAAATTCTGGTCTCTGTAAGATGCTTCTGCACACCTGTATCCAACCTCTGCTCTCTGTAGCAGTCCTTCTGAACCTCAGTCTCTTATCTCTGCTCTCTTTAACAGTCCTTCTGCACCTCAGTCTCCCAACTCTACTCTCTGTAAGATCCTTTTGCAACCAAGTCTTTAAACTCTGCACTCTGTAAGAGTACTTCTGCACAACAGTCTCCAACCTCTTCTCTCTGCAATGATTCTTCTCCACCCCAGTCTCCAACATCTGCTCTCTGCAACAGTCCTGCCGCACAACAGTCTCCAAACTCTTCTCTCTGTAACAGTCCTTTTTCACCCCAGTCTCCAAACTCTGCTCTCTGCAATAATCCTTCTGGACCCCAGTATCCAATGTCTGCTCTCTGCAACAGTTCTTCTGCACCACAGTCTCCAACCTCTTCTCTCTGTTAGATCTATCTGCACTCCAGTTTCCAAACTATGCTCTCTGTAACATTCTTCCTCCACCCCAGTCTCCAACCTCTGTCCTCTGCAACAGTCCTTCTGCTCCCCAGTCTCGAACATCTGCTCTCTGTAACAGTTCTTCTATACCACAGTCTCCAACCTCGGCTCTTCGTAACGGTCCTTCTACACCCCAGTCTCCTACCTCTGCTTTCTGTATCAGTGTGTCTAAACCCCAGTCTCCAACGTCTGTTTTCTGTATCTATCTTTCTTCACCTCAGTCTCCAACCTGTGCTCTATATAAGAGTCTTTCTGCATCTCAGTCTCCAACATCTGTTCTGGATAACAGTCCTATACCACAGTCTCCAACATCTGCTCTCTGTAAACGTCTTTCTGCACCCCAATTTCAAAACTCTGCTTCCTGTAACAGTCCTTCTGCACCTGAGTCTCTAAACTCTGCTCTCTGTAACAGTCCTTCTACACCCCAGTATCCAAACTCTGCTTTCTATATCAGTCTTTCTGAACCCCAGTCTCCAACCTCTGTTCTCTGTATCTATCCTTCTGCACCTCAGTCTCCAACCTCTTCTCTATGCAACAGTCCTTCTATACTGCAGTCTTCAAACTCTGCTCTCTTTAAAGATCTTTCTGCAGCACATACTACAAACTCTGCTTTCGGTATCAATCCTTCTGCACCCTAGTCTCCAAATTCTGCTCTCTCTAAGAGTCTTTCTGCACCTCAGTATCCAACCTCTGCTCTCTGTAACAGTCCTTCTGCACTCCAGTCTCCAAACTCTGCTCTCTGCAACAGTCCTTCTGCAACCCAGTCTCCAACGTCTTCTCTCTGCAACAGTCCTTCTGTACCCCATTCTGCATCTCTGCTCTCTGTAACAATCCTTCTGCCCCTCAATCTCAAACCTCTGCTCTATGTAACAAGAATTTTGCACATCAGTCTCAAACCTCTGCTCTCCACAACAGTCCTTCAGCACTCCAGTCTCCAAACTCTGCTCTCTGCAACCGTCCTTCTGCTCCCTAGTCTCCAACCTCTGCTCTCTGCAAAAGTCCTTCTCCAACCCAGTCTCCAACCTCTGCTCTCTGCAACATTCCTTCTGCACTTCAATCTGAAAACTCTGCTCTCTGCAAAAATCATTCTGCACCCCAGTCTCCAACCTCTGCTCTCTGTAAAAGTCCTTCTGCACCTCAGTCTCCAAACTCTGCTCTCTATAATGTCCTTCTGCACACCAGTCTCCAAACTGTGATATCTGTAACGGGCCTTCTGCACCCTAGTCTCCAACCTCTGCTCTGTGCAAGAATCTTTCTGCACTCCAGTATTTATGTTCTGCTCTCTGAAAAAGTCCTTCTGCACCCCACTCTCGAATATCTGCTCTCTGCAACAGTCCTTCTGCACCGAAGTCTGAAAACTCTGCTCTCTTCAACAATCATTCTGCAACACAGTCTCCAAACTCTGATCTCTGTAACAGTCCTTCTGCAACACAGTCTCCAACATCTGCTCTCTGTAACAGGCCTTCAGCACCCCAGTCTCCAATCTCTGCTCACTGCAACATTTCTTCTACAACCTAGTCTCCAAACTATGCTCTCTGTAACTGTCTTTCTGATTCCAGTCTCCAACCTCTGCTCTCTGTAACGAGCTTTCTGCACCTCAGTCTCCAAAGTCTGCTGTCTGCAATGATCCTTCTGCACCCCAGTTTCCAACCTCTGGTCTCTGCAATGATCCTTCTGCACCACAGATTCTAACCTCTGCTCTCTGGAACCGTGCTTCTAAACCTCAGTCTCCAACCTCTTCTCTCTGCACCAATCCTTCTGTACCTCAGTCTCCAACCTCTGCTCTCTGTAACAGTCCTTCTGCACCTCAGTATCCAACCTCTGTTCTCTGTAACAGGGTTTCTGCACCCCAGTCTTTAACCTCTGCTTTCTGTAACAGTTCATCTGCACCCCAATCTCGAATCTCTGCTCTCTGTAAAAGTCTTTCTGCACCTCAGTATCCAAACTCTTCTCTCTGCAACGATACTTATGCACCTCAATCTCCAACCTTTCGTCTCTGAAACAGTCCTTCTGCACCCCAGTCTCCAGACTCTGCTCTCTGTAAGATCCTTTTGCATCCCTTTCTCCAACATCTTCTTTCTCTAACAGTCCTCTGCACCCAAGTATCCAACGTCTGCTCTCTGTAAAAGTCCTTCTGCACCTCACTCTCCAAACTTTGCTCTCTGTAATGGTCCTTCTGTACCCTAGTCTACAACCTCTGCTCTCTCTAACAATCGTCTGCACCTTAGTCTTAAACGTTTGCTATCTCTAAGGGTCCTTCTGCACTCTAGTCTCCAACATCTGCTCTCTACAATGGTCCTTCTGCACCAAAGTCTCCAAACTTTACTCTCTCTAACAGTCCTTCTGTATCGCAGTCTCCAACCTCTTCTCTCTGTAACACTCTTTCTGCACCTCAGATTCCAATCTCTGTTCTCTGTAACAGTCCTTCTGCACCTCAGATTCCAAACTCTGCTCTCTGTAACAGTCCTTCTAAGCCTCAGTCTGAACCTCTTCTCTCTGCAACGATTCTTCTGCACCTCAATCTCCAGACTCTGCTCTCTGTAACTGTCCTGCTGCACCCCAGTCTCCAACCTCTGCTCTCTGCAGTGATCCTTCTGCACCTTATTCTCCAACCTCTGCTATCTGCAATGATCCTTCTGCACCCCAGTCTCCTTCCTTGTCTCTCTGTAATAATCCTTTTGCACCCCTGTCTCCAACATCTCCTCTCTCTAAAAGTCTTTCTGCAACTCAGTCTCAAATCTCTGCTGTCAGAAATGATCTTTCTGCACCTCAGTCTCCAACCTCTGCTCTCTTTAATAATCCTTCTGCACCCCAGTCTCCAAATTCTGTCCTCTGTAACAGTCTTCTTGCACCTCAGACTCCAACCTCTGCTCTGTGTAACAGTCCTTTTAAGCCTCAGTCTGAAACCTCTGCTCTTTTCAACGATCCTTGTGCACCCCAGTCGCCAATCTGTGCTATCTGTAACAATCCTTCTGCATCCCAGGCTCCAAAATCTGCTCTCTGTAACAGTTCTTCTGTACCGCAGTCTCCAACCTCTGCTCTCTGCAATAGTCCTTCTGCAACCCAGTTTCCAACCTCTGTTCTCTGTAACAGTCCTTAGCACCCCAGGCTCCAAACTCTGCTCTCTGTAACAGTTCTTTTGTACCACAGTCTCCAACCTCTGCTGTGTGTAATGGTCTTTCTGCACCCAAGTCTCCAAACTACACTTTCCATATCAGTTATTCTGCACCCCAGTCTCCAAATTCTGCTCTCTGTAACAGTCCTTCTGAAACTAAGTCTCCAACCTTTGCTCTCTTAAACAGTCCTTCTGCACCCAAGTCTGCAAACTCTGCTCTCTGTAACAGGCCTTCTGCACCACACTCTCAAAACTCTGCTCTCCGTAACAGGCCTATTGCACCCTAGTCTCCAACCACTTCTCTCTGCAGTGATCCTTCTTAACCTGAGTCTCCAATCTCGGCTCTCTGCAACAGTCCTTCTGCACCCCACTCTCAAAACTCTGCTCTATGTAACAGACCTTCTGCACCCCAGTCACCAACCTCTGCTCTCTGCAACAGTTCTTCTCAACCCCAGTTACCAAACTCTGCTCTGTGTTACGATCCTTCTGCACCTTAGTTTCCAAACTCTGCTCCCAACAACGATCCTTCTGCACCCCAGTCTCCATCCTCTGCTCTCTGTATCAGTCCTTCTGCACCCAAGACTCCAAACTCTGCTCTCTGCAACATTTCTTCTGCACCACAGTCTCCAACCTGTGCTCTCTGTTATACTCCTTCTGCATTCTAGTCTGCAACATCTGCTCTCTGCAATGATCCTTCTTTTGCCCAGTCTCCAAACTCTGCTCTCTGTAAAGGACCTTTTGTATCGCAGTATCCAAACTCTTCTTTTTGTAAGGGTTCATCTGCTCCCCAATTGCCAACCTCTGCTTTCTGTAACAGTGCTTCTGCAACCCAGTCTCCAAACTCTTTTCTCTGCAAAGATCCTTCTGCATCTCAGTCTATCTTTTGCTCTCTGTAATGGTCCTTCTGCACCCCAGTCTCCAATCTATGCTCTCTGTAACAATCCTTCTGCACCTCTGTCTCCAACGTCTGCTCTCTGTAACAGTCCTTCTGTACCACAGTCTCCAACCTCTTCTCTCCATAACGGTACTTCTGCACCCAAATTGCCAACCTCTGCTTTCTGAAGAAGTCCTTCTGCATCTGAGACTCCAACCTCTGCTCTCTGTAACAGTCCTTCTAAGCCTCAGTCTGAAACCTCTGCTCTCTGCAACAATCCTTCTAAACCCTATTCTCCAAACTGTGATATATGTAACAATCCTTCTGCACCCCAGTCTCAAACATCTGCTCTTTGTAACAGGTCTTCTGCAACTCAGTCTCCAAAGTCTGCTCTCTGTAACAGGCCTTCTGCACCCCAGTCTCCAACCTCTTCTCTCTGCAACGATTCTTCTGCACCTCAGTCTCCAAACTCTGCTCTCTGCAACAGTCCTTCTGCCCCCAAGTCTCAAACATCTGCTCTCTGTAAGATCCTTCTGCACCCTGTTTTTTTAACTTTGCTCTCTGTAACAGTCATTCTGCACCTCAGTTTCCAACCTCATCTCTCTGCAACGGCTTTTCTGAATCCCAGTATCCAACATCTGTTCTCTGCAGCAGTCTTTCTGCAACTCAGGCTGCAAAGTCTGCTCACTGTAACAGTCCTTCTGCACTCCAGTCTCTAAACTCTACTTTCCGCATCAGTTATTCTGCACTCCATTCTAAAACCTGTGCTCTCTGTAACAGTCCTTCTGCACCTCAGTCTCCAAACTCTGCTCTTCGAAACAGTCCTTCTGCACCCCAATCGCCAACCTCTGTTCTGTGCAAAAGTCCTTATACACACCAGTCTTTAACATCTGCTCTCTGCAATGATCCTTCTGCATCCCAGTCTCCAACGTCTGCTCTCTGCAACAGTCTTTCTACACAACAGTCTCCAACTTCTGGTCTCTGCTAAAGTCCTTCTGCACCAGAGTCTCCAAGCTCTGCCCTCTTCAATATTTCTTCTGCACCCCAGTCTCCAACCTGTGCTCTCTGTAACTATCCTACTGCACCCCGGTCTCCAAACTCTGCTCTCTTTAGCGATCCTTTTGCAACTCATTCTCCAACCTCTGCTCTCTGCAACGATCCTTCTGCACCCCAGTCTTCAACGTCTGTTCTCTGCAACAGTTTTTCTGACCCCAATCTCCAGCCTCTGCTCTCTGTAAAATCCTTCTGCACCCCAGTTTTCAAACTCTGCTCTAGGTGACACTTCTTCTGCACCTCACTCCCCACCCTCTGCTCTTTGTAACAGAACTTCTGTACCGCAGTCTTCATTCTCTGCTCGTTGCAACATTTCTTCTGCACCCCAGTCTCCAAACTGTGCTCTCTGTAACTGTCTTTCTGACCCTAGTTTTTAACCTCTACTCTCCGTAACGATCCTTCTGCACCTCAGTTTCCAACCTCTGCTCTCTGCAATGATCCTTCTGCACCACAGTTTTCAAATTCTGCACTCTGTTACAGTTTTTCTACACCTAGTCTCCAAACTCTTCTCTCTGTACAAATCCTGATGCACCTTAGACTCCAACTTCTGCTCACTGTAACAGTCCTTCTGTACCTCAGTCTCCAACCTCTGCTCTCTGTAACAGGATTACTGCACCCCAGTCTCAAACCACTGCTCTCTGTAACAGTTCTTCTGCAAGCAAATCTCGAATCTCTGCTCTCTGTAACAGTCTTTCTGCAACCCAGTCTCCAAACTCTTTTCTCTGCAAAGGTCCTTCTGAACCTCAGTCTCCAACCTCTGCTCTCTGCAACAGTTCTTCTTCACCCCAGTCTTCAGAATCTGCTCTCTGTAAGATCCTTTTGCATCCCTTTTTCCAACACTTCCTCTCTTTAACAGTCCTTCTGCACCCCAGTATCCAACCTCTGCTCTCTCTAAAAGTTTTTCTGCACCTCAGTCTCCAGACTTTGCTCTCTGTAATGGTCCTTTTGTACCGCAGTCTCCAATCTCATCTCTCTGTATGAATCCTTCTGCACCTCAGTTTTTAATATCTGCTCTCTGTAACAGTCCTTCTGCACCCTAGTCTCCAACATCTGTTCTCTACAAGTGTTTTTCCGCACCAAAGTCTCCAAACTCTGCACTTTCTAACAGTCCTTCTGTACCGCAGTCTCCAAACTCTTCTCTCTATAATGGTCCTTCTGCACCGCAATTGCCAACCTCTGCTTTCTGTAACAGTCTTTCTACAATTCAGATTCCAAACTCTGCTCTCTGTAACAGTCCTTTTAAGGCTCAGTCTGAAACCTCTGCTGTCTGCAACAATCCTTCTGCACTCCAAACTGTGCTATCTAAAACAATCATTCTGCACCCCAGTATCCAACCTCTGCTCTCTGTAACAGGTCTTCTGCACCCCAGTCTCCAAACTCTGCTTTCTGTAACAGGCCTTCTGCACCCCATTCTCCAACCTTTTCTCTCTGCAACGATCCTTCTGAACCTCACTCTCCAACCTCTTCTCTCTGCAACAATCCGTCTAAACCGCAGTCTCCAACCTCTTCTCTCTGCAATGATCCCTCTGCATTCCAGGCTCCTAAAACTGCTCTGCAACAGTCCTTCTGCACACCAGCCTCCAACATATGCTCTTTGCTACAGTACTTAGCACCCCAGTCTCCAACCTCTGCTCTCTGCAACATTTCTTCTGAACCCAATTCTCCAACCTGTGCTCTCTGTAACTGTCCTGCTGCACCCAGGTCTCCAAACTCTGCTCTCTGTAGCGATCCTTCTGCACCTCATTCTCCAACCTCTGCTCTCTGCAACGATCCTTCTGCACCCTCATCTCCATCCTATGCTCTCTGTAAGAATCCTTTTGCACCCCAGTCTCCAACCTCTCCTCTCTGTAAACGTCCTTCTGCACTTAAGTCTCCAAGTTCTGCAATCTGTAACAGTCCTTCTGAACCCCAGTCTCAAAACTCTGCACTCAGAAATGACCTTTCTGGACCTCAGTCTCCAACCTCTGCTCTCTTTATTAGTCCTCCTGCACCCAGTCTCCAACATCTGCTCTCTGCAACGATCCGTCTTCTCCCCAGACTCCAACCTCTGCTCTCTGTAATGGTCCTTCTACATCCCAGTTTCCAAAATCTACTCTCTGTAACAGTCCTTCTGCACCTCAGTCTCAAAACTCTGCTCTCTGAAACAGTCTTTCTGGACCCCTGTCTCCAACCTCTGCTCTCAGTAACAGTTCTTTTGAACCCCAATCTCATAACCCTGCTCTCTGTAACACTCCTTTTACAACACTGTCTCCACCCTCTACTCTCTGTAAAAGCCTTCTGCACCTCAGTCTCCAATCTCTGCTCTTTGTAAGATCCTTCTGCAACCAATTCTCCAAACGCTGCTCTCTGTAATAGTCTTCTGAAACCTAGGCTCCAAACTCTGCTCTCTGTAACAGGCCTTCTGCACCCCAGTCTTAAAACTCTGCTCACTATAACAGGCCTCTGCACCCCAGTCTCCAAACTGTGCTCTCTGCAACGATCCTTCTGCACCCCAGTCTCAAAACTCTGATCTCTGTAACAGTCCTTCTCTATCAAAGGATCCAACATCTGCTCTCTGAAACAGTCCTTCTGCACCTCAGTCTTAAAACTCGGCTCTCTGCAAAAATCTTTCTGCACCTGAGTTACCAAACTTTCCTCTCTGTAACAGTCCTTCTGAATCTCAGTCTACAATCCTTCTGCAACCCAGTCTCGAAATTGTGCTATCGTTAATAGTCCTTCTGCACACTAGTATCCAAACTCTGCTCTCTGTAACAGGCATTCTTCACACCAGTCTCCAATCTCTGCTCTCTTTAACAGGCCTATTGCACCCCAGTCTCCAACCTCTTCTCTCTTCAACGATCCTTCTTCACCTCAGTCTCCAAACTCTGCTCTCTGCAACAGTCCTTCTGCTCCCCAGTCTCCAACCTCTACTCTCTGTAACAATCCTTGTGCACCTCACTCTCCAACCTCTGCTCTCTGCAACGGTTCTTCTGCACCCCAGTCTCCACACTCTGTTCTCTGCAACAATCCTTCTGCACCCCAGTCTCCAACCACTGCTCTCTGCAACAGTCCTTCTGCACACCAGTCTCCAAATTCTGCTCTCTGCTAAAAAACTTCTGCACCCCAGTCTCCAACCTCTGATCTCTGTATCAGTCCTTCTGCACCACAGTCTTCAACATCTGCTCTCTGCAACGATCCTTCTTCTACCCAGTCTCCAAACTCTGCTCTCTGTAAAAGTCCTTCTGCACCTCAGTCTCCATCATTTGCTCTCTGTAATTGTTCTTCTGCACCCCTTCTCCAAACTCTGTTTTCTGTAACAGTCTATCTGCACACCAGTCTCAATACTCTGCTTTCTCCAATGATCCTTCTGCACCCCATTCTCTTTCCTCAGCTCTCTGCAACAGTCCTTCTCCACCCCAGTCTCCAACCTCTGCTCTCTGTAACAGTCCTCTTGTAGTGCACTCTCAAAAATCTGTTCTATGTAACGGTCCTTCTGCACCCGAGTCTCCAATCTCTGCTCTCTGTAACAGTCCTTCTGCACCTCAGTCTGAAATCTCTGTTCTTGGCAAGAATCCTTCTGTACCCCAGTCTCCAACCTCTGCTCTCTGTAATAGGTCTTTTGCACCCCATTCTGTAACCTCTGCTCTCTGTAACAGTGCTTCTGCACCTCAGTCTACATACTCTGCTCTCTGCAACAATCCTTCTGCACCCCAGTCTCCAAACTCTGCTTATTGTATCAGTCCATCTGCACCACAATTTCCACCACCTGCTCTCTGTAAGAGTCTTTCTTCACCTCAGTCTACAAACTCTGCTCTTTGCAAAGTCCTTCTGCACCCCAATCACCAACATCTCTCTGCAACAGACCTTCACCACCAAATCTTCAACCTCTGCCTTTGTAACAGTCCTTCTGTAACCCAGTCTCCAACCTCTGCTCTCTTCAAAAGTCCTTCTGCACCCCAATGTGAACCTGTGCTCTCCGCTACAGTCCTTATACACCCCAGTGTCCTGCCTCAGCTCTCTACACCAGTCCCTCTGCAACCCAGTCTCAAACCTCTGCTCTCCTTAACAATCCTTCTGCAACCCAGTCTTCGAACTCAGTTCTTT
The DNA here is from genome assembly GCF_052094955.1 of Ictidomys tridecemlineatus. Classification (NCBI taxonomy): domain Eukaryota; kingdom Metazoa; phylum Chordata; class Mammalia; order Rodentia; family Sciuridae; genus Ictidomys; species Ictidomys tridecemlineatus. Next base: position 13,098 of record NW_027522360.1, read on the forward strand.
ATAACAATCCTTATGCACCCCAGTCTCAAAATTTTGCTCTCTACAATGAACCATCTGCACCATAGTCTCCAAACTCTGCTCTCTGTAACAGGCCTTGTGCACCCAAATCTCCCACCTTTACTCTCTATAACAGTCCTTTTGCACCTCAGTATTCAACCTTTGCTCTCTTCAACAGTCCTTTTGCACCTCAGTCTCCAAACTCAGCTCTCTGCATCGAACCTTCTGCACCTCAGTCTCGAAAATCTACTCTCTTTAACAGTCCTTCTGCACCCAGGTCTCAAACCACTGCTGTCTGTAACAGTCCTTCTGCACAACAGTCTCCAAACTCTTCTTTCTATAACAATTTTTCTGCACCCCAGTCTCCAAACGCTGCTCTCTGCAATGATCCTTTTGCATCCCAGTCTCCAACCTCTGCTCTCTGTAACAGTCCTTCTGTACCTCAGTCTCCAAACTCTGGTCTCTGCAAAAGTCCTTCTGCACCCCAGTCTCCAATCTCTGCTGCCTGCAAAAGTACTTCTATACCCCAGTCTCCAACCTCTGCTATCTGCAAAAGTCCTTCTGCACGCCAGTCTCTAACCTCTGCTCTCTGTAACAATCCTTCTGTACCTCAGCCTCCAACCTCTACTCTCTGTAACAGTCCTTCTGCATCTCACTCTCCAAACTCTGCTCTCTGCAACAGTCCTTCTGCACCTCAGTCTGAAAACTCTGCTCTCTGCAAGGAGACTTCTTCACCTCAGTTCCCAAACTCTGATCATTGCAATAGTCTTTCTGAATTCCAGTATCCAACCTCTGCTTTCTATAACAATCTTCTGCACCCCTGTCTCCAACATCTGCTCTCTGAAAAAGTCCGTCTGCACCCAAATCTTCAACATTTGCTCTCTGCAACAGTCGTTCTGCACCTCAGTCTAAAGACTCTGCTCTCTGCAACGATCCTTGTGCACCCCAGTCTCCAAACTCTGCACTCTGAAACAGTCCTTCTCCACCCCAGTCTTCAACCTCTGCTCTCTGTAACAGTCCTTCTGTAGTTTAGTCTTCAAAATCTGCTCTTTATAACGGTCCTTCTGCACCCCAGTTTCTAACCTTTGCTTTCTGTATCAGTCCATCAGCACCCCAGTCTCCAACCTCTACTCTCTCTAACAGTCCTACGGCACCTCAGTCACCAAACTCTGCTGTCTGCAACAGTCCTTCTGCACCAAAGTCTCAAACCTCTGCTTCGTGCAACAGTCCTTCTGCACCCCTTCTCCAAACTCTGTTCTCTATAACAGTCCTCCTGCACACCAGACTCAATACTCTGCTCTCCACAACGATCTTTCTGCACCCCAGTCTCCTTCCTCGGCTCTCTGCAACAGTCCTTCTCCACCCCAGTCTCCAACCTCTGCTCTCTGTAACACTCCTACTGTAGTGCACTCTCAAAAATCTACTCTATGTAACAGTCCTGTTGCACCCCAGTCTCCAATCTCTGCTCTCTGTAACAGTCCTTCTGCACCTCAGTCTCCGAACTCTGCTCTCTGCAACAGTCTTTATGCACCTCAGTCTGAAATCTTTGTTCTCGGCAAGGATCCTTCTGCACCCCATTCTCAAAACTCTGCTCTCTAAAACAGTTCTTCTGCACCCCAGTCTCCAAACTCTGCTTACTGTATCAGTCCATCTGCACCAAAATTTCCGAAACCTGCTCTCTGTAAGAGTCTTTCTTCACCTCAGTCTAAAAACTCTGCTCTCTGCAACAGTCCTTCTGCACCCAAATCTCCAACATCTTCTGTCTGCAACAGACCTTCTGCACCAAATCTTTAACCTCTGCCTCTGTAACAGTCCATCTGTAACCCAGTGTACAACCTCTGCTCTCTGCAACAGTCCTTCTGCACCCCAATGTGAACCTGTTCTCTCCGCTACAGTCCTCATACACCTCAGTGTCCAGCCTCTGCTCTCTGCAACAGACCCTCTGCAACCCAGTCTCCAATCTGTGCTCTCCTTAACAATCCTTCTGCACCTCAATCTCCAACCTCTGCTCTCTGCAATGATCCTTCTGCACCTCAGTCTTCAAAAACTACTCTTTGTAAATGTACTTCTGAACCCCTTGTCCAAACTCTGCTCTCCGTAACAGGCCTTCTGCACCCCAGTCTCCAAACTCTGTTCTTTATAACAATCTTTCTGCACCCCAGTCTCAAAATTTTGCTCTCTAAAACGATCCTTCTGCACCCTTGTCTCCAATCTCTGCTCTATGTAACAGGCCTTATGCACCCAAATCTCCCACCTCTACTCTCTGTAACAGTCCTCTTGCAACTCAGTCTCCAAACTCTGCTCTCTGCAACAGTCCTTTTGCACCTCAGTCTCCAAACTCAGCTCTCTGCATCGATCGTTCTGAAACTGTCTCGAAACTCTACTCTCTGTTACAGTCCTTCTGCACCCCGGTCTCAAACCACTGCTGTCTGCAAAGATCCTTGTGCACACCAGTCTCCAACGTCTGTTCTCTGCAACAGTCCTTTTTCACACCAGTCTCAAACCTCTACTCTCTGTAACAATCCTTCTGAAACCCAGTATCCAACCTCTACTCTCTGCAATGATCCTTTTGCACCGCCTTCTCCAACCTCTGCTCTCTGCAAAAGTCCTTCTGCACCCCAGTCTCCAAACTCTGCTCTTTGTAACAGTCCTTCTGTAATTCAGTCTCTAAACTCTGCTCTCTGTAACAATCCTTCTGTAACTCAGTCTACAAACTCTACTCTCTGTAACAGTCCTTCTGCATCTCAGTCTTCAAACTCTGCTCTCTGCAACAGTCCTTCAGAACCACTGTCTCAAACTTGTCCCTGCAACAGTCCTTCTACACGCCAGTCTCCAACCTCTGCTATCTGCAACAGTCCTTCTGCACCTTAGTCTCTAAACTCTACTATCTGTAACTATCCTTCTGCACCTCAGTATCCAACATCTGCTCTCTTTAAGATCCTTCTGCAAACCAGTCTGCAAACTCTGCCCTCTGTAACAGTCCTTCTGCACCCCTTGTCCAACCTCTGTTCTTGTAACAGTCCTTTTGCATGCCGATCTCAAACCTCTGCTCGCTACAACGATTCTTCTGCACCCCAGTCTCCAACATGTGCTCTCTGCAAAATTGTTCTGCACCTCAGTTTGAAAACTCTGTTCTCTTAAACGATCCTTCTGCACCCTAGTCTCCAACCTCTGCTCTCTGTAACAGTCCTGCTGCACCTTGGTCTACAACCTCTGCTCTCTGTAAGATCCCTGTGCAACATTTTCTAAAAACTCTTCTCTCTGTAACAGTTCTTCTGCACCCCAGTCTCCAACCTCTGTTCTCTGTAACAGTCCTTTTGTACCTCAGTCTCAAATCTCCGCTCTCTGCAAAAGTACTTCTACACCCCATTCTCTAATCTCTGTTCTCTGCCGCAGTCCTTCTGAACCACAGTCTCCAAACTCTGCTCTCTGCAACAGTCCTTCTGTACCCTAGTCTCCAACTTATGCTCTCTGTAACCGTCCTTATGTACAGCAGTCTACAATCTCTGCTCTCTCTAACGGTCCATCTGCACCCCAGTCTCCAACCTATGCTCTCTGTATCAGTAATTCTGCACCCTAGTCTCTAAACTCTTCTCTCTGTAACATTCCTTCTGTACCGCAGTCTCCAACCTCTGCTCTTTGTGACAGTTCTTCTGCACCCCAGTCTCCAAACTATGCTCTCTACAACAGTTCTTCTGCACCCCAGTCTCCAAACTCTGCACTCTGAAACAGTCCTCCTAAACCCCAGTCTCCAACATCAGCTGCTGTAACAGGCCTCCTCTACTGCGGTCTCCAAATTCTGCTCTCTGTAAATTTCCTTATGCACCACAGTCTCGGACCTCTGCTTTCTCTATCAGTCCTTCTGCACCCAAGTCTTCATCCTGTGCTCTCTGTAACAGTCATTCTGAATATCAGTCTTCAAACTCTGCTCTCTGAAACATTCCTTCTGCACCCAATCTCAAAACTCTGCTCCCTCCAACAGTCCTTTTTCAACCAATCTCCAACCTCTGCTATCTGCAGGAGTCTTTCTGCACCCCAGTCTCCAACATCTTCTAGTCTGTAACAATCCTTCTGCACCTCAGTCTCCAACCTCTACTCTCTGTAACAGTCGTTCTGCACCGCAGTCTATAATCTCTGCTCTGTGTAAGATCTTTCTGCAACCCAGTCTCCAAACTCTTCCCTCTGAAACAGTCCTTCTGCACTCTTTCTCCAAACTCTTCTCTCTGTAACAGGCCTTCTGCACCCCAGTCTCCAACCTTTTTTCTGTAAAAATCTTTCTGCACCTCAGTCTCAAACCTCTGCTCTCTACAATGATCCTTATTCACCCCAGTCTCTAACATCTACTCTCTGCAACAGTCCTTCTGCACCCGAGACTCCAACAACTGCTCTCTGCAACAGTCCTTCTGCACCTTAGTCTGAAAACTCTGTGCTCTGCAATGTTCTTTCTGCACCTAAGTCTCCAAACTCTGCTCTCTGTAACAGTCCTGCTGCACCTCAGTCTCCAAACTCGGCTCTCTTTAAGATCCTTCTGAAACCCTGTCTCCAAACTCTGCTCTCTGTAACAGTCCTTCTGCACCCCAGTCTCCAACCTCTGCTCTCTGTATCAGACTTTTGAACTCATATTTACAACCTCTACTCTCTATAAGAGTCCTTCTGAACCTCAGTCTCCAACTTCTGCTCTCTACAACAATCTTCTGCACCTCAGTCTCTAAACTCTGCTCTCTGCAACGATCTCTCTGCACCTCTGTCTCTAAACTCTGCTCTCTGCAACTCTCCTTCTGCACCCCAGTTTCTAACCTCTGCTTTTTTTAGATCCATCTGCACACCAGTTTTCAAACTCTGTTCTCTACAACATTTCTTCTCTATCCCAGTCTCCAACCTCTTCTTTCTGCAACAATCCTGTAGCACCCCAGTCTCCAACCTCTGTTCTCTACAAAAGTTCCTTTGTTTCCCAGTCTCCAAACTCTGCTCTGTGTAACAGTCCTTCTGTACTTCAATCTCCAAACTCTGCTCTCTGTAATGGTTCTAATGAACCCCAGTCTCCAAACTCTGTTGTCTATAAAAGGCCTTCTGCACCCCAGTCTCCAAACTCTGCTCTCTGTAACAGGCCTTCTGCATCCCAGTCTCCAACCCCTTCTCTCTGAAAAGATCCTTCTGTGCCCCAGTGTCAAAACTCTGTTCCTTGCAACAGTTCGTCTGCACCCCAGTCTCAAACCTCTGCTCACTGTAAGATCCTTCTGCACCCCAGTCTCCATACACTGCTCTCTGTAAGAGTCCTTCTGCACTCCAGTCTCCAAGCTCTACTCTCTGCAACAGTCAATTTGAACCCCAGTCTCCAACCTCTGCTCACTGTAAGATGCATCTGAACACAAGTATCCTACCTCTGCTCTCTGTAACAGTTCTTCTGCACCCCAGTCTCCAAAATCTGCTCTCTCCAAGATTTTTCTAGACCCCAGTCTCCAATCTCTGCTCTCTGCAACAGTCCTTCTGCACCACAGTCTCCTACCTCTGCACTCTGTAACAGTTTTTCTTTTTTTTTATTGATTGTTCAAAACATTACAGAGCTCAAGACATATCATCTTTCATACATTCGACTCAATGGGGTTTTGAACTCCCCAAATACATAATACAGACTCACTTCTGTTACATACTCACATTTTTACATAATGGCATATTAGTGACTGTTGTATTCTGCTACCTTTCCTATCCCCTACTATACCCCCTCCTCTCCCGTCCCCTCCCATCTTCCCTCTCTACCTCCTCTGCTGTTATTCAATTCTCTCCCCTTTTTCCCCCCACCCCCTTGCCCCTCATAACCTCTTATAATTTTGTGTATCACTGAAGGTCTCCTACCATTTCCATATGTTTTCCCTTCTCTCTTCCTTTCTCTCCCCCCATTCGTCTTAGTTTACTGGTAGTCTTTTCCTCATGCTCTTCCTTCCTGTTCTATTCTTAGTGGCTCTCTTTATATCAAAGAAGACATTTGACATTTGTTTTTTAGGGCTTGGCTAGCTTCACTTAGCATAATCTGCTCTAATGCCATCCATTTCCCTGCAAATTCTATGATTTTGTCGTTTCTTAGTGCTGCATAATACTCCATTGTGTATAGCTGCCACAATTTTTTTTATCCACTCATCTATTGAAGGGCATCTAGGTTGGTTCCACAGTCTAGCTATTGTGAATTGTGCTGCTATAATCATTGATGTGGCCGTATCCGTATAGTGTGCTCTTTTAAGGTCCTCAGGGAATAGTCCAAGAAGGGCAATAGCTGGGTGAAATGGTGGATCCATTCCCAGCTTTCCCAGGATTTTCCATACTGCTTTCCAAATTGGCCTCACCATTTTGCAGTCCCACCAGCAATGAACAAGTGTGCCCTTTTCCCCACATCCTCGCCAACACTTATTGTTGTTTGACTTCATAATGGCTGGCAATCTTACATGAGTGAAATGGTATCTTAGGGTGGTTTTGATTTGCATTTCTCTGATTGCTAGAGATGGTGAGCATTTTCTCATGTGCTTGTGGATTGATTGTATGTCCTCCTCTGAGAAGTGTCTGTTCAGGTCCTTGGCCCATTTGTTGATTGGATTATTTATTATTTTATTGTTTAATTTTTTGAGTTCTTTGTACATTCTGGATATTAAGGCTCTATCTGAGGTGTGAGGGGTAAAAATTTGTTCCCAGGATGTAGGCTCTCTATTTACCTCTTTTACTGTTTCTCTTGCTGAGAAAAAACTTTTTAGTTTAAGTAGGTCCCATTTGTTTATTCTTGTTATTAACTCTTGGGCTACGGGCGTTCTATTAAGGAATTTGGAGCCCGACCCTACAATATGTAGATCATAGCCAACTTTTCCTTCTATCAGACGCAGTGTCTCTGTTTTTATATCTAGCTCCTTGATCCATTTTGAGTTAACTTTTGTTGCTGGCGAGAGAAAGGGATTCAATTTCATTTTGTTGCATATGGATTTCCAATTTTCCCAACACCATTTGTTGAAGATGCTATCCTTCCTCCATTGCATGTTTTTAGCCCCTTTAACAAATATAAGATAGTTGTAACTTTGTGGATTAGTCTCTGTGTCCTCTATTCTGTAACATTGGTCCACCTGCCTGTTTTGGTACCAGTACCATGCTGTTTTTGTTACTATTGCTTTGTAGTACAGTTTGAGCTCTGGTATCGCTATACCTCCAGATTCACACTTCCTGCTTAGAATTGCTTTTGCTATTCTGGGTCTTTTGTTTTTCCATATGAATTTCATGATTGCTTTATCTATTTCTACAAGAAATGTCTTTGGGATTCTGATTGGCATCGCATTAAACCTGTAGAGAACTTTGGGTAATATCGCCATTTTGATGATGTTAGTTCTGCCTATCCATGAACAGGGTACATTTTTCCATCTTCTGAGATCTTCTTCTATCTCTCTCTTTAGGGTTCTGTAGTTTTCATTGTATAAATCTTTCACCTCTTTTGTTAGGTTGATTCCCAAGTATCTTATTTTCTTTGAGGATATTGTGAATGGAGTGGTTTTCCTTATTTACATTTCAGAGGTTTTGTTGCTGATATACAGGAATGCCTTTGATTTGTGCGTGTTGATTTTATATCCTGCCACTTTGCTGAATTCATTTATTAACTCTAGCAGCTTCTTTGTAGATCCTTTTGGGTCTGTTAAGTAAATTATCATGTCATCTGCAAATAGCGATAATTTAATTTATTCTTTTCCTATTTTTATGCCTTTAATTTCTTTTATCTGTCTAATTGCTCTGGCTAGTACTTCGAGAACTAAATTGAATAGAAGTGGTGATAGAGGACATCCCTGTCTTGTTCCAGATTTTAGAGGGAATGCCTTCAGTTTTTCTCCGTTTAGGATGATGCTAGCCTGAGGTTTAGCATATATAGCTTTTACAATGTTGAGGTAAGTTCTTGATATCCCTAGTTTTTCTAATGTTTTGAACATAAAGGGATGTTGTATTTTGTCAAATGCTTTTTCTGCATCTATCGAGATGATCATATGGTTCTTGTCTTTAAGCCTATTGATGTGGTGAATAGCATGTATTGATTTCCGTATATTGAACCAGCCTTGCATCCCAGGGATGAATCCTACTTGATCATGGTGCACAAGTTTTCTGATATGTTTTTGTATTCGATTCGCCAGAATTTTATTGAGAATTTTTGCATCCAAGTTCATTAGAGATATTGGTCTGTAGTTTTCTTTCTTTGAAGTGTCTTTGTCTGGTTTTGGGATCAGGGTGATGTTGGCCTCATAGAATGAATTTGGAAGAGCTCCTTCTTTTTCTATTTCTTGAAATAGTTTGAAAAGTATTGGTATTAGTTCTTCTTTGAAGGTTTTGTAGAACTCCGCTGTATACCCATCAGGTCCAGGGCTTTTCTTGGTTGGTAGTCGTTTGATGGCTTCTTCTATTTCTTCCTTTGTTATTGGTCTGTTTAAATTGTGTGTGTCTTCCTGTCTCAATCTGGGCAAATCATATGCCTTAAGAAATTTATCGGTATCTCCGCTATCTTCTATTTTATTAGAATATAGGGTTTCAAAATAGTTTCTAATTATCTTCTGTATTTCTGTAGTGTCTGTTGTGATATTGCCTTTTTCATCCCGTATATTAGTAATTTGAGTTCTCTCTCTTCTTCTTTTTGTTAGCATAGCTAAGGGCTTGTCTATCTTATTTATTTTTCAAAGAACCAACTTTTAGTTTTATCAATTTTTTCAATGTTTTTTTTTGTTTCAATTTTGTTTATTTCTGCTCTAATTTTAATTATTTCTTGTCTTCTACTACAATTGCTGTTGTTTTGTTCTTCCTTTTCTAGGTTTTTGAGGTGTAGTGTGAGTTCATTTATTTGTTGGTTTTTTCTTTTTTTGATGAAAGAACTCCAGGATATGAATTTCCCTCTTAAAACTGCTTTCATTGTGTCCCATAGATTCCGGTATGTTGTGTCTGTATTATCATTTGACTCTAAGAATTTTTTTATCTCTTCCTTTATGTCTTCTGTAACCCATTGATCATTCAATAACATATTGTTCATTTTCCATGTGGTGTAGCATTTTTCCTTCCTTTTTTATCATTGATTTCCAATTTCATTCCATTATGGTCAGATATGGTGCATGGTATTATCTCCACACTTTTATATTTACTAAGATTTGCCTTATGGCATAATATATGGTCTATTTTTGAGTAGGATCCATGTGCTGCTGAGAAGAATGTGTATCCACTTGATGATGGTTGGTATATTCTATATATGTCAGTTAGGTCTAGGTTATTGATTGTGCTGTTGAGTTCTATAGTTTCTTTATTCAGTTTTTGTCTAGAGGATCTGTCTAATGGCGAGAGAGGTGTGTTGAAGTCACACGTAATTATTGTGTTATGGTCTATTTGAATCTTGAACTTGAGGAGCGTTTGTTTTATGTAGATTGCAGCTCCATTGTTTGGTGCATACAAATTGATAATTGTTATGTCTTGTTGGTGGATGGTCCCTTTTAACAGTATATAGTGTCCTTCTTTATCCTTCTTAATTAACTTAGGTTTGAAGTTGATTTTATTAGATATGAGTATGGCCACTCCTGCTTGCTTCCGAGGGCCATGTGAGTGGTATGATTTTTCCCAACCTTTTACTTTCAACCTGTATGTCTTTTCCTATCATATGAGTCTCCTGAAGGCAGCATATTGTTGGATTTGTTTTTTTGATCCAGGTTGCTAGCCTATGTCTCTTGATTGGTGAGTTTAGGCCATTAACATTTAAAGTTACAATTGAGATATGATTTGTACTTCCAGTCATGCTTCTTTATTTATTTATTTTAGTTTGGCTAGTTTTACTTTTTCGGTTATTTTCCTCCTCCTTTACTGAGATACCTCTTGTTGTTAGTTTTGGGCACTATTTTTCAATTCCTCTTCTTGTAGTATATTGCTCAGAATGCTTTGCAGTGCTGGTTTTCTTGCTGCAAATTCTTTTAACTTTTGTTTATCGTGAAAGATTTTAATTTCGTTGTCAAATCTGAAGCTCAATTTTGCTGGATACAGTATTCTTGGTTGAAATCCATTATTTTTCAGCGTTTGAAATACATTGTTCCAGGATCTTCTCGCTCAAAGTCTGTGCTAAGAAATCAGTCGTTAACCTAATTGGTTTACCCCTGAATGTAATCTGTCTCTTTTCTCTGGTAGCTTTTAATATTCTCTCCTTGTCCTGTATGTTGGCTATCTTCATAATTATGTGTCTTGGAGTTGGTCTATTATAGTTTTGAATGTTTGGGGTCCTGTAGGCTTCCAGGATTTGGCAATCCATTCCATCTTTTATCTCTGGGAAGTTTTCTACAATTATTTCATTTAATATGCTGTCCATTCCTTTGGTTTGAATCTCTGTGCCTTCTTCTATCCCGATGACTCTCAAATTTGGTTTGTTAATGACATCCCATATCTCTTGAATAGATTGCTCATGGGATTTAAGCATCTTTTCTGTGTTGACTATACTCTTTTCAAGTTGATAAACCTTGTCTTCATTATCTGATGTTCTGACTTCTACTTGATCAAGTCTATTTGTAATATTCTCGTTTGAGTTTTTAATTTGATTTATAGTTTCCTGCAATTCTAGGATTATAGTTTGATTCTTTTTTAAGATCTCTATCTCCTTTTAGAGCTCGTTCTTTGCCATTTGAATTTGTTTGTTTAATTCATTTTCAAAATATATTTTTATTGCTTGGACTTGCTGTCTCATGTCTTCTCTAATATTCCTTTTTATTTGAGTTAGGTATGCCTTGAGTTCTTTCCCTATCCCTGCTTATGATGTTTCTATTTCCTCTTGTAGAATTAAGTTGTCTTGCATTGTTTGTACTCCTTTTTTCCCTTGTTTTCTCATGTTGTCCCCATTGCTTTCCAGCTCTATTTGATTGTCGTGTTTCTGCTCCCTTCTATAGATTTGTTTCGGTTCTGTATTACTCTGATGCCTCTCCTTAGTGTTGTTAAACTATGCCTGCTGACGTGGATTCCACTGTGAAGGAAGATCCGACGTCCGAGCTCCAGTGACGACACTACTTTGCTATTACCGGCCCCAGTTCCTTGCCAGGGTGTCCTGATGAGGTGGTGTGACTGGACTGTCTCTGTTTGATTTCAGCTCCCAGTCGAGGCAGGCAGGCGGTCTCCAGCCACCCAGTATCACAGGCCGCAGGCGGGTGATCGGTCACCTGCGGCCGGGTGTTCTCCTACCGCCCAGCTATGCGGGCAGTGGGTGAACTGTCGCCGGCGGGCCTGCAATTTCCAGCTGCCCAGTCTCGAGGGCCTTGCCTCTAGCCTCCTGGTTTCTCCTGCTAGCCTTCTGTAGCTGCAGGGCAGGCCGCACGAATCAGTCGGCCTGGATCTCTGGGGTCCCACAGTTGGCAATTGGGATCACAGGCACTCTGTCCTTTGGATTTTTCCTGCTTGCTCCTCCCCCAGCTCTAGCTAGACAGGTTTCCTTTTGGCTGCAGATGGGTAGGGGGTGTTGCAGGTCAGGTGCCTCTAGTTCCCCCCTAGTCTTTATGCAGGCTCACTCTGATTCTCCCTCCCCCGGCAAGCCTAGGAGAGATTTTATGCCAGTTCCCGATGTATGGGGGATTGGCTGAGTGCCACACACCTGTTTTGTTGTTGAGATCTGTCGGAGAATGGCGGTGGATATTTCAGCTGTTCAAGATGCTGACTGCTGATTGCCTTGGCGGAGTGTCCGCTGTGGGAGATGGGACTGTACCGCTTCCTTCCCCGTCTAAACTCCCGTACTCAGCCGGGGGGTCAGTGTGGGCTTGCCTGGCGGGATTCCACCTGATCGCAGCCAAGCCTCTCCCTGCTTGCTAATTAATGGCTTCCCTGGGGCGCCACGCCTTCTGTAGCCGCAGGGCAGGCCGCACAAATCAGTGGGCCTGGATCTCCGGGGTCCCACAGTTGGCAATTGGGATCCCAGGCCCTCTGTCCTTTGGATTTTTTCTGCTTGCCCCTCCCCAGAGCTGGCTAGACAGGTTTTGTTTTGGCTGCAGATGGGGAGGGGGTGTTGCAGGTCAAGTGCCTCTAGTTCCCCCCTAGTCTTTATGCAGGCTCACTCTGATTCTCCCTCCCCTGGCAAGCCTAGGAGAGATTTTATGCGAGTTCCCGATGTATGGGGGATGGGCTGAGTGCCACACACCTGTTTTGTTGTTGAGATCTGTCGGAGAATGGTGGTGAATATTTCAGCTGTTCAAGATGCTGACTGCTGATTGCCTTGGAGGAGTGTCCGCTGTGGGGGATGGGACTGTACTGCTTCCTTCCCCGTCCAAACTCCCATACTCAGCCCGGGGGTCAGTGTGGGCTTGGCTGGCAGGATTCCACCTGATCGCAGCCAAGCCTCTCCCTGCTTGCTAATTAATGGCTTCCCTGGGGCGCCACGCCTTCTGTAGCTGCATGCAGGCCGCACGAATCAGTAACAGTTTTTCTATACTAAAGTCTCCAAACTCTGGTATCTGTAATGGTTCCTCTGGACCCAAATTTCCAACCTCTGCTTTCTGTAACAGTCCTTCTGCACCTCAGTCTCCAAACTCTGCTCACTGTAGCAGGCCTTCTGCACCCCAGTCTTCAAAATCTGCTCTCTCCAAAGATCTTTCTGCACTCCAGTCTCCAACCACTGCTCTCTGCAATGATCCTACTGCACCCGAGTCTCCAACCTCTGATCTCTGCAACAGTCCTTATGCACCTCAGTCTCCAAATTCTGCTCTCTTTAAGACCAATCTAAACCCCAGTCTCCTAAGTTTGCTCTCTGCAACAGTCCTTCAGCACCACAGTCTCCAACCTCTGCTTCCTGTAACAGCCCTTCTGCACCCCAGTCTCCAAACTCTGCTCTCTTTAAGATTCTTTTTGCACATCAGACTACTAACTCTGCTTTCTGCAACAGTCCTTCTGCACTCCAGTCTCCAAACTCTGCTCTATGCAACCCTCCTTCTGCACTTTAGTCTCAAAACTCTGCTCTCTACAACAGTCCTTCTGCACCCAAGTCTCAAACCTCTGCTCTCTGCAACAGTCCTTCTGAACCCCAGTCTCCAAACTCTGTTCTCTGCAACGATCCTTCTGGACCCCAGTCTCCAACCTCTGCTCTCTGTAACAATCCTTCTGCACAACAGTCTCCAAACTCTGCTCTCTGTAACATTCCTTCTCCACCCCAGTCTTTAACCTCTGCTTTCTGTTAGTGTCCTGCGGCACCGCAGTCTCCAAACTCTGTCCTCTGCAACAGTCCTTCTGCTCCCCAGTCTGCAACCTCTACTCTCCGTAACGGTCCTTCAGCACCCCAATCTCCAAACTCTGCTTTCTGTATGAGTCCTTCTGAACCTCAGTTTGAAACCTCTGCTCCCTGTATCTATCCTTCTGCACCTCAGTCTCCAACCTGTGCTCTCTGTAACATTACTTCTGCACCCCAGTTTCCAACCTCTTTTCTCTGTAACAGTTTTTCTATACCGCAGTCTACAAACTCTTGTCTCTGTAACGGTCTTTCTGCACCCCAATTTCCAACCTCTGCTTTCTGTAACAATCCTTCTGCACCTCAGTCTCCAAACTCTGATCTCTGTAACAGTCCTTCTGCACCCAAGTCTCCAATCACTACTCTCTGTAACAGTCCACCTGCACCTCAGTCTCCAACATCTCCTGTAACAGGCCTTCTGCACGTCAGTCTCCAAACTCTTCTCTCTGTAGCAGGCCTTCTGGACACCAGTCTCCAAAATATGCTCTCTGCAACGATCCTTCTGCACCCCAGTCTCCAACATCAGCTCTCTGCCATGATCCAAATTCACCCCACTCTCCAACCTCTGATCTCTAGAACAATCCTTCTGCACCTCAGTCTCCTAATTCTCCTCTCTGTAAGATGCTTCTGCAAACCTGCATCCAATTTCTGCTCTCTATAAAAGTCCTTCTGCACCCCAGTCTCCTACCTCTGCTCTCCTAACAGTCCTTATTCACCTCAGTCTCCCAAATCTGCTCTCTGTAAGATCCTTTTGCAACCAAGTATTTAAACTCTGCACTCTGTAACAGTCTTTCTGCACAACAGTCTCCAACCTCTTTTCTCTGCAATGATTGTTCTCCACCCCAGTCTCCAACATCTGCTCTGTGCAACAGTACTTTTGCACCCCAGTCTCCAAACTCTGTTCTCTGTAACAGTCCTTTTTTCACCCCAGTCTCCAAACTCTGCTCTCTGCAACGATCCTTCTGGAACCCAGTATCTAACGTCTGCTCGCTACAACAGTCCTTCTGCACCACAGTCCTCAACCTCTGCTCTCTGTAAGATCCTTCTGGACTGCCGTTTTCAAACTCTGCTCTCTGTAACATTCTTTCTCCAACCCAGTCTTCAACATCTGTCCTATGTAACAGTCCTTCTGCTCCCCAGTCTCCGAGATCTGCTCTTTGTAACAGTCTTTCTGTACCGCAGTCTCCAACCTCTGCTCTTCGTAACGGTCCTTCTGCACCCCAGTCTCCAACCTCTGCTTTCTGTATTAGTATGTCTAAACCCCAGTCTCGAACCTCTATTCTCTGTATCTATCATTCTGCACCTCAGTCTCCAACCTCTGCTTTATGTAGGAGTCCTTCTGCACCCCAGTCTCCAACATCTGCTCTCAATAACAATCCTATATCGCAGTCTCCAACCTCTGCTTTCTGTAAAAGTACTTCTGCAACCCAATTTCCAAACTCTGCTTCCTGTAACAGTCCTTCTGCACCTGAGTCTCCAAGCTGTGCTCTCTGTAACACTCCTTCTACACCTCAGTCTCCAACCTCTGTTCTCTGTAACAGTCCTTCTGCACCTCAGTCTGAAACTTCTGCTCTGTGCACGTTCCTTTTGCACCCAGTCTTCAACCACTGCAGTTTGTAACAGTCAAGCTACACGTCAGTCTGCATCCTCTGCTCTATGTAAGATCCTTCAGCAACCCAGTCTCTGCTCTCTGTAACAGTCCTTCTATACCGCAGTCTCCAACATCTGCTCTCTGTAAGTTTCTTCAGCAAACCAGTCTTCAAACTCTGCTCTCTTTATCAGTCCTTCTGCACCCCAGTCTCTAACCTCTTCTCTCTGTAACAGGCATTCTGAACGCCAGTCTCAAAACTCTGCTCTCTATAGCAGGCCTTCTGCACCCCATTTTTTATCCTATTCTCTCTGCAACGATCCTTCTGCACCCCAGTCTCGAAACTTTGCTCTCTGCAATGATCCCACTGCATCCCAGTCTCCAACCTCTGATCTCTGCAAAAGTCCTTCTGCACCTCAGTCTCCAAATTCTACTCTCTGTAAGATCCTAGTGCACTTCTGTCTCCAACTTTTGCTCTGTGTAACAGTACTTCTGCACCCCAGTCTCAAACCTCTGCTCTCCGCAAGAGTCATTCTGCACCCCAGTCTCCAAACTCTGCTCTCTGCCACAGTCCTTCTGCACCCTAGTTACCAACATCTGCTCTCTGCTACAGTTCTTCTGCACCGCAGTCTCCAATATCTGCTCTCTTTAACAGTCTTTTTGCACCTCAGTCTCCAACCTCTGCTTTCTGCAAAAGTCCTCCTGCACCCCAATCTCCAACATCTGCTCTCTGCTACATTCCTTCTGCACCCCAGTCTCCTACCTGTGCTCTCTGTAAAGGTCCTTCTGCACCCCAATCTCAAACCTCTGCTCTCTGCAACGATCTTTCTGCACCTAAATCTCCAACTTCTGCTCTCTGCAACGATCCTTGTGCATCCCAGTCTCAAATATCTGCACTCTGTAACAGTCCTTCTACACCTCAGTCTTCAACCTCTGCACTCTGCAACAGTCTTTTTGCACCCCAATCTCCAACATGTGCTCTCTTCAACAGTAATTCTATACCCCAGTGCCAACCTCTGCTCTGCTCTATTAAACAGTCCGTCTGAACCCCACTCTGCAACGTCTGTTCTCTATAACAGTCCTTCTGCACCTCATTCTCCAAAACCTGCTCTCTGAAAGAAACTTCTTCAACCCAGCCTCCAAACTCTTCTCTCTGTAACAGTCCTTCTGCACCCCATTCATGAGACTCTGTTCTAAGAAACGGTCCTTATGCACCCCAGTCTCCAAACTCTGCTCTCCGCAAAAGTCCTTCTGCACCACAGTCTCCAACCTCTGCTCTCTGTATGATCCCCAAACTAAGCTCTCTGAAAGATCCTTCTGCGCCCAAGTCTCCAAACTCTACTCTCTGTAACAGTCCTTCTGCACCCAAGTCTCCAAACTCTACTCTCTGTAACAGTCCTTCTGCACCCTAGTCTCCAAACTATACTCGCCGTAACAATCCTTCTGCACATTAGTCTTTAACCTCTGCTCTCAGCAACGGTCCTTTTGAACCTGAGTCTCCAACTTCTGTTCTCTGCAACAGTCCTTCTGCACCACAGACTGCAACATCTGCTCTCTGTAACAGTCCTTCTGTACTGCAGTCTCAAACCTCTGCTCTTTTTAATGGTCCTTCTGGACCCTAGTATCTCACCTCTGCTTTTGGTATCAGTCCTTCTGCACCCCAGTCTCCAACCTCTTATTGCTGTAACATTCCTTCTGCACCTCAGTCTCTATCTCTGCTCTTTGTATCAGTCCTTCTGCACGCCTGTTTCAAAACTCTGTTCTCTGAAACATTCCTTCTGCACCTCAGTCACCATCTCTGCTCTCTGTATCAGTCCTTATACACACAAGTCTCCAAACTCTGCTCTCTGGGACAGTCCTTTTATACCCCCGTCTCCATAATCTGCTCTCTGCAACGATCCTTCTGCACCTTATTCTCCAATGTCTGCTCTGCAACAGTCACTCTGCAACCCAGTCTCCAAACTCTTCTCTCTATACGATCTTTCTGTACCCCAGTTTCCAAACTCTGCTCTCTGTAACATTCCTTCTGCACCCCAGTCTCTAACCTCTGCTATCTGCAATGGTCTCTCTGCACCCCAGGCTCCAACCTTATTCTCAACAACAGTTCTGTACCGCAGTCTTCAACCTCAGTTCTCTGAAAGTGTCCTTCTTCACCTCAGTCTCCAAACTCTGCTTTCTGTATCAGTGTTTGTGCACCACAGTCTCCATACTCTGCTCTCTGTAACAGTCCGTCTGCACCTCACTCTGCAACCTCTGCGCTCTGCAACAATCTTTCTGCACCCCAGTCTTCAAACTCTGCTCTCTGTAACAGTCCTTCTGTACTGCAGTCTCCTACCTCTGCTCTCTGTAACAGTCCTTCTGCACCCGATTCTCCAAACTCTGCGTTATGTATCAGTAATTCTGCACCCCAGTCTCCAAACTCTGCTCTCTGTAACAGTCTTTCTGCACCTCAGACTCCGAACACTGTTCTCTGCAACAGTCCTAATTTGCCCCAATCTCCAACCTCTGCTCTCTGCAACAGTCCTTATGCACCTCAGTGTCCAAACTCAGCTCTCTGTAAGATCCTTCTGAAACCCAGTCTCCAACCTTTGCTTTCTGCAATGGTCCTTCTGCACCCCAGTCTTCAAACTCTGATCTCTACAATAGTTATTCTGCACCCCAGTCTAAAACCTCTGTTCTCTGTAACAGTCCTTCTGTACCGCAGTCTCAAAACTCTGTTCTCTGTAAGGGTTTTCCTGCACTACATTGTCCAAATTCTGCTCTCTGTATAAGTTTTTTTTGCACCACATTCTCAAAACACCCCAGTCTCCAACATCTCCTGTCTACAACAGTCCTTCTCCAACCCAGTCTCTAAACTCTGCTCTCTGCAACAGTCCTACTCCACCCCAGTCTCCAACCTCTGCTTTCTGTATCCCTCTTTCTGCACCACAGTTTTTGAACTCTGGTCTCTGTAACAGTCTTTGTGCACCTCACTCTGCAACCTCTGCTCTCTGCAAAAATCCCTCTGCACCCCAGTCTTCAACCTCGGTTCTCTGTAACAGTCCATCTATACTGCAGAGTCCAATCTCTGCTCTCTGTAACAGTCCTTCTGCACCCGAGTCTGTAAAATCTGCGTTATGTATCAGTAATTCTGCACACCAGTCTTCAACCTCTGCTCTCTGTAACAGTCCTTCTGCACCTCAGACTAAAATCTTTGTTCTCTGCAAAAGTACTTCTGCGCCTCTATCTCCAACCTCTGCTTTTTGCAACAGTCCTTCTGCTCCTCAGTTTCCAAGCTCTGCTCTCTGTAGGATCCTTCTGAAACCCAGTCTCTAACCTCTGCTTTCTGCAATGGTCCTTCTGAACCTCAGGCTCCAACCTCTGTTCTCTGAAACGGTCATTCTACACCCCAGTCTCCATAATAGCTCGCACCAACGATCCTTCTGCACCCAAGTCTCCAACATCCGCTCTCTGCAACAGTCCTTCTCTACCACAGTCTCAAACCACTGGTCTCTGCAACAGTCCTTCTGCACACCAGTCTCCAACCTCTTCTTTCTGTATCAGTCCTTCTGCACCCCAATCTACAACCTCTTCTCTCTTAACAGTCCTTCTTCACCTCAGTCTCCAAATTCAGCTTTCTGCAAACTTCCTTCTGCACCCTAGTCTCAAACCTCTGTTCTCTACAATGATCCTTCTGCACCCTAGTCTCGAACCTCTTCTCGCTGCAACAGTCCTTCTGAAACCCAGTCTCCAACATCTTCTCTCTGCAACAGTTCTTCAGTACCTCAGTCTGAAAACTCTGCTCTCTGCAATAATCCTTCTGCACCCCATTCTCCAACCTCTGCTCTCTGTAACAGTCCTTCTTCACGTCAGTCTTCAACCTCTGCTCTGTGTAACAGTTCTTCTGCACCCCAGTGTCCAACATCTGCTCTCTGCAATGATCCTTCTGCATCCCTGTCGCTAAACTCTGCTCTATGTAACAGTCCATTTGAACCTCAGACTCCAAACTCTGCTCTACGTAAGATCCTTCTGCAACCCAGTCACCAAACTCTGCACTCTGTAACAGCCCTTCTGCACCCCAGTCTCCAACCTCTGCTCTCTGTAACAGGCCTTCTGCACCCCAGTCTCCAAATTCTGCTCTCTGTATCAGTCCTTCTGCACGCCAGTCGCAAACATCTGTTCTTTGTAAAAGTCCTCCTGCATCTCAGTTTCCTATATCTGCTCTCTGCAACAGTCTGTCAGCATCCCAGATTCCAACTTCTGGTTTCTGCAACAGTCCTTCTACACCCAAGTCTCCAACCTCTGGTGTGTGCAACAGTATTTCTCAACCCCAGTCTCCAAACTCTGCTCTCTGTAACAATCCTTCTGTGCCTCACTCTACAACAACTGCTTTTTGTAAGTTCTTTCTCCAACCCAGTCTCCAAACACTGCTCTCTATAACAGTCCTTCTGCACGCCTTCTCCCAACTCTCCTCTCTGTAACAGGCCTTCTGCACTTCAGTCTCCAAAGTCTGTTCTCTATAACAATCCTTCTGCACCCCAGTCTCCAACCTCTGCACTCTGTAACAGTCTTGCTGCACCTCGGTCTACAATCTCTGCTCTCTGTAAGATTCTTCTGCAACCTTGTCTAAAAACTCTGCTCTTTGTAAAAGTCCTTCTGCACCTCATTCTCAAAACTCTGTTCTTTCAACACTCATTCTGCACCCCAGTCGCAAACCCCTACTCTCTGTAACAATCCTTCTGTACCGCAGTCTCCAAACTCTTCTCTCTGTAACGGTTCTTCTGCACCCCAGTCTCCAACCTCTGCTTTCTGTATCAGTCCTTCTGCACCCCAATCTACAATCTCTGCTCTCTGTAACAGTTTTTCTGCACCTCATATCCAAACTCTGCTTTCTGCAACAGTCCTTATGCACCCCAGTCTCCAACCTCTGCTGTCTGCAAATTTTCTTTTGCACCCCAGTCTGCAACGTGTGCTCTGTGTAACAGTCCTTCTGCAGAAAAGTCTCCAAACGCTGCTCTCTGTAACAGTCCTTCTCTACCTCAGTCTTCAACCTCTGCTCTATGAAAGAGTCCTTCTGCACACCAGTGTCCAACCTCTGCTCTCTAAACAGTCCTTCTGCACCCCAGTCTCCAACATCTACTCTGTTCAACAGTCCTTCTGCACCCCAGTGTCCATACTCTGCTCTCTGCAATGATCCTTCTGCACCCCAGTCTTCAACCTCTGCTGTCTGAAATATCGCTCTGACCCCAGTTTCCAAACACTGCTCTCTGTAATATTCCTTCTCCACGCCAGTCTTAAACCTCTGCTTTCTGAAACGGTCCTGCTGCACCCCAGTCTCCAACCTCTGTACTCTGCAACACTCCTTCTGCTCCCCAGTCTCCAAACTCTGCTCTCTGTAAAGGTCCTTTTGCACGCCAGTTTTCAACCTCTGCTTTCTTTCTCCGTCCATCTGCACCTCAGTCTCCAACCTCTGCTCTCTCCAAAGTCCTTCTGCGCCCCATTCTACAACTTCTGCTCTCTGAAACAGTCCTTCTGAACAACAGTATGCAAAATCTGCTCTCTGAAAAAGTCCTTGTGTACCCTAGTATTCATCCTATGTTCTCTGGAACAGTCCTTCTATACTGCAGTCTCCAACTTCTGTTCTCTGCAACAAACCTTCTGCACCCCAGTCTCCAACATCTGCTCTCTACAAAAGTCCTTCTGCACCTCAGTCTGAAAATTTTGCTCTCTGCAAGAATCCTTCTGCACCCAAGACGTCAACATCTGCTCTCTGTAACAGTCCTTCTTCACCTCAGTCTCCAAACTCTGCTCTATATAAGGTCCTTTTGCCACCCAGTCTCCAAACTCTGCTCTCTATAACAGTCCTTCTGCACGCCAGTCTTCTACCTCTGCTCTCTTTAACAGGCCTTCTGCACCCCAGTCTCCAAACTCTGCTCTCTGTAACAGGCCTTCTGCACCCAAGTCTCCAAACTCTTCTCTCTGCAACGATCATTCTACACCTCAGTCTCCAACATCTGCTCTCTGTAAGATCCTTCTGCAACCCAGTCTCCCATCTCTGACATCTCTAACAGTCTTTCTGCACACCTTCTCCCAACTCTCCTCTCTGTAACAGGCCTTTTGCACCCCAGTCTCCAAAGTCTGTTCTCTATAAGAAGCCTTCTACACTCCAGTCTCCAACCTGTGCTCTCTGCAGCAGTCTTTCTGCACCCCAGTCTACAACCTGTGGTCTCTGCAACAGTCCTTCTGCACCTCATTCTCAAAACGCTGTTCTCTGCTATGATCTTTTTGTACCTCAGTCCAACCTCTACTCTCTGTAACAGTCCTTCTGCACCTGGGTCCCCAACATCTGCTCTCTGTTAGATCCTTCTTCAACCGAGTCTCCAAACTCTGAGATCTGTAACAGTCATTCTGGGGCCCTTCTCCACACTCTGCTCTCCGTAACAGGCCTTCTGAACCCCAGTTTCCAACCTCTGCTCTCTGTAACAGTCTTTTTGCACCTCAGTCTCCAACCTCTGCTCTCTGCAATGATGCTTCTGCACCCCAGTCTCCAACGTCTCCTCTTCTCAACAGTTCTTCTGCACCTCAGTCTCCAAATTCTGCTCTCTGCAACAGTCCTTCTACACCCCAGTCTTCAACCTCTTCTCCGTGTAACAGTCCTTCTGAACCCCAGTCTCCAACCTCTGCTCTCTGTAACAATCCTTCTGCACCCGATTCTCCAACCTCTGCTCTCCGTAACAGTCCTTCTACACCATATTCTCCAACCTCTGCTCTCTGTTACAGTCTTTCCATACCTTAGTCTGCAACCTCTGCTCACTGTAACGGTCCCTCTACCACAATTTCTAACCTTTGCTTTCTGTAACAGTCCTTCTGCACCTCAGTCACCAAACTCTGCTCTCTGTAACAGTCCTGATGCACCTCAGTCTCCAACCTCTGCTCTATATTACAGTCCTTATGCACCTTAGTCTGAAACCTCTGCTCTCTGCACGATCCTTCTGCACCCAATCTCCAATCACTGCTCTCTGTAATATTCATCCTGCCCCACAGTCACCAACCACTGCTCTCTGTAAGATCCTTCTGCAACCCAGCCTCAAACTCTACTCTCTGTAACAGTCCTTGTGACACCCAGTCTCCAACCTCTGCTCTCTTTTGCAGGCGTTATGCCCCCCAGTCTCCAAACTCTGCTCTCTTAAACAGTCCTTCTGCACCCCAGTCTCCAACCTCTGCTCTCTGTAATGGTCCTTCTGCACCCCAGTCTCACACCTCTGCTTTCTGTATCATAATTCTTCACCCGAGTCTCCAAAGTCTGCTCTGTGTAACAGTCCTTCTGCATCTTAGTCTCCAACCTCTGCTCTCTGCAACAGTCCTTCTGCACCCCAGTCTCCAACCTCTGCGTTATGCAACATTCCTTCTGCACCCCAGTCTCCAACCTGTGCTCTCTGTAACAGTCCTTCTGCACTGCAGTCTCCCACCTCTTCTCTCTGTAACAATCCTTCTGCACCCAGTCTCCACCTCTGCTGTTTTCAATGATTCTTCTGCAACTTAGTATCTAACTTCTGTTCTCTTCAATGATACTTCTGCCCCCCAGTCTCCAAACTCTACTCTCTGTAACTATTTTTCTGCACCTCCGTCTCCAACCTCTGCTCTCTGCAACCGTTCTTCTGCACCCCTGTCTCCAACCTCTGCTCTCTGCAACGATCCTTATGCACCCCAGTCCCCAACATATGCTCTCTGTAACGGTCCTTCTGCACCCCAGTCTCAAACCTCTGTTTTCTGTGTAAGTCCTTCTGAACCACGGTTTCCAACCTATGCTCTCTGTAACAGTCCTTCTGCACCTCTGTCTCCAACCTCTGAACTCTGCAACCTTACTTGTGCACCCCATTCTCTAACCTCTGGTCTCTGCAACAGTCCTTCTGCACCCCATTCTCTAACCTCTGGTCTCTGCAACAGTCCTTCTGTAACACAGTCTCCAACCTCTGGTTTATGTAACGGTCCTTCTTCACCCCAGTCTCAACCTCTGCTTTCTGTATCAGTAATTCTGCACCCCAGTTTCAAACCTTTTCTCTCTGTAACATTCTTTCTGCACCTCAGTCTCCAACCTCTTCTCTCTGTGACAGTTCTCCTACACCCTAGTCTCCAAATGCTGCTCTGTGCAACAGTTCTTCTGAACCCCAGTCTCCAACATCTGCACTGAAACAATTCGTCTATAAACCATTCTCCAAACTCTGCTCTCTAAAACAGTCCTCCTGTATTGCAGTCTCTGAACTCTACTCTCTGCAACGGTCCTTCTGCACCCTAGTCTCCATTCTCTGCTTTCTGTATCAGTCCGTCTGAACCTCAGGCTCCAACCTCTGTTCTCTGTAACAGTCCTTCTGCACCTCAGTCTCCAAATTCTGCTCTCTGCAACAGTCCCTCTGCACCCCAGTCTCAAACCTCTGTAATTTCCAACAGTCCCTCTGCACTTCAGTCTGAAAACTCGATTCTCTGCAACGATCCTTCTGCACCCCAGTCTCCAAATTCTGCTCTCTGTAAAAGTCCTGTTCCATCTCTGTCTCCAAACTCTGCTCTCTGTAAGATCCTTCTGCAACCCTGTCTCCAAACTCTGCTCTTTGTAATAGACCTTCTTAACCCGAGTCTCCAAACTCTACTCTCTGTAACAATCCTTCGGCACCCCAGTCTCCAACCTCTGCTGTATTTGCAGTTCTTCTGTACCACAATCTCCAACCTCTGTTCTCTGTGACGGAACTTCTTCAACCCAGTCTCAAACATCTGCTCTCTGCAAAGATCCTTCTTCTACCCATTCTCCAAACTCTGCTCTCTGTAACAGTCCTTTTGTATCGCAATCTTCAACCTCTTCTTTTTGTAATGGTCCTTCTGCTCACCAATTGCCAAACTCTGGTTTCTGTAACAGTCGTTCTACACCTCAGACTCCAAACTCTGGCTCTCTGTAAAAGTCCTTCTGCGCCTCATTCTGAATCCTCTGCTCTCTGCAACGATCCCTCTGCACCCCCAGTCTTCAACCAGTGCTCTCTGTGAAAGTTCTTCTGCACGTCAGTCTCCAATGTCTGCTTTCTGCAACAGTCCCTCTGCACCCCAGTCTCAAACCTCTGCTCTCTTCAACAGTCATTTTATACCCCAGTCTCCAACCTCTGCGCTCTGTAATGATCCTTCTGCACCACAGTCTCCAACATCTGTTCTCTGCAACACTCTTTCTGACCCCAGTCTCCAGCCTCTGCTCTCTGTAAGATCCTTCTGCACCTCTGGTTCCAAACTCTGCTCTCTGTGACATTCTTTCTGAACCCCAGTCTCCAGCCTCTGCTCTTTGTAAAAGTACTTCTGTACCACAGTCTCCAATCTCTGCTCACTGCAACATTTCCTCTCAACACCACTCTCCAAACTGTGCTCTCTGTAACAGTCATTTTATACCCCAGTCTCCAACCTCTGCTCTGTAACGATCCTTCTGCACCTCAGTCTTCAAACTCTGCTCTCTGCAACGATCATTCTGAACCTCAGTTTGCAACCTCTGCTCTCTTCAACGATCCTTCTGCACCCCAGTTTCCAACCTCTGCTCTCAGTAACAGTCCTTCTACACCTCTGTCTCCAACCTCTCCTCTCTATACCAATCCTTCTGCACCTCAGTCACTTATGTCTGCTCTCTTTAACAGTCCTTTTGCAACTCTGTCTCCAACGGATTCTCTCTGTAAGAGTCCTTCTGCACCACAGTCTCCAACGTCTTCTCTCGGCACCAGTCCTTCTTCACCCCAGTCTCCAATCTCTGCTCTCTGCAACACTCTTTCTGAAACCCAGTCTCAAACCTCTGCTCTCTGTAACAATCCTTCTTCACTTCACCTCAGTCTCAAAACTCTGTACTCTGCAACGTTCCTTCTGCACTCAGTCTCAAACCTCTACTCTCTGTAACAGTTCTTCTGCACCTCATTCTCCAAGCTCTTCTCTCTGTAGTAACCTTCTCCAACCTAGTCTCCAAACTCTGCTCTCTGTAACAGTCCTTTGGCACACCAGTCTCCCAAACTCTGCTCTCTGCACTCATCCTTCTTCACACCAGTCTCCAACCTCTGCTCTCTGAAACAGTACTTCTGAACCCCAGTCTCCAACATTTGCTCTCTGCAACAGTCCTTCTACAACTCAGTCTGAAAACTCTGCTCTCTGAAACGATCATTCTGCACCTCAGTCTCCTACCTCTGCTCTCTGTAAACCCTTCTGCATCCCAGTCTCCAAACTCTACACTCTGTAACAGTCTTTCTGACAACAGTTTCCAACCTCGGCTCTCTGTAAGAGGAATTCTGCAACCCAGTCTCAAACTTCTGCTCTCTGTAACAGGCCTTTTGAAACCCAGTCTCCAACCTCTTCTCTCTGCAATGATTCTTCTCCCACAAAAGTCTCAACCTCTGCTCTCAGCAAAAGTCTTTCTGCATCCTTGTCTCCAACCTCTGCTCTCTGTAAGATCTTTATGCACTCTAGTCTCCAACCTCTCCTCT
Organism: Ictidomys tridecemlineatus; assembly: GCF_052094955.1. Lineage (NCBI taxonomy): Eukaryota > Metazoa > Chordata > Mammalia > Rodentia > Sciuridae > Ictidomys > Ictidomys tridecemlineatus. The sequence goes on from NW_027522360.1 coordinate 38,383, forward strand.
CTGTAACAATCCTTCTGCACACCCAGTCTCCAACATCTGCTCTCTGCAATAGTTCTTCTGCACTGCAGTTTGAAAACTATGCTCTCTGCAATAACCTTTCTGCACCCCAGTCTCCTACTTCTGCTATCTTTAACAGTTCTTTTGCACCTCTGTCTCCCAACTCTGCTCTTTTCAGATCTTTCTGCAACCCAGTCTTTAAACTCTGCAATCTGCAACAGTCCTGCTGCACAAAAGTTTCCAACCTCAGCTCTCTGTAACAGTCTTTCTGCACCTCAGTCTCCAAACTCTGCTCTCTGTAACAGTCCGTCTTCACCTCAGTCTCAAACCTCTACTCTCTATAACAGTCTTTCTGTACCTCAGTCTGAAACCTCTGCTTTCTGCATGATCCTTCTACACCCTGTCTCCAACCACTGCACTCTGTAAGAATCCACCTACACCTCAGTAACCAAACTCTGCTCTTTGTAAGATTTTTCAGCAACCCAGTCTCTTAACACTGCTCTCTATAACATTCCTACTGCACCCCACTCTCCAACCTCTCCTCTCTATAACAGGCCTTCTACACGGCAGTCTCCAAACTCTGCTCTCTGCAAAAGTACTTCTGCACCTCAGTCTCCAACTTTTTCTCTCTGTAAGATCCTTCTGCACCCGTGTCTCTAAGCTCTGCACCTTGCAACTATCCTTCTGCACCCCAGTGTCCAACTGCTTCTCTATGTAAAAGGAATTCTGCACCTCAGTCTCCAATCTCTGCTCTCTGCAACAGTCCTACTGCACTGAAGACTCCAATCTCTGATTTCTGTATCAGTCCTTCTGCACCCCAGTCTCCAACTTCTGCTTTATCTAAGAGTCCTTCTGCACCTCAATCTCCAACCTCTGCTCTCTGCAACAGTCATTCTGCACCCCAGTATAAATCATCTGCTCTCTGCAACAGTCCTTCTGCACCCCAGTCTCCAAACTCTGCACTCTGCAACAGTCCTTCTGCACCTCAGTCTGAAAACTCTTCTCACTGAAACATTCATTCTCCACCCCAGTCTCCAACCTCTGTCCTCTGCAACAGTCCTTATGCTCCACAGTCTCTGAGATCTGCTCTTTGTAACAGTCCTTCTGTACCAGAGTCTCCAACTTCTGCTATTTGTAACGGTCTTTCTACACCCCAGTCTCCAAACTCTGCTTTATCCTTTAGCACCTCAGTCTAAACCTGTTCTCTAGGTAAGAGTCCTTCTGCACACCACTCTCCAACCTCTGCTCTCGGTAACAGTCCTATACAGCAGTCTCCAAACTGTGCTCTCCTTAACGGTCCTTCTACACACCAATTTCCAAAATCTGCTTCCTGTAACAGTCCTTCTGCACCTGAGTCTCCTCACTCTGCTCTCTGTAACAGTCCTTCTACACCTCAGTCTCCATCCTATGCTCTCTGTAACAGTCCTTCTGCACCTCAGTCTGAAAATTCGGCTCTCTGCACGATCCTTCTGCACCTCAGTCTCAAACCACTGCTCTCGGTAACATTCCCCCTGCACATCAGTCACCAATCTCTGCTCTCTGTAAGATCCTTCATCAACCAAGTCTCAAACCACTGCTCTCTGTAACAGACCTTCTGCACCCAAGTCTCTAAATTCTTCTCTTTACAACGATTCTCCTCCACACCAGTCTCAAATCTCTGCTCTCTGCAACAGTCCTTTTGCACCACAGTCGACAACCTCTGCTCTCTGCAAGAGTCCTTCTGCACTCCAGTCTCCAACCTCTGCTCTCTGTAACCGTACTTCTGCACCTCAGTCTACAACCTCTGCTCTCTGTAACAGTCCTTCTGCACCTCAGTCTTCAACCTCTGCTCTCTGCAACAGTCCTTCTGTACCAAAGTATTCAACCTCTGCTCTCTGTAGCAATCCTTCTAAACCCCTGTCTGCAACCTCTTCTCTCTGTAATATCCTTCTGAAACCCAGTCTCCAAACTCTGCTCTCATTAACAGTGCTTCTGCACACCGGTCTCCAACCTCTGCTCTCATCAAATATCCTTCTTCACCAAAGTCTCCAACCTCTGCACTCTGCAACAATCCTTCTGTACCCAGTCTCCAACATGTGCTCTCTGCAACAGTCCTTCTGCACCTCAGTCTGAAAACTCTGCTCACTGCAAGGACCCTCCTTCACCGCAGTCTTTAACCTATGCTCTCTGAAACAGTCCTTCTTAATCCCAGTCTTTAATATCTGCTCTCTGCAAAAGTCCTACTGCAAATCAGTCTGAAATCTGTGCTCTCTGCAATGATCCATCTGCACCTCAGTCTCCTAACTCTGCTCTTTGTAAGACCCTTGTGCAACCCAGTCTCCAGACTCTGCTCTTGGCAACAGTGCTTCTTCACCCTAGTCTCGAACCTCTGCTCTCTGTAAGATCTTTATGCACTCCAGTCTCCTACCTCTTCTCTCTGTAACTATCCTTCTGCACCCCAGTCTCCAACATCTGCTCTCTGCAACAGTACTTCAGCACCTCAGTCTGAAAACTCTGCTCTCTGCAACGACCATTCTGCATCCCATTCTCCTACCTCTACACTCTGTAACAGTCCTTCTGCACCTAAGTATCCCAACTCTGCTCTTTTTAACATCCTTCTGCAACCAAGTTTCCAAACTCTGCTCTCTGTAACAGGCCTTCTGAACCCCAGTCTCCAACCTCTTCTCTCTACAATGATTCTTCTCCACCCCAGTCTCCAACATCTGCTCTCTGCAACAGTCCTTTTGCACCCCAGTCTCCAAACTCTGCTATCTGTAAGATCCATCTGAACCCCAGTCTTTAACCTCTGCTCTCTGTAACAGTCCTCCTGCATCCCAGTCTCCAAACTCTGCTCTTTGTAACAGTTTTTCTGCACCTCAGTCTTCAACCTCTGCTCTCTGTAACAGTCCTTCTGCACCCCAGTCTAAAACATCTGCTCTCTGCAACAGTCGTTCTTCACACCAGTCTCCAAACTCTGCTATTAGCAACGCTCCTTCTGGACCCCAGTCCCCAACATCTGCTTTCTTCAATAGTCTTTCTGCACCAGAGTCTCCAACCTATGCTCTTTGTAAGATTCTTGTGCACTTCAGATTTCATACTCTGCACTCTGTAACATTTCTTCTCCATCCCAGTATCCAAAATCTGTCCTCTGCAACAGTCCTTCTGCTCCCCAGTCTCCGACATCTGGTCCTTCTCTACCGCAGTCTCCAACCTGTGCTCTTTGTAACAGTCCTTCTACACCCCAGTCTCCAACTTCCGCTTTCTGTATCAGTCTGTCTAAACTGCAGTCTCCAACCTCTGTTCTCTGTATCTATCCTTCTGCACCTCAGTCTCCAAACTCTGTTCTCTGCAACGGTCCTTCTGCACCTCAGTCTCCAACCTCTAATCTCTGTAACATTCCTCTGCACTTCAGTCTCCAACCTCTTGTCTCTGTAGCATCTTTCTAAAACCCAGTATCCAAACTGTACTCTCTGTAACAATCCTTCTGCACACCAGTCTCCAACCTCTGCTTTCTAAAACCATCCTTCTTAACCCCAGTCTCCAATGTCTGCTCTCTGCCACAGTCCTTCTGCACCCCAGTCTCCAATATCTGCTCTCAGCAACAGTCATTCTGCACTTCAGTGGGAAAACTCTGCTGTATGCAACGAACCTTCTGCACCTAAGTCTCCGAACTCTGCTCTCTGTAAAATCCTTCTGCAACCCAGTCTTTAAACTCTGCACTCGGTAATCATCCTTCTGCACAACAGTCTCCAACCTCTGCTCGCTGCAACAGGACTTCTGCAACCCAGTCTCCAACCACTGCTCTCTGTAACAGGCCTTCTGCACCCCAGTCTCCAAACACTTCTCTCTGCAAGGATTCTTCTTCACACCAGTCTCCAACCTCTGCTCTCTGCAAAAGTCCTCTTTCACCACAGTCTCAAAAATCTGCTCTCTGTAAGATCCATCTGAACCCCAGTCTCCAAACTCTGCTCTCTGTAACAGTCCTTCTGCAACCCAGTCTCCAAACTCTGCTATCTGTAACAGTTTTTCTGCACCCCACTTTCCAACCTCTCCTCTCTGTAACAGGCCTTCTGCACCTCAGTCTTCAACCTCTGCTCTCTGCAACGATATTTCTGCACCCAAGTCACCAACCACTGCTCTCTGCAATGATCCTACTGCACCCAAGTCTGCAACATCTGCTCTCTGCAACAGTCATTCTAACTGCAGTCCAAACTCTTCTCTCTCCAACTATCCTTCTGGACCCCAGGCTCCAACATGTGCTCTCTGCAACAGTCCTTCTGAACCACAGTCTCCAAACTCTGCTCTCTGTAACATCTTTCTGCTCGCCAGTTTCCAAAATCTGCTCTCTCTAACATTCCTTCTCCACCACAGTCTGTAACCTCTGCTTTTTTTGAGGGTCCTGCGGCACCCCAGTCTCCAACCTCTGCTCTCGGAAACAGACCTATTCCGCCGTCTCCAAACACTTCTCTCCTTAACGGTCCTTCTGCACCCCAATTTCCAAACTCTGCTTCCTGTAACAGTCCTTCTGCACATTAGTCTCCATACTCTGCTCTCTGTAACAGTCCTTCTACACCTCAGACTCCAACCTATGCTCTCTGTAACAGTCCTTCTGCACCAAAGTCTTCAACATCTGCTCTCTGTAACAATCCTTCTATACCCCTGTCTGCAACCTCTGCTCTCTGTAATATCTTACTGAAACCCAGTCTCCAAACTCTGCTCTCTGTAACAGTGCTTCTGCACACCGGTCTCCAACCTCTGCTCTCATCAAAGATCCTTCCTCACCAAAGTCTCCAACCTCTGCACTCTGCACCAATCCTTCAGTACACAGTCTCCAACATCTGCTCTCTGCAACAGTCCTTCTGCACCTCAGTCTGAAAACTCTGCTCACTGCAACGACACTCCTTCACCCCAGTCTTTAACCTCTGCTCTCTGCAACAGTCCATCTGCATCCCAGTCTTCAATATCTGCTCTCTTCAAAAGTCCTTTTGCAACTCAGTCTGAAATCTGTGCTCTCTGCAATGATCTTTCTGCACCTCATTCTCCTAGCTCTGCTCTTTGTAAGACCCTTCTGCAACTTAGTCTCCAGACTCTGCTCTTGGCAAAAGTGCTTCTGCACCCTAGTCTCGAACCTCTGCTCTCTCTAAGATCCTAATGCACTCCAGTCTCCAATCTCTGCTCTCTGTAACAATTCTTCTGCACCCCAGTCTCCAACATCTGCACTCTGCAACAGTTCTTCTGCACCTCAGTCTGAAAACTCTGCTCTCTGCAACGACCGTTCTGAATCCCAGTCTCCTACCTCTACTCTCTGTAACAGTTCCTCTGCACCTCAGTATCCTAACTCTGTTCTTTTTAACATCTTTCTGAAACCCAGTCTCCAAACTCTGCTCTCTGTAACAGGCCTTCTGCACCCCAGTCTCCAACATCTTCTCTCTGCAATGAATCTTTTCCACCCCAGTCTCCAACATCTGCTCTCTGCAACAGTCCATTTGCACCCCAGTCTCCAAACTCTGCTATCTGTAACAGTCCTTCTGCACACCAGTCTCCAAACTCTGCTATCTGTAAGATCCATCTGCACCCCAGTCTTTAACCTCTGCTCTCTGTAACAGTCCTCCTGCATCCCAGTCTCCAAACTCTGCTCTTTGTAACAGTCCTTCTGCACCTCAGTCTCCAACCTCTGCTCTCTGTAACAGTCCTTCTGCACCCCAGTCTAAAACATTTGCTCTCTGAAACAGTCCTTCTGCACCCCAGTCTCCAAACTCTGCAATCTGCAACGCTCTTTCTGGACCCCAGTCTCCAACATCTGCTCTCTTAAACAGTTTTTCTGCACCACAGTCTCCAACATCTGCTCTTTGAAAGATTCTTGTGCACTCCAGATTCCATACTCTGCACTCTGTAACATTCCTTCTCCACCCCAGTCTGTAAACTCTGTCCTCTGCAGAAGTCCTTCTGCTCCCCAGTCTCTGATATCTGGTCCTTCTGTATCGCAGTCTCAAACCTGTGCTCTTTGTAACGGTCCTTCTACACCCCAGTCTTTAACCTCTGCTTTCTGTATCAGTCAGTCTGAACCCAGTCTTCAACAGCTGTTCTCTGTATCTATCTTTCTGCACCTGAGTCTCCAAACTCTGTTCTCTGCAACGATCCTTCTGCATCTCAGTCTCCAACCTCTAATCTCTGTAACAGTCCTTCTGCACTTCAGTCTCCAACCTCGGCTCTCTGTAGCATCCTTCTAAAACCCAGTTTCCAAACTCTACTCTCTGTAACAATCCTTCTGCACACCAGTCTCCAACCTCTGCTCTCTGAAACGATGGTTCTTAACCCCAGTCTCCAATGTCTGCTCTCTGCAACAGTCCTTCAGCACACCAGTCTCCAAACTCTGCTCTCCGTAACAGTTTTTCTGCACCTTATTTTCCAACCTCATGTCTCTGCAACAGTCTTTCTGAACCCCACTCTCCAACCTCTGCTCTCTGCAAAAGTCCGTCTGCAACCCAATCTCCAACATCTGCTCTCTGCAACAGTCCTTCTACACCCCAGTCTCCAACTCTGCTTTCTGCAACGATCTTTCTGAACCCCAGTCTCCAACGTCTGCTCTCTGCAAGAGTCCTTCTGGACCACAGTCTCCAAGCTCTTCTCCAGTAACAATCCTTCTGCACCCCTGTCTGCAACTTCTGCCCTCTGTAAGATCCTACAGCAACCCAGTTTCAAACTCTGCTCTCTGTAACAGTGCTTCTGCCAACCAGTCTCCAATGTCTGCTCTCTGCAAGGATCCTTCTTCACCAAAGTCTCCAAATTCTGCTCTCTGCAACAGTCCTTTCTCACTCCAGTCTCCAATATCTGCTCTCTGCAACAGTCCTTTTGCACCTAACTCTGAAAAGTCTGCTCACTGCAAGGACCCTTCTGAACCACAGTCTCCTACTTCTGCTCTCTCTAACAGTCCTTCTGTACCCCATTCTTGTCGCGACGCCCCTTGCCCGCAAGGAAGACGTGACTCAGGAATCTTCTTTCAGCAGTTTATTCAGGCCCTTGATATTCTTCTAATAATTCTTCTACTACTACCTCGGATGCCCCTCCCAGCCTTAATAAAGCACCGCGAACCCCAATGCAAAGCTGCCACGTGTACCCTTCTCACAGGGTGCTAGAAAATGACACGCCAACTTTCTCTGATAAGGAGCTGGGAACACGCCAACTCTGTTTGATATGGAGTTGTCCTTCACAGACCACAATGAAGCCAGCACCATCATGTAATGGCGACCACAGTCCGCAGGAACGGCTCACCACAGCTCCCCCTTTTTGTTTCACTAAGACAATACAGGCGAGGGTAGAGGTCCTATCCCACTGTGCAAAAGTGGCTGCATAGTATGGGCCAGCCCCAGGGGGCGCCTTCCCCAGATCTGACACCATATCAGCCGACGCCTTATTTCGTGGGGCGGGGCGGAGACACGTCAAACCCGCATGCAATAGGACATGCTCCCCTTGAGGTCCCTCTTCTCAATGGATCACTCAAGTGCAGTGCCTTGCCTCGCATCTTGTATCGTGACGATGGTGAGTAAGAGGGAATAGCTGAGGTTGAACTGTGGCCATGCAGAAGTACAACTACAAACAAGTTGGCAGCACCCTGAAAGAAAGGCACGGACTTTAAAGTGATAGATAAAGACCAGTGTGGAAACCCTTCTGCGTGCAATGGCAACAAGACCCGCAGAGTGCAAGGGCTTTCCAGCACTAAGAGAAAGACAAAAGAAGGACATGTCGTACCCAGTGCAATGTTATAATAACTTGGGGTGCAACGACCATGTCAAAGGCACTAGTGTAGAAACCCATCTGCGTGCAATGGTAGCAAGACCGGCAGAGTGCAAGGGCTTTCTGACACTAAGAGAATAATGAGGAAAGACATGTCAATCCTAGTGCAGTGTTATAATAACTTGGGGTGCGATGACCATGTCAAAAGTTTAGTGCTTAAGATGCGCAAGCCAGACCTTGGCGAGTTGCCAGTTTCTAAAGCAGGAAGAGCTTGTATGATCATAGCCTTATCTTGAGCACTACGAGCTTTAAGGCGACAGAGAAACCACAAACAGAGGAACATACCAAAACAACACAGTGCACCAAAAATGCCTACTCCCACCCACTCTTTAAAAAAAGAAAAAGCAGAAGATATCCAATTGGTGAATTGACCCAGAGTCACGGGATCGACACGGGTACTATTCAAGACAGCTATCTGGGTTAGTTGAGACTGGATCATGTCTTCCGCTTCCATGGACCAATTTCCGGCCAGATATCCACCAATGATGTGGGAAGCATTCCTGGAATCATTAAATCTGACAGAGGTTATACATAAATGTGCACGTTGGTCAATGCAGCCTAAAAGTACTAGGTCAGCCAATTCTTCTACCTGAGCTTGAAGAAAATCTATTCTCTGGTTGGTAGCTAAAATCCCTGACAAAATATGTTGATTAATCGCATTTTGCGATTCAAGTATAGTGGACGTTTGTTGAACAACTTGATTAATAGTGGCAGCAGTTTGTACTTGACTGGCCATGGCTACTCCGGCCGTAACTGCTGCAGCAGCAGATGCCACCACGGCTGTCACTATAGCTGCTGTGATTCCAAAATCTCTGCGGACTCTAAGTAGCTCTACAATAGGAAATTTGTCTGGATCCGCAGTGACTGGGATTGGGACAAAAGTTGGAATTTTCATAATCACTGCTACAGTCCAAGAACCATTCCAACACTCAGATAAGAAACAGGTAATAATAGAACAATCCAGCATCCCCGATGAGGTGTGATTAGCTAAAAGGAACAAGAACGGAGATTGGATACAGACCATTGCAGGAGGAGTTGAACGAATCAGATGTAAGCCTATTACCTCGTTCACTCTCCTTAGTAGTGCCAGAAACATTAGCCAGCCAACTTTTGGCTCCTAGTAATTGAGCCAATGCGGAAATATCGGCTGAAGCCCCCTTCTCATTGGAAATGAGCCATTGAAACCAGGACCAACCTGTTCCTGTAGAGGAGTTGGCATTGTTGTTAAAGTTATAAACATATCTCTTCAGAGGGGGGAAAAAGGAGAAACATTTAGCAACTTGATGTTTCTCCCAAGAATGATCCTGACAAGGCGTAAATGTCGGGGGAAAAACAAAATTAGGGGTACAGTAAGGAGAGGCCTTGAAATGAGTGGCATAGCAAGTACTATTAGAAGAAGGAGGCATTGGGATTAATACCTCGGAGATAATAGCTAAAGTAGTTATGTTTAAAACAGAGCTAGTTGCGGGGGTCCCTGAGCCTGATTGCTTCCCTGAAACTACTTGGCTCAATACAGCAATGAGAATACTCCCTGAGACTCGACTGGACCGCAATGGGTCCTCCCAGTTAGTCAAATTTTTGGTCTTAAGGCTAATACAATTAGTGTTCCCAAGACTGAAACAAAAAACTCCTATGAGATTAACTTGAGACTGATTAAAAATATTTTCCATGTCCCCTCTAGGAGAGGTACAAGGAGCAGACATCTCACATGAGGTAGAAAAAAGAGTGGGGAGGACACTAGAATTACTATGAACTGGCATTGGCATTGGCCATGCCCGTGCCACTGCCCACCACTGCATTGGTGCCATCTGTACCATTTGCACCAGCATCAGAGCCAGAGCACTCATCAGAATGAAGCTCCTCATCATGGGACTGTTGTGGCACCTCCTGCTGCTGGTTAGTAGATCTCGAGACTCTTGTTGTCAGGCGTTCAGGGATCCACAGCGGCTCCGTGCGATCCTGGGGAAAAACACATACAGATCCTCGTGCCCATGTCAGCACGGGGTCAGGGCCGTTCCATTGGCCCGTAAGAACATCCTTTCACTTAACATAGCCAGTCACAGAGGGCTGAGGGGACACATGTCTATCGGCTGCAGAGCGGCCATGAATATCCAAATTCAAAAAATTAATGGTAAAAAGAGCTAAGGACAGGCGTTCTTTAGGAGTGTGGTCAACTCCTATTCCCCCTTTTTGTTTTTCTAAGGTTTCTTTTAAGGTGCAGTGGGCACGTTCAACAATGCCTTGCCCTTGAGGATTGTAAGGCAACCCATGAGCAAGTTGTACTCCCATAGTAGAACAAAAAGATGTAAACTGTCTGCCCGTATAAGCAGGTCCATTATCAGTCTTAAGGGATGCAGGTGCACCCCATGCTGCCCATGCCTCTAAGCAATGAGTAATAACATTACGTGCCTTTTCTCCCGATAAAGCAGAAGCATGAATAATTCCAGAGTATGTGTCAATAGAAACATGTACATATTTGAGGTTACCAAAGTCAGGCACGTGAGTTACGTCCATTTGCCAGACGACCAATGGCTTCAATCCTCGTGGGTTTACACCATAAGTAGGAGGATGAAGAAATGTGACACAATGGGGACATTGTAATACTATCTGACGAGCATCTGCTCTGGAGATGGAAAAACGTCTGCGCAGTGTCATAGCATTGACATGAAAGTTGTGATGAAACAATTTAGCTTCTTCTAAGGAGGAGGCCAAGCATACCAACTGGCTTCTAGTTGCCGAGTCAGCACAGGCATTACCCTGTGATAACGGGCCAGGAAGAGAGGTGTGAGCCCGAATGTGCATTGGATAGAAAGGGGCAGTACGGCTACGGATAAGCTGTTGAAGCTGATTAAAGTAAGCAGACACAGTATGGGTGTCACTAATAGCTCCTACAGCCTCCAGAATTTTGAGCGCCTGCACCACATAGATGGAGTCCGAAATGAGATTGAAAGGAAAAGAACACTGTTTAAAAACTTCAATGACAATTTGTAGTTCTACCCATTATGGATTTCCAGGAGCAAATTGATGCTGGACAGGGGGAGAGTCATTAATCACATAAGCTCCCATTCCAGACTTAGAGCCATCATTAAAAATGTTAACAGCCCCCAGAATTGGAGTGGGCGAAGTTACTCTAGGGAAAATGATAGGATGCTCTTTAACAAAATGGAGTAATGGATGAGAAGGGTAATGATTATCAATATCCCCTTGAAACGAGCAACATAGAATGGCCCAGTTGTCCAGAGTAGCACACAAAACATTAATTTGAGCTTTAGAATAGGGTATGATAAGAGAAAAAGGTGCTTGTCCGAAAAATTGAATGCTCTGTTGAATCCCTCTAAGTGCTAATGCTGCAACAGCATCAGGATAGTATTCTAAAAATTTTCCTGGGGATACATGTGGGTGGATTCATAGTAAAGGCCCATCTTGCCACAGTACTCCAGTAGGCTGCCACATAGTGGCAAGTACACATAACTGGAAAGGTTTATCACTCTGGAGCCTGCATAGAGTAGCATGTTGTATAGCTTCTTCTACTTTTATAAGGGCCGCTCTGGCCTCTTTAGTGAGGGTACGAGGGGAAGTAAGATCTGGATCACCCTTAAGAATAGCATACAAAGGCTGGAGCACGATATGAGGAATATGTAAATAACCTCTTATCCAATTAATATCTTCCAAAAGTTTTTGAAAATCATTTAAAGTTTGGAGATCTTGAGTTCTTATAGTAACTTTTTGTGGTTTTAACATGTCATATCTAATCGTCGCTCCCAAATACTGAATAGAATCCCCTGTTTGAACCTTTTCAGGTGCAATATGTAATCCATACTGAGCTAACAACTTCACCAGGTCTTTATAGGCCTCATAAACTGACTGTTCTAATTTGGCTGCCAATAATACATCATCCATATAATGAATAATCTTGATGGAAGGATATTTTTGTCTGAGAGGTGTGAGTGCCTTCCCTACATACATCTGACAAATCGTAGGACTGTTAGACATTCCCTGTGGTAAAACAACCCACTCAAACCTTTGATCTGGTTCCTCGTGATTACACAAGGGAAGGGTGAAGGCAAAACGCTGTGAGTCCGTAGGATGCAAAGGAATAGAAAAGAAACAGTCTTTAATGTCAATAACAATGATATGCCAGCCTTGAGGAACAGAGGAAAGCAGCGGCAGCCCTCTTTGAATGGGCCCCATAAGTTGCATTTGAGCATTAACTGCTCGTAAATCATGCAGTAGGCGCCACTTCCCTGATTTTTTCTTAATGACAAATATGGGAGTATTCCATGGAGAAGTAGAATGTTGAATGTGGCCCAAGTCAAGTTGTTCTTTAACTAGGTCATGGGCTGCTGCCAGTTTAGCCGAGGGAAGGGGCCACTGAGGCACCCAAACAGGCTCCTCGGTGAGCCAAGTTATGGGTATTTGAGCCCCAGCGGCCCCTATGAAAAACCCAGACCGAATCTGTCAAGTTTTTGATGACCTTGCACAAGGTGTTTACGCCCCTGTAGATGTTTTCCTAGTCCTAGACCTGGCCTATACCCCATATTTTGCATGATCCGTTGAGACATTAGGGAATAGTCATTACTAAGGGTGAACCCCATGTCTTCCATCAGATCATGGCCCCATAAAGAAATAGGTAAATCAAGCACATAAGGTTGAAAGGTACCACGGTGTCCCTCCGGGTCCTTCCAGGATAGATGTCTGCAGCTAATTTGAGGAGCTTGGGCATATCCAAGTCCCCTTAAGGATTGATCAGAAGTCTGTACTGGCCATCCCTTAGACCAGTCTTTAAGGGCTATAATACTACTGTCTGCTCCTGTATCCAGCAGTCCCACAATAGATTTACCCTCTATGATTAATTCCAAGGTGGGGCGGTTCCTCATACCCAGTGACAAATAGATACAATTTCCTCCAGTGCTACCAATCTCACTTCCCATCTGTGACCGTGAGTCAGCCAGGAAGTGGTTATGTAAACTAGGCAAAATTAGTAATTGAACAATCCGATCCCCTGGGGAGATAGACACAATGCCTCTTGGAGCTTCCACCATGACTTTTACTGTCCCCACTGTATCAGGGCTTATGACTCCGGGAAAAACATGAAGACCTTGTAAAATAGAGGAAGCACGTCCAATCAATAAGCCCACAGTGCCAGGTGGTAAAGGCCCTTTGAACTCAGTTTCTACCAACAGGACTTCCATCTTAGGTGTTAATACGAGTCTGGAGGTGGAACAAAGGTCCAATCCCGCTGCACCTGTAGTGGCTCTCCGCGTCTCATGGGATGGCGTAGAGATGGCCATGTCTCGGGTTCGGGTGTGACATTCTCCATTGCCCCATATATTTGCGGGCCCTGGGGTCGAGGGCCCCTCCGGCCGTTTTTTGACCCAGTTAAAACAGGCTGCCCATGTATGTCCCTCACTGATCTACACTCTCTTGCCCAATGCTTCCCCTTTTTACATTTTGGACACAACCCCGGTAAACGAGGGCCATTGCAAAAGCCACCATGGGGAGGTCCATTGAAATTGTCTTTTTTGGGACATTCATGCTTGAGATGACCAGGCTGACCACAACGAAAGCATGTTCCAGCACCAGAACCGCCCCTTTTTGTAACCCGAAGGACAGCAGCTGCAAGTCCTGCATTAGTTAAAGGTCCTCCAAGCTCTCTACACACCTTCATCCATGCCTCTATGCCTTTATTTTTATAAGGAGTAATCGCTGTTTTACATTCTTTGGTGCATTGCTCAAAAGCCAATTGCTTGATAAGGGGCATGGCTCTATCAGGATCTCCAAAAATTTTTCCAGCAGCATCCACCATCCTTGCTACAAAATCTGAAAAGGGTTCTGTAGGGCCTTGTATAATTTTAGTCAGGTTACCAGACACCTCTCCTCTATTAGGAAGTGATTTCCATGCCCGAATGCAAATATTATTAATCTGGTCATATACTTCAGGAGGAAATCCTGTCTGTTGATTAGCAAATCTCCCTTGCCCCAAAAGCATTTCCCTGTCCCAATGGGGGTGTCTTGCTGCATGATTTTGGGCGGCCTGCTCTGCTGCGCCCTCTAGCACAAATGCTCTCCAGTCCAGATATTTGCCTGGGGAGACATAAGCCCGAACGAGGCTAGCCCAATCAGAGGGAGTCATGCAATATCTAGACAGGTTCTCTACCTGAGTTAGCGTAAAGGCGGCATCAACCCCATAAATGCGCACAGACTCCGCCAGGGTCTTTACAATCTTGAAATCCAAAGTCTCATGAAATCTTCCCCTATTATCATCCTGAAAAACTGGATAAGCAAGACCCATCTCAGCGTTAACAGCCCTCCATGTTTGGGCGTGGAAACTTTGTCCCGAAACACCCCTGCCATACGGAGGCGGATCGGGAGGCCGCCCGTTTTTGAGCCCTTGCTTATCTCGGTTTCCTGTACCTAAACTTTCTAACTGCCGGGACAGCGTTCTTATCTCCTCCTCCTCAGCGTCTTCTGCCTCTGACCCACTTTTGAATGGGGGCGTGCGCAGCACACTGAGATCTGGATACAGTCTCCTCCCGTTCTCCACGCCCCACACACTCCCCTCTTCCTGAGACACTTCGCTCTCTGTTGTTTCTGATTTTTCTTCATGCAATTGATCTAAAACCTCTTGCCCTTTAACAAGCGCTTCTTGGCACCGGCCATTTGTAAGACAACTACGGACCATCTTCCAGAGGGGTATCACCCCACCCTCTAGCATGCCCTGCTCACGAGCAAAGTCAAGGTCTTTGCCTAATTTATCCCAGCTGGGTGTAGTGAGGCTGCCTGAAAATGCAAACCACGGTGCAGCTGTATCTACCCTCTGTAAAAATTTCTCTAAGGTACTGCGTTTCACCTCCAGTCCCTTGGAACGTAAAAGGCCATCTAAGGCCAGAAGAAGTGGACTTGAAGTCACGGCACCCATGACGCAACACAAGAAAACACAGAAATCGTAAGTGAAAGTACACAAAACAAAACGAACATACACAGAAAGAGAACAAAAATTCAGAGTGCAATTGCTATAAGATGTAGCGCCCTCTCTTTACAGAGGAGCTTCCCGCTTTTTAACAGTGGGTCCCACGTTACCTGGGACTTACCGGTGCACCTCCCTGACTGCTGAAAGTTCTGGTTCCTGGGTGTTTCTTTGTTTCTTTTCTCCCGGGTTTCGGCACCACTTGTCGCGACGCCCCTTGCCCGCAAGGAAGACGCGACTCAGGAATCTTCTTTCAGCAGTTTATTCAGGCCCTTGATATTCTTCTAATACTTCTTCTACTACTACCTCGGATGCCCCTCCCAGCCTTAATAAAGCACCGCGAACCCCAATGCAAAGCTGCCACGTGTACCCTTCTCACAGAGTGCTAGAAAATGACACGCCAACTTTCTCTGATAAGGAGCTGGGAACACGCCAACTCTCTTTGATATGGAGTTGTCCTTCACAGACCACAACGGAGCCAGCGCCATCATGTAATGGCGACCACAGTCCGCAGGAACGGCTCACCACACATTCTCCCATCTCTGCTCTTTGTAAGATCCTTCTACAACCCAGTCTTTAAACTCTGCACTCTGTAACAGTCCTTCTGCACTACAGTCTCCAAACTCTGCTCTCTGTAACATGACTTCTGCCATGCAGTCTCCAAACTCTGCTCTCTGTGATAGGCCTTCTGACCCCAGTCTCCAACCGCTTCTGCACCCCATTCTCCAAAATCTGCTTTCTACAATAGTTCTTTTGGACCTCAATCTCAAAACTCTTCTCTCTGTAAGATCCATCTGAACCCCGGCTAAAAACTCTGCTCTCTATAACAGTCCTCTGCACCCCAGTATCCAAACACTGCTCTGTGTAAGTCCTTCTGCACCCCAGTCTCTAAAATCTGGTCTCTGCCACAGTCCTTCTGCACCCCGGTCTCCAACATCTGCTCTCTGGAACAGTCCTTCTGCACCCCAGTCTCAAAACTGTGCTCTCTGCAATGATCCTTCTGGACCCCAGTCTCCAACGTCTGCTCTCTGCAACAGTCCTTCTGCAACACAGTCTCTAACCTCTTATATTTGTAGGATCCTTCTGCACTCTAGTTTCCAAACTCTGCTCTCTGTAACATTCTTTCTCCACTGGAATCTCACCTCTGTCTTCTGCAACAGTCTTCTACTCCCTAGTCTCCCAGATCTGCTCTCTGTAACAATCCTTCTGTACCGCAGTCTCCAAACTCCGCTCTTTGTAACGGTCCTTCTACACCCCAGTCTCCAACCTCTGCTTTCTGTATCAGTCTTTTGAAACTTCAGTCTCCAACCTCTGTTCTCTGTATCTATTTTTCTGCACCTCAGTCTCCGACCTGTGCTCTATGTAAGAGTCCTTCTCCACCCCAGTCTCCAACCTCTTCTCTCGGTAACAGTCTTATACCGCAGTCTCCAAACTCTGCTCTTTTTAACGGTCCTTCTACATCCCAATTTCCAAACTCTGCTTCCTTTAACAGTCCTTCTGCACCCCAGTCTCCATCCTCTGCTCTCTGCAACAGTCCTTCTGCACCCCAGTCTCCAAACTCTGCTCTCTGCAACGATACTTCCGGACCCTAGTCTCCAACCTCTACTCTCTGCAACAGTCCTTCTGCACCACAGTCTCCAACCTCTGCTCTCTGTAAGATCTTTCTGTACTCCAGTTTACAAAATCTGCTCTCTAAAACCTTTCTTCTCCATTGCAGTCTCCAACCTCTGCTTTCTGCGAGGGTGGGCAACCCAGTCTCCAACCTCTGTCCTCTGTAACAGTCCATCTGAACCCCAGTATCGAACCTCTGCTCTCTGTAACAGTCCTTTTGGACCACAGTCTCAAACCTTTGCTCTCTGGAACAGTCGTTCTGCACCCCAGTCTCCAAAATCTGCTTTCTATATCAGTCATTCTGAACCCCAGTCTCAAACTCTGCTCTCTGTATCTATCCTTCTGCACCTCAGTCTCCAACCTGTGCTCTTTGTAACATTCCATCTGCACCAGAGTCTCCAACCTCTGCTTTCTGTAAGAATTGTTCTATACAACAGTCTCCAAACTCTGGTCTCTGTAACAGTCCTTCTGCACCCCAATTTTCAACCTCTGCTTTAACTAACAGTCCTCATGCACCTCAGTCTCCAAACTCTGCTCTCTGTAACAGTCCTTCTACAACTCAGTCTCCAACCGCTCCTCTCTGTAACAGTACTTCTGCACCTCAGTCTGACAACTCTGTTCTCTGGACGATCTTTCTGCACCCCAGTCTCAAACCACTGCTCTCTGTAACAGTCCACCTGAACGTCAACTCCAACCTCTTCTCTATGTAAGATACTTCAGCAACCCAGTATCCAAACTCTGCTCTCTATAACAGTCTTTCTGCAACCCAGTCTCCAAACTCTCCTCTCTCTTACAGGCCTTCTTCACGCCAGTCTCCAAACTCTGCTCTCTGTAGCAGGCCTTCTGCACCACAGTCTCCAACCCCTGCTCTCTGCAACATCCTTCAGAACCCCAGTCTCCAAACTCTGCTCTCTGCAATGATCCTACTGCACCCTAGTCCCCAACCTCTGGTCTCTGCAACAGTCTTTCTGCACCTCAGGGTCATAATTCTGCTTACTGTAAGATCCTTTTGCACCCCTGTATCAAACCTCTGCACTCTTTAATAGTCCTTCTGCACCTGAGTTTCCAACCTCTGCTCTCTGAAACAAAACTTCCGCACCTCATTCTCCAACATCTGCTCTCTGCAACAGTCCTTATTCACCCCAGTCTCCAACTTTGCTCTCTATAACAGTCCTTCTGCAACCTAGTTACAAATATCTGCTCTCTGCAACAGTCCTTCTGCACCCCAGTCTCCAACATCTGCTCTCTGCAACAGTTCTTCTGCACCTCAGTCTTAATACTCTCCTCTCTGCAATGACCCTTCTGCACCCCAGTCCCCTACATCTGCTCTCTCTAACAGTCCTTCTGCAACTCAGTCTCCCAACTCTGCTCTGGTTAAGATCATTCTGAAACCCAGTCTTTAAACTCTGCTCTCTGTAACAGGCCTTTTCCAAACCAGTCTCCAACCTCTTTTATCTGCAACGATTCTTCTCCACCCCAGTCTCCAACATCTGCTCTCTGCAACAGTCTTTTTGCACCCCAGTCTCCAAACTCTGCTCTCTGTAAGATCCAGCTGAACGCAAGTCTCCAACCTCTGCTCTCTGTAACAGTATTTCTGCACCCCAGTCTCCTAACTCTGCTCTCTGTAACAGTCCTTCTGCACTTCAGTCTCCAAACTCTGCTCTGTGTAACAGTCCTTCTACACCACAGAATCTAAAATCTGCTCTCTGCAACAGTCCTTCTGCACCCCAGTCTCCATCATCTGCTCTCTGCAACGATTTTCTGGACCCCTGTCTTCAATGTCTGCTATCTGCAACAGTCGTTCTGCACCACAGTCTCCAACTTCTCTCTCTGTAACGTCCTTCTGCACTCCAGTTTCCAAACTCTGCTCTCTGTAACATCCTTTCTTAACCCCAGTCTCATACCACGATCTTCTGCAAAACTCCTTCTGCTCCCCAGTCTCTGAGATCTGCTCTCTGTAAAAGTCCTTCTGTACCGTAGTCGCCAACCACTGCTCTTTGTAACGGTCCTTCTCCACCCCAGTCTCCAAACTCTGCTTTCTGTATCAATCTGTCTGAACCCCAGTCTCCAACTTCTGTTCTCTGTATCTATTTTTCTGCACCTAAGTCTCCAAACTGTGCTCTATGTAAGAGTCCTTCTGCACCCCAGTCTCCAACATCTTTTCACGGTAACAGTCTTATACCGCAGTCTCCAACCACTGCTCTCTGTAACGGTCCTTCTGCACCCAATTTTCCAAACTCTGCTCTCTGTATAAGTCCTTCTTAAATTCGGTTTCCAAACTCTGTTCTCTGTAACAATCTTTCTGCACCTCAGTCTCCAAACACTGCTCTCTGTAACACTCCACCTGCACCTCAGTCTCCATCCTCTCCTCTTTGTAAGATCCTTCTGCAACCCAGTCTCAAAATACTGCTCTCTGCAACAGTCCTTCTGCACACCAGTCTCCAACATTTGTTCTTCGCAACAGTCCTTCGGCACCCGAGTCTTCAACCTTTGTTCTCTGCAACAGTCTTTCTGCACCCCAGTCTCAAAACTCTGCACTCTGTAACAGTCTTTCTGCACCCCAGTCTCCAAACTCTGCTCTCTGTAACAATCCTTCTGCACCTCAGTCTCCAACCTCTGCTCTATGTAACAGGACTTCTTCACCTCAGGTTAGAAACTTTGCTCTCTGCAACAGTCCTTCTGCACTCCAGTCTCCAACCTCTGCTCTCTGCAACAGTCCTTCTGCACCCCGGTGTCCAAACTCTGCTCTTTGCAACTGTCCTTCTGAACCACAATCTCCAAACTCTGCTATCTGTAAGATCCTCTGCACTCAAGTTTCCAAACTCTGCTCTCTGTAACATTCCTTCTCCACTCCAGAATTAATCCTCTGCTTTCAAAAAGTGTCCTGTGGCACCCCAGTCTCCAAAGTCTGTCCTCTGCAACAGTCCTTCTACTCCCGAGTTTCCAACATTTGCTCTCTGTAACAGTCCTTCTGTACCGCAGTCTCCAAACTCTGCTCTCCGTAACGTGCCTTCTGCACCCCAGTCTCCAAACTCTGCTTTCTGTATCAGTCTTTCTTAACCTTAGTCTCAAATCTGTGCTCTCCATATCTATCCTTCTGAACCTCAGTCTCTAACCTGTGATCTCTGTAACATTCCTTCTGCACCCAAGTGTCCAACCTCGGATCGCTGTAACAGTTTTTCTATACTGCAATCTTCAAACTCTGGTCTCTGTAACAATCCTTCTGCACCCCAATTTCCAACCTCTTCTTTCTGTAACAGTCCAACTGCACCTCCGTCTCCAAATTCTGCTCTCTGTAAGATCCTTCTGCAACCCTGTATTTAACATCTGCTCTCTGTAACTGTCCTTCTGCACCCGAGTCTCCAAACTCTGCTCTCTGTAACACAACTTCTGCACCTCAGATTCCAACCTATAGTCTCTTCAACAGTCCTTCTACACCCCAGTTTCCAAACTCTGCTCTCTACAACAGTCCTTCTGCACCTCAGTCTCCAACCTCTGCTCTCTCCAATGGTCATTAAGCACCACAGTCTCCAACATCTGTTTTCTGCAACAGTCCTTCTTCACCTCAGTCTCTAAACTCTGCTCTCTGAAACAGTCCTTCTGCTCCCCAGTCTCTAACATATGCTCTCTGTAACAGTCCTTCTCCACCCAAGTCTCCAAACGCTGCTCTCTGTAGCAGTCCTTCTGTACTGCTGTCTCCAACCTTTGCTCTCTGTAACTGTCATTGTGCACACCAGACTCCAAACTGTACTCTCTGTATCTGTCCTGCTTCACCCAAGTCTCCAATCTCTGCTCTCTGTAGCGATCCTTCTGCACCTCAGTCTTCAACCTCCGATCTCTGCAAGGATCCTTTTTCAACACAGTCTCCAACCTCTGCTCTCTGCAACAGTCCTTCTGCAGCCCAGTATCCAAGCTCTGCTCTCTGTAACAGTTCTTCTGCACCCCAGTCTCCAAATTCTGCTCTTTCTAAAAGGCCTTCTGCACTCCAGACTTCAAACTCTGCTCTCTGTAACAGGCCTTCTGCACCCCACTCTGTAACCTGTGCTCTCTGTAATGATCCTTATGCACCTCAGTCTCAAAACTCTGCTCTCTGTAACAGTCCTCTGCACCCCAGAATTTAACATCTGCTCTCTGCTACATTCCTTCTGCACCTCAGTCTGAAAACTCTGCTCTCTGAAACAATCCTTCTGCACCCCAGTTTCAAAACTTTGCTCTCTGTAACAGACCTTCTGCACCTCAGTCTCAAACCTCTACTCACTGTAATGATGCTTCAGCACACCAGTCTCCAACTTCTGCTCTCTGAAACGGTCCTTCTGCACCACAGTCTTCAAACTCTGTTGTATAACAGTCCTTTTGCACCTGAGACTCCAACATCTGCTCTCTGTATCACTCCTTCTAAGCCTCAGTCTAAAACCTCTGATCTCTGCAACGATCCTTCTGCACCCCAGTCTCCAAACTGTGCTATCTGTAACAATCCTTCTGCACAGAAGTCTCCAAACTATTCTCTTACAGGTCTTCTGCACCCCAGTCTCCAAACTCTGCTCTCTGTAACAGTCCTTCTGCACCCCAGTCTCAATCTCTGCTTACTGTTCAGTCAATCTGCACCACAATTTCCAACCTCAGCTCTCTGTAATAGTCTTTCTGCATCTCACTCTACAAACTCTGCCCTCTGTAACAGTCCTCCTGCACCCCAGTCTCCAATATCTGCTCTCTGCTACAGTCCTTCTGCACCAAATCTCCAACCTCTGCCTCTGTAACCCAGGATTCAAACTCTGCTCTCTGCAACAGTCCTTCTGCACTCCAATCTCCAACCTGTGCTCTCCGCAACAGTCCTACTACACCCCAGTGTTCAGTCTCTGCTCTCTGCAACAGTCCCTCTGCAACCCAGTCTCCAACATCTGCTCTCTGCAACGGTCCTACTGCACCTCAGCCTCCAAAAACTACTCTCTGTAAATGTACTTCTGAATCCTTTCTTCAAACTGTGCTCTCCGTAATAGGCCTTCTGCACCCCATTCTCCAAACTCTGTTCTTTATAACAATCCTTCTACAACCCAGTCTCAAAATATTGCTCTCTACAACGATTTTTCTGCACCCCACTCCCCAAACTCTGATCTTTGCAAGAGTCCTTCTGCACCCCAGTCTCCAACCTCTGCTCTCTGCTACAGTCCTTCTGGACCCCAATCTCAAACCTCTACTCTCTGCAACAGTCTTTGTACATTCCAGTCTAAAACCACTGCTCTCTGCAACAGTTCTTCTGCACCCCAGTCTCCAAACTCTGCTCTCTACAACAGTCCTTCTGCACCTCAGTCTCCAACCTCTGCACTCTCCAATGGTCATTATGTACCCCAGTTTCCAACATCTGTTTTCTGCAACAGTCCTTCTTCACCTCAGTCTCCAACCTCCGCTCTCTAAAACAGTCCTTCTTCTCCCCAGTCTCCAACATATGCTCTCTGTAACAGTCCTTCTCCACCCAAGTCTCCAAACTCTGCTCTCTGTAGCAGTCCTTCTGTACTGCTGTCTCCAACATTTGCTCTCTGTAACTGTCACTGTGCACACCAGTATCCAAAATGTGCTTTTTGTATCAGTCCTCCTGCATCCCAATCTCCAACCTCTGCTCTCTGTTACAGTCCTTCTACACCTCAGTCTCAAACCTCTGCTCTCTGCAACAGTCCTTCTGCACCTCAGTCTCCAACCTCTGCTTTCTTTAACAGGCGTTCTTCACCCCATCCCCAACCTCTTCTCTCTGTTACAATTTTTCTCCACCCCGTCTCCAAACTCTGCTCTCTGTAACAGTCCTTCTGCACCCCAGTCTCCAAACTCTGCTCTCTGTAAGGGTCCTTCTCCACCCCAGTCTCCAACCTCTGCTTTTTATATCAGTCCTTCTGCACCACAGTCTACGACCTCTTCTTTCTGCAACACTACTTCTGAACCACAGTCTCCAACCTGTGCTCTCTGCAAAATTTTTTTCTGCACCCTAGTCTCCAACCTGTGCTCTCCTTAACAGTCCTTCTGCACCCCAGTCTCCAACCTCTGCTCTCTGTAACGATCCTTCTACAACACAGTCTCCACCTCTGCTCTCTGAAACGATCCTACTGTACCTCAGTCTCCAAACTCTGTGCTCTCTAAGAGTCCTGCTGCACCTCAATCTCCAAACTCTGCGCTCAGTAAGATCCTTGTAAAACACAGTCTCCAAACTCTGATTTCTGGATAAGTCTCTAACCTCTGCCCTCTTCAATGATCCTTCTGCACCCCAGTCTCAATCCTCTGCTCTCTATAACAGTCTTTCTGTACCACAGTCTTCAAACACTGCATTTTGTAACGGTCCTTCTGCACCCCAGTCTTCAACCTGTTCTCTCTGCAATGATTCTTCTGCACCCCAGTCTCCAACGTCTTCTCTCTGCAACAGTCCTCCTGCACCCCAGTCTTTCACCTCTGCTCTTTTCTACGGTCCTTCTGCACCCCAGTCTCCAACCTCTGTTCTCTGCGACAGTCTATCTGAACCCAAGTCTCCAACCTCTGTTATCTGCAACAGTCGTTCTGCACCCCATTCTCCAACCTCTGCTCTCTGCATCAGTCCTTCTGCACCACAGTGTCCACCATCTGCTCTCTGCCACAGTCCTTCTGTACACTAGTCTCAAATCTCCACTCTCTGTATTAGTCCTTATATACTGCAGTCTCCAACCTCTGCTCTCCGTAACTGTCCTTATGCACCCCAGTTTACAAAGTCTCTTTTCTGTATCAGTCCTTCCTCACCCCAGTCTCATAACTCTACTCTCTGAAACAGTCCTTCTGCACATCAGTCTCCAAACTCTGCTCTCTGCAACAGTCTTTCTTCATCCCAGTCCCCAAACTCTGCTCTCTGCAACAGTCCTTTTACA
Source organism: Ictidomys tridecemlineatus (assembly GCF_052094955.1). Lineage (NCBI taxonomy): Eukaryota > Metazoa > Chordata > Mammalia > Rodentia > Sciuridae > Ictidomys > Ictidomys tridecemlineatus. The sequence continues at coordinate 61,609 of NW_027522360.1, forward strand.
CCCCAGTCTCCAACATCTGCTCTCAGCAACAGTCCTTCTACACCTTTGTCTCTAAACTCTATTGTCTGTAACTGTCCTTCTGAATCTCAGTCTCCAACATCTGCTCTCTTTAAGAGTCCTTCTGCACTCCAGCCTCCAACATCTCCTCACTGCAACCATCCTTCTGCAACCCAGTCTTTAACGTCTGCACTCTCAACAGTCCTTCTGCACCTCAGTCTAAAAACTCTGATCTCTGCAAGTATCATTCTACACCCTAGTCTCCAACCTCTGCCCTCTGTAACAGTCCTACTGCACCTCAGTCTCCAAACTCTGCTCTATATAAGATCCTTCTGCAACCCAGTATCCAAACTCTGCTCTCTGTAACAGGCCTCCTGCACCCCAGTCTAAAAACTCAGCTCTATGTAACAGGCCTTCAGCACCCCAGTATCCAACCTATTCTCTCTGCAACGATACTTCCACACCCAAGTCTCCAACATCTGAACTTTGTAACAGGTCTTCTGCACCACAGTCTCCAACTTCTGCTCTCTTGAAGATCCTCCTGCACCCAGTTTCCAACCTCTGCTCTCTGAAACAGTCCTTCTGTACCCCAGTCTCCAAACTCTGCTCTCTGTAACAATGCTTCTGCTAATTAGTCTCCAACCTCGGTTCTCTGCAACGGTCTTTCTACACCTCAGTCTCCAAACTCTGTTGTCTGCAATAGTCCTTCTGTACCCCAGTATGCAAACTCTGCTCTCTGTAAAAGTCCTTTTGTACCACAGTCTCCAACTTCTGCTCTCTGTAACGGTCCTTCTGCACAGAAGTCTCCAAACTCTGCTTTCTATATCAGTCCTTCTGCACCCCAGTCTCCAAACACTGCTTTCTGTAACAGTCTTTCTGAACCCCATATCCAACCTCTTCTCTCTGCAGCAGTCCTTCTGCACATCAGCTTCAACCTCTTCTCTCTACAACAGTCCTCTTGCACCCAAGTCTCCGATCTCTGCTTTCTATAACAGTCCTTCTGCACCCCAGTCTCCAATCTCTGCTCTCTGTAAGATTCATCTGAACCCCAGTCTCCAACCTCTGCTCTCTGTAACAGTTCTTCAGAACCTCAGTCTCCAACCTCTTCTCTCTGTAACAATCCTTCTTCAAGTCAGTCTCCAAACGCTGCTCTCAGCAAAGGTCCTTCTGCACCTAAGTCTCGAAACTCCGTTCTCTTAAACAGTTTTTCCTCACCCCAGTCTCCAACCTCTGCATTCTGCAACAGTCCTTCTGCACCCCAGTCTCCAACCTCTGCTCTCTGTAACAATACTTCTGCACCTCAGTCTCCAACCTCTGCTCTCTGCAACGGTCCGTCTGCATCCCTGTCTTCAAACTCCGTTGTCTTCAACAGTCCTTCTTAACCTCAGTCTTCTGCACCCCAATCTCCAACCCTTACTCTCTGCAAAAATCCTTCTGCACCCCAGTCTCCAACCTACTCTCTACAACAGTCCTTCTGCACCCAAGTCTCCATCATCAGATCTCTGCAACAGTCCTTCTCCACCCCAGTCTCCAATCTCTGCTCTCTGTAACAGTTCCTCTGTACTGCAATTTCCAAACTCTTCTCTCTGTAACTGTCTTCTGAACCCCAGTCTCCAACCACTGCTTTCTTTATCAGTCCTTCTGCACTCAAGTATCCTACCTCTGCTCTCTGTAACAGGCCATCTGCACCTCAGTCTTCGAATTCTGCTCTCTGCAAAGGTCCTTTGGCACCCCAATCCCCAACATCTGCTCACTGAAACAGTCCTTTTACACCCAAGTCTCAAACCTCTGCACTCCGCAGCAGTCCTTCTGCATCTCGGTCTCCAACATCTGCTCTCTGCAATGATCTTTTTGCACCTCACTATTCAACATCTATCTCTGTAACAGTCCTTCTACACCATCCTCTGCTCTCTGTAACAGGCCTTCTGCACACAAGTCTCTTAACTCTGCTCTCTTTAACAGTCCTTCTGCACCCCAATCTACAACCTCTCCTCTCTGGAGCAGTCCTTCTGCACCTCAGTCTCCAAACTCTGCTCTCGGTAAGATCCTTCTGCACCACAGTCTTCAAACTCTGCTCTAAGTATCAGTCCTGCAACTTAGTCTCCAAACATGCTCTCTGTAACAGTTTTTCTGCACATCAGTCTTCAACAACTGCTCTCTGAAACAGTCTTTCTGCACCCCATTCTTCATCCTCGCTTCCTAGAACAGTCCTTCTATACCCCAGTATCCATAATCTACCCTCTGCAACGATCCTTCTTCACCCCAGTCTCCAACGTCTGCTCTCTGCAACAATCTATCTGCACCACAGTCTCCAAATTTTCCTCTCTGTAAGATCCTTGTACACCCCAGTTTCAAACTCTGCTCTCTGTAACATTTCTTCTGCAACTCAGTCTCCAAAGTTTGCTATCTGCAATGGTCCCTCTGCACCCCACTCTTCAACCTTGTTCTCTACAACAGTTCTTCTGTACCGCAGTCTTCAACCTCTGTTTTCTGTAAGGGTCCTCCTGCACCTGAGTCTCGAACCTCTGCTTTCTGTATCATTCCTTCTGCACCACAGTCTCCAAACTCTGCTCTCTGTAACAGTCCTTCTGCACCTCACTCTGCAACATCTGCTCTCTGCAACAGTCCTTCTTCACCCCAGTCTTCAACCTCTGCTCTCTGCAACACTCTTTCCTCACCCCACTCTTTAAAATCTACTCTCTGAAATAGTACTTTTCCACCGAAGTCACCAACCTCTGCTCTCTGTAGCAGTCCTTCTGCAACTCAGACTCCAACCTCTGCTCTCTGCAATAGTCCTTCTGCTCCCCAATCTCGAACCTCTTCTCTCTGCAACAGTCCTTCTGCACCTCAGAGTCCAAAATCTGCTCTCTGTAAGATCCTTCTGAAACCCAGTCTCCAACATATGCTTTCTGCAATGGTCCTTATGTACCAGAGTCTCCACCCTCTTTTCTCTACAACATTTATTGTTCACCCCAGTCTCCAACCTCTGCTCTCTGTATCAGTCTTTCTGCAACCCAGTCTTCAAACTCTGCTTTATGTATCCGTCTTTCTGCATGTCAGGCTTCAACCTCTGCTCTCTGTAACAGTCCTTCTGCACCTCAGTCTCGAACCTCTGCTCTCTGTAACAGTCCTTCTGCACCTTAGACACCAACCTCTTTTCTCTGCAACAGTACTTCTGCGCCCCAATCTCCAACCTCTGCTTTCTGCAATGGTCCTTCTGCACCCCAGTTTCCAACCTCTGTTCTCTACAACACTTATTCTGCAACCCAGTCTCCAATCTCTGCTCTCTGTAACAGTCCTTCAGTACTGCAGTCTCCGACCTCTATTCTCTGTAAGGTTCCTTCTGAAGCCCAGTCTCCAACCTCTGCTTTCTGTATCAGTCCTTCTGCCCCACATTCTCCAAACTCTGCTCTCTGTAACAGTCCTTCTGTACCTCAGTCTGCAACCTCCGCTCTCTGCAATAGTCCTTCTTCACCCCAGTCTGCAATCTCTGCTCTCTGCAACAGTCCTTCTGCACCCCAGTCTCCAACCGCTGCTCTCTGCAACAGTCCTTCTCCACCTCAGTCTCCAACCTCTGCTCTCTGCAACAGTCCTGAACTCAGGTCACCAACGTCTGCTTTCTGTATCACTCCTTCTGCACCCTAGTCTCCAAAGTCTGCTCTCTGCAGCAGTTCTTCCCCACCCCAGTTTCCAACATATGCTCTCAGCAACAGTCCTTCTGGACGCCATTATCCAACTGCTACTCTCTGCAACAGTCCTTGTACACCCCAGTATTTCACATCTGCTCTCTGTAACAGTCCTTCTGCACATCAGTCTGAAAACTCTGCTCTCTGCAACGATCCTTCTGCACCTCAGTCTCCAACTTTTGCTGTCTGCAAAAGTCTTTCTGCACCCCAGTCTCCAACCTCTGTTCTAAGCAAAAGTCTTTGTACACCCCAGGCTCCAAACTCTACTCTCTGTAACCTTCCTTCTATAGTGCAATCTCCAACCTCTGCTGTCTGTAATGGTTCTTATACACCCGAGACTCCAAACTCTACTTTAGATATCAGTTATTCTGCACCCTAGTCTCCAACCTCTGCTCTTTGTAACACTCCTTCTTCACCTCAGTCTCCAACCTCTGCTCTCTGCAACATTTTTTCTACACCCCAGTCTCCAAACTCTGCTCTCTGCAACGATCCTTCTGCACCCCAGTCTCCAACCTCTGCTCTCTTCTACAGTCCTTCTTCACCCCAGTCTGCAATCAGTGCTCTCTGCAACTGTCCTGCTGCACCCCAGTCTCCAAACTCTGCTCTCTGTAACAATCATTCTGCACCTCAGTCTTAAAACTCTGCTCTCTGCATAGATACTTCTTCACCACAGTCTCCAAACTCTGCTCTCTGCAACACTCCTTTTGCACCCCAGTCTCCAAGCTCTGCTCTCTGTAACTGTCCTTTTGCACATCAGTGTCCAAACTCTGCTCTCTGTAAAAATTCATCTTCATGTAGGTCTCCAAATTCTTTTCCCTATAAGAGACCTTCTACACCCCAGTCTCCAACATCTGCTCTCTGTAACAGTTCTTCTGAACCCCAATCTCCAAACTCTGCACTCTGTAAAACTCCTTCTGCACACAAGTCTCAATACACTGCTCTCTGTAAGAATTTTTTTGCACCCCAGTCTCAAACCTCTCCTCTCTGTAAAAGTCCTACTTCACCTCAGTTTCGAAGTTCTGCAATCTGTAAAGGTCCTTCTGCATTTCAGTCTCCAACCCCTGCTCTCTGTAACAGTCCTTCTGCACCCCAGTCTCAAACATCAGTTCTCTGCAACGATCCTTCTTCTCTCCAGGTTCCAACCTCTGCTCTCTGCAACGGTTTTTCTGAACCCAAGTTTCCAACCTCTGCTCTTTGTAACAGTCCTTCTGCACCTCAGTCTCCAAACTCTGCTCCAGGTAACAGTTCTACTGCACCCCAGTCTCCAAAATCTGCTCTCTGTAACACTTCTTCTTCTCCCCAGTCTCCACACTCTGATCTCTGTAAAAATCTTTCTGGACCTCAGTCTCCAACCTCTGCTCTCTACAACAGTCCTTCTGCTCCTAAGTCTCCAACCTCTATGCTCTACAAAAGTCCTTCTGCACCTCCGTCTCTAAACTCTGTTCTCTGTAAGATCTTTCTGAAACCCATTCGTCAAACTCTGCTCTGTGTAACACTCCTTCTAAACCCGAGTCTCCAAACTCTGCTGTCTGTAACAGACCTTCTGCAACCCAGTCTTCAACCTCTGCTCTCTGTAACAGTCCTTCTGCACACCAGTCCCCAACCTGTGCTCTCTGCAACGATTCTTCTGCACCCCAGTCTCCAAATTCTGCTCTCTGTGACAGTCCTTCTGCACCCCAGGATCCAATATTTGCTCTCTACTACACTCTTTCTGCACATCAGTCTGAGAACTCTGCACTCTGAAACAGTCCTACTGGACCCCAGTTTCCAACCTTTGCTCTCTGAAACAGTCCTTCTGAAACTCAGTCTCCAAAATGCTCTCTGTAACATCCTTCTGCAACCCTGTCTCGAAACTGTGCTATCTGTAACAGTGCTTCTGCACCCCAGTCTACAAACACTGCTCTCTGTATCAGGACTTCTGCACCGCACTCTCCAACTTCTGCACGCTATAAATGGCCTTCTGCAGCCCAGTCTCCATCCTCTTCTCTCTGAAATGATCCTTCTTCACCTCAGTCTCCAACCTCTGCTCTCTGCAAAGTTTCTTCTGCACCCCAGTCTCCAAACTCTGTTCTCTGCATCAGTTCTTCTGTACCCAAGTCTCCAACATCTGCTTTCTGTATCAGTTCTTCTGCACCCAGTCTGCAAACTGTGCTCTCTGTAACAGTTCTTCACACTTCAGTCTCCATCTTCTGCTCTCTGCAACGGTCCTTCTTCACCCCAGTCTCCAGCTTTTGCTCTCTGTAACATTTCTTTTGCACCCCAGTCTCCATCTGTGCTCTCTGTAACTGTCCTTCGGCACCCCAGTCTCCAAACTCTTTTTTCTGCATTACTCCTTCTGCACCCCAGGCTCCAAACTCAGCTCTCTTTAACAGTCCTTGTGTACAGCAGTCTCAAAACTATGCTGTGTGTAACGGTCCTTCTGCACCCCAGTCTCCACACTCTGCTTTCTGTATCAGTTCTTCGGCACCCCAGTCTCCAACCTCTGCTCACTGTAACAGTTTTTCTGTACCTCAGTTTCCAACCTCTGCTCTCTTCAAAAGTCCTTCTGCACCCCAGTCTCAAACCTCTACTCTCTGCAATGAACTTTCTGCACCCCAGTCTCAAACGTCTGCTCTATGCAACAGTTATTCTGCACCCCAGTCTCCATCCTCTGCTCTCTGTGAGAATCCTTCTGCACCCCAGTCTCCAACCTCTCCTCTCTTTAAAAGTCCTTCTGTACCGCAGTCTCCAAAATCTGCTCTCTGCAACAGTCCTTCTGCACCACAGTCTCCAACCTTTGCTCTCTGAAACATTTCTTTTTAACCCCAGTCTCCAACCTGTGCTCTCTATAACTGTCCTTCTGCACCTCAGTCTTCAACCTCTGCTCTCTGTAGCAATCCTTCTGCACCTCAGTCGCCAACCTCGGCTCTCTGCAACGATCCTTCTGCACCTCAGTCTCAAAACTCTATTCTCTGCAATGATCCTTCTAAACACCAGTCTCCGAGCTCTTCTCTCTGTAACAGTCCTTCTGAACATCAGTGTCAAAACTCTGCTCTCTGTAACAATTCTTCTGCATCTCAGTCTCCAACCTCTGCTCTCTTTAACAGTTCTTCTGGACACCAATCTACAAACTCTGCTCTCTGTAACACTCCTTCTGCACACCAGTCTCCATCCTCTGCTCTCTGTAAGAATCCTTCTGAACCCCAGTCTCCAACCGCACCTCTCTGTAACAGTCCTTCTGCACCTCAGTCTCAAAACTCTATTCTCTGCAATGATCCTTCTAAACACCAGTCTCCGAGCTCTTCTCTCTGTAACAGTCCTTCTGAACATCAGTGTCAAAACTCTGCTCTCTGTAACAATCCTTCTGCATCTCAGTCTCCAACCTCTGCTCTCTTTAACAGTTCTTCTGGACACCAGTCTACAAACTCTGCTCTCTGTAACACTCCTTCTGCACACCAGTCTCCATCCTCTGCTCTCTGTAAGAATCCTTCTGAACCCCAGTCTCCAACCGCACCTCTCTGTAACAGTCCTTCTGCACCTCAGTCTCCAATATCTGCTCTCTGAAATGATCCTTCAGCACCTCAGTCTCCAACCGCTGCTATCTGTAACAGGCCTTCTGAACCCCATTCTCCAACATATGCTTTCTGGATCAGTCCTTTTGCACACCACTATCCTAACTCTCCTCTCTGTAACAATACATCTGCAACTGAGTCTCCAACCTCTGCTCTCTGAAACGGTTTGTTTGTACCCCAGTCTCCAAACTCTGTTCTCTCCATCAGTCCTTCTGCACCCCAGTATCCAACCTCTAATCTCTGAAACAGTCCTTCTGTAACAGAGTCTCAAAACTCTGCTCTCTGTAACGGCCTTCTGCACCCCAGTCTCTAATGTCAGCTTTCTGTATCAGTTCTTCTGCACCCCAGTCTCAAACCTCTGCTCTCAGAAACAGTCCTTATGTACCCCAGTCTCCAACTTCTGAGCTCAGCAACATTTCTTCTGCACCCCAGTCTCCATCTGTGCTCTCAGTAACTGTCCTTCTGCACCCCAGGCTCCAACCTCTTCTCTCTGTAACGATCATTCTGCACCACAGTCTGAAACCTCTGCTCTCTGCAATGATCATTCTGCCCCTCAGTCTCCAACCTCTGCTGTCTGCATGATCCTTCTGCACCTTAGTCTCCAAACACTGCTCTCTGTAAGAGTCCTACTGCACTTCAGTCTCTAAACTCTGCTCTTTGTAACAATTCTTCTGCACCTCAGTCTCCAAACTCTGCTATCTGTAACAATCCTTCTGCACACCAGTCTCCAACCTCTGCTCTCTTTAACAGGTCTTCTGCACCCCAGTCTCCAAACTCTGCTCTTTGTAACAGGCCTAATGCACCCCAGTCTCCAACCTCTTCTATTTGCAATGAACCATCTGCACCTCAGTCTCCAACCACTGCTCCCTGCAACAGTCTTTCTGGACCCCAGTCTCCAAACTCTGCTCTCTGCAACAGTCCTTCTGCACCCCAGTCTCCAATCTCTGCTCTCTGCAACATTTTTTCCGCACCCAAGTCTCCCGCCTGTGCTCTCTGTATCTGTCCTACTTCACCCAAGTCTCCAATCTCTGCTCTCTGTAGCGATCCTTCTGCATCTCAGTCTTCAACCTCCGATCTCTGCAAGGATCCTTTTTAAACACAGTCTCCAACCTCTGCTCTCTGCAACAGTCTTTCTGCACCCCAGTCTCCGAGATCTGCTCTCTGTAACAGTTCTTCTGCACCCCAGTCTCCAAATTCTGCTCTCTCTAAAAGGCCTTCTGCACCCCAGACTTCAAACTCTGCTCTCTGTAACAGGCCTTCTGCACCCCACTCTCTATCCTGTGCTCTCTGTAACGATCCTTATGCCCCTCAGTCTCCAAACTCTCCTCTCTGTAACAGTCCTCTGCACCCCAGAATTTAACATCTACTCTCTGCTACATTCCTTTTGCACCACAGTCTGAAAACTTTTCTCTCTGCAACAATCCTTCTGCACCCCAGTTTCAAAACTTTGCTCTCTGTAACATACCTTCTGCACCTCAGTCTCAAACCTCTGCTCACTGTAATGATGCTTCAGCACCTTAGTCTCCAACATCTGCTCTCTGAAACGGTCCTTCTAAGCCTCAATCTGAAACCTCTGATCTCTTCAACGATCCTTCTGCACCCCAGTCTCCAAATTGTGCTATCTGTTACAATCCTTCTGCACAGAAGTCTCCAACCTCTTCTTTTACAGGTCTTCTGCACCCCAGTCTCCAAACTCTGCTCTCTGTAACATTCCTTCTGCACCCCAGTCTCCACTCTCTGCTTACTGTATCAGTCCATCGGCACCACAATTTCCAACCTCTGCTCTCTGTAATAGTCTTTCTGCATCTCACTCTACAAACTCTACTCTCTGTAACAGTCCTTCTGCACTCCAGCCTCCAACATCTGCTCTCTGCTACAGTCCTTCTGCACCAAATCTTCAACCTCTGCCTCTGTAACCCAGTATCGAAACTCTGTTCTCTGCAACAGTCCTTCTGCACCTCAATCTCCAACCTGTGCTCTCCGCAACAGTCCTACTACACCCCAGTCTCCAGTCTCTGCTCTCTGCAACAGTCCCTCTGCAACCCAGTCTTTAACCTCTGCTCTCTGTAACAATCCTTCTGCACCTCAGTCTTTAACCTCTGCTCTCTGCAACGGTCCTTCTGCACCTCAGTTACCAAAAACTACTCTCTGTAAATGTACTTCTGAATCCATTCTCCAAACTCTGCTCTCTGTAATAGGCCTTCTGCACCCCATTCTCTAACCTCTGTTCTCTATAACAGTCCTTCTACATCCCAGTCTAAAAATATTGCTCTCTACAACGATTTTTCTGCACCCCACTCTCCAAACTCTGCTCTTTGCAACAGTCCTTCTGCACCCCAGTCTCCAACAGGTGCTCTCTGCAAAAGTCTTTCTGCACCTCAGTCTGAAAACTCTGTTCTCTACAATGATCTTTCTGCACCCCAGTCTCCAACCTCTGCTCTCTGAAACAGTCCTGCTGCACATCGGTCTACAACTCTGCTCTCTGTAGGATCCTTGTCTAAAAACTCTGCTCTCTGTAGGAGTTCTACTGCACCCTGGTCTTCAACCTCTGCTCTCTGCAACGATCCTTCCGCAACTCAGTCTCGAAACTCTACTCTCTGCAACAGTCCTTCTGCACCAGAGTCTCCAACTTCTGTTCTCTTTAACACTCCTTCTTCACCTCAGTTATTAAACTCTGATCTCTTCAATGGTCCTTCTGCACCACAGTCTCCAACCTCTGCTCTCTGTAACAATCCCTCTGCACCCCAGTCTAAAAACTCTACTCTCTACAACAATCCATTTGCACCCCAATTTCCAACCTCTGCTCTCTGCAAAACTCCTTCTGCACCCCAGTCTCAAACATCTGCTCCCTGCAACAGTCTTTCTGCACCTCTGTCTGACAACTCTGCTCTCTGCAACGATAATTTTGCACCTTAGTCTTCAAACTCTGCTTTATGTAACAGTCTTTCGGTACCTCAGTCTCCAACCTCTGCATTCTGTAAGATCCTTCCGCACCCCAGTTTCCAAACTCTGCACTCTGTAATATTTCTTCTGCTCCCCAGTCTCCAAACTCTGCTCTCTGAAACAGTCCTTCTGCTCCACAGTCTCCGACCTCTACTCTCTGTAACTGTCCTTCTGTCCCACAGTCTCCAACCTCTTCTCTCTGTAATGGTTCTTCTGCACCCCAGTCTCCAAACTCTGATCTCTGTAACAATCCTTCTTCACCCCAGTCTCTAGCCTCTGCTGTGTGCAACGATCCTATTGTACCCCAGTCTCCAAACTCTTCTCTCTGAAAAAGTCCTTCTGTACCCCAGTCTCCAACATTAGCTCTCAGCAACAGTCCTTCTGAACCTAAGTCTGAAAACTCTGCTCCTTTCAACGATCCTTGTGCACCCCAGTCTCCAAATTCTGCTTTTTGTAACAGTCCTACTGCACCTCAGTCTCCAAAATCTACTCTCTGTAACAGTGCTTTTGAACCCCAGCCTCCAACCTCTGATCTCTTTAAGATCCTTCTGAACCCAAGTTTCCAAATCTGCTCTCTGTAACATTCCTCATCCTCCCCAGACTCCAACCTCTGCTCTCTGTAACAGTCCTTCTGCTCCCCAGTCTCCAACCTCTGCTCTCTGTAACAGTCCTTCTATACCTCAGTCTCCAACCTCTGCTCTCTGTAACGGTCGTTCTGCACCCCAGTCTTCAACATCTCCTTTCTGTATCATTCCTTCTGCACCAGAGTTTCCAACCTCTGCTCCCTGCAACATTCTTTCTGCACCTCAGTCTCCATCCTCTGCTCTCTGCGACAGTTCTTCTACACCCCAGTCTCCAACCTCTTCTCTTTGCAACAGTTCGTCTGCACCCCAGTATTCAAGGTCTGCACTCTGAAACAGTCCTTCTCCACACCAGTCTCCAACCTCTGCTCTCTGTAACAGTCCTCCTGTAGTGCAGTCTCCAAAATCTGCACTCTATAAGGGTTCTACTGCTCCCCAGTCTTCAACCTCTGCTTTCTGTATCAGTCTTTCTGCACCAAAGTCTCAAACCTCTGTATCTGCAACAATCCTTCTACACCGCAGTCTCCAAACTCTGCTTTCTGCAACACTCTTTCTGCACCCCAGGCTCCAACCTCTGCTCTCTGTAACAATCTTTCTGCACCTCAGTCTCAAAACTCTGCTATCTGCAACGGTGCTTCTCCAACTCATTCTCTAACCTCTACTCTCTGTAACAGTCCTTCTGAAGCTCAGTCTCCAACATCTACTCTCTCTAAGATCTTCTACAACCCAGTGTGTAAACTCTGCCCTCTGTAACAGTCCTACTGCAACTCAGTCTCCAACATCTGCTCTCTCTAAGATCCTTCTGCAACTTAGTCTGTAAACTCTGTCGTCTGTAACAGTCCTTCTGCACCCCTTCTCCAACCTCTGTTCTCTTTAACATTTTTGGGACACTGGTCTCAAACCTCTGCTCGCTACAACGATCCTTCTGCACCCAGTCTCCATCCTCTGCTCTCTACAACAGTCCTTCTGTATTCCAGTCTACAATATCTGCTCTCTGCAACAGTCAGTCTGCACCTCAGTCTGAAAACTCTGTTCTCTGCAACCATCCTTCTGCACCCCAGTCCTCCAACCTCTGTTCTCTCTAACAGTCCTTCTGAACCACAGTCTCTAAGCTCGGCTCTCTGTAAGATCTTTCTGCAACGCTGTCTCCAAACTCTACTGTCTGTAACACTCCTTCTGCACCCCACTCTCCAACATCTTCTCTCTGTAACAGGCCTTTTGCAACCCATTCTCCAACCTCTGCTTTCTGCATCAGTCCTTCTGCACCCGAGTCTCCAACCTCTGCTTTCTGTATCAGTAATTCTGTACCCCTTTCTTCAAACTTTGCTCTCTGTAACATTCTTTCTGCACCTCAGTCTCCAACCGCTGCTCTCTGCAACAGTTCTTCTGCACCCCAGTCTCTAAACTCTGCTCTCTGCAACAGTGTTTCTGCACCCAGTCTGCAATATCTGCACTCTGAAACAGTTCTTCTCCACCCCAATCTCCAACCTCTACTCTCTGTAACAGTCCTCCTGTATTCCAGTCTCCAAACTCTGCTCTCTCTAACGGTCCTTCTGCACCCCAGTCTCCAAATTCTTCTTTGGTGTATCAGTCCTTCTGCACCCCAGTCTCCTAACTCTGCTATCTGCAACAGTCCTTCTGAACATCAGTCTCCAAATTCTGCTCTCTGCAACAGTCCTTCTGCAACCAAGTCTCCAACACCTGCTTCCTGCAACAGGTACTTCTGCACCCCACTCTCCAATCTCTACTCTGTGTAACAGTCCTTCTGGACCCAGTGTCCAAACTGTGCTCTCTGCAATAATCCTTCTGCATCCCAGTCTCCAAAATCTGCTCTCTGAAAAATTCCTTCTTCACCCCAGTCTCCAAACTCTGCTTTGTCTAACAGTCCTTCTGCACCCCAGTGTCCAACCTCTGCTCTCTGCAATGATCCTTCTGCATCCCAGTCTCCAGAATCTGCTTTCTGCAACAGTTCTTCTGCACCCAAGTCTCCAACATCTGATCTCAGCAACAGTCCCTTCTGCGCCTCAGTCTGGAAATTTTGCTGTCTGCAACGATCCTTCTGCACCCCAGTCTCCAACGTCTTCTCTCGGTAACAGTCTTGCTGCACCTCAGTCTACAATCTCTGCTATCTGTAAGATCCTTCTGCATCCCAGTTTTCAAACTCTGCTCTCTGTAACATTTCTTTTCCACCACAGTCTTCAACCTCTGGATTCTGCACCGGTCCTGCTTCACCCCAGTCTCCAAACTCTGTTCTCTGCAACAGTTCTTCTGCTCCCCATTGTCCAACCACTGCTCTCTGTAACAGTCCTTCTGTACCGCAGTCTTCAAACTCTGCTCTCTGTAATGGTCCTTCTGCACCACAATCTCAAAGCTCTGCTTTCTGTATCAGTCCTTCTGCACTACTGTTTCCAAACTCTGCTCTCTGTAATAGTCCTTCTGCACCTCTTTCTCCAAGATCTGCTCTCAGCAACCTTACTTCTGCACCTCATTCTCTAAACTTGGCTCTCTTCTACAGTTTTTCTGAACCACAGTCTAAAAAATCTGCTCTCTGCAACAGTCCCTCTGTACCCTAGTCTCCAAACTCTGCCCCTTTTAACGGTCCTTCTGCACCCCACTCTCCACTCTGCTTTCTGTATCAGTCTGTCTGAACCCCAGTCTCCAACCTCTGCTCTCGGCAACCTTACTTCTGCACCCTATTCTCTAACCTCTGCTCTCTTCTACAGTTCTTCTGAACTACAGTCTAAAACATCTGCTCTCTGCAAAACTTTTTCTGAACCCTAGTCTCCAAACTCTGCTCTCTGTAATGGTCCTTCTGCACCCCAGTCTCCAAACTCTGCTCTTTGTAACAGTCCTTCTGCACCTCAGTCTCCAAACTCTGCTCTATGTAAGATCCTTCTGCTACACAGTCTCAAAAATTTGCTTTCTGTAACAGTCTTTCTGCACCTCAGTCTCCAACCTCTGCTCTCTGTAAAAGTCCTTCTACACCTCAGTCTCAAACCTCTTCTCTCTGCACAATCCCTTTGCACCCCAGTCTCCAACCACTGCTCTCTTTAACAGTCCTCCTTCATCTCAGTCTAAAAACTCTGCTCTCTTTAAGATCCTTCTGCCACCCAATATCCTAACTCTGCTATCTATAACAATCATTCTGCACCCCAGTCTTCAAACTCTGCTATCTTTAACAGGCCTTCTGCACCTTAGTCTCCAACTCTGCTCTCTGTAACAGGCCTTCAGCACCCCAGTCTCCAATCTCTTTTCTCTGCAACGATCATTCTACACCTCAGTCTCCAACATCTGCTCTCTGTTAGATCCTTCTGCAACCCAGTCTAAAAACTCTGCCCTCTGTATCAGTTCTTCTGCACACCAGTCTCCAAACTCTGCTCTCCGTAACAGGCCTTCTGCACCCCAGTCTCGAACCTCTGCTCTCTGTAACAGTCCTGCTGCACCTAGGTCTAAAATCTCTGGTCTCCATAAGATCCTTCTGCAACCTTCTCTAAAAACTCTGCTCTCTGTAACAGTTATTCTGCACCCCAGATTCCAACCTCTGCTGTCTGTAAGAGGCCTTTTGCACCCCAATCTCCAACCTCTACTCTCTGTAACAATCTTTTTGCACCTTAGTCTCCAACCTCTGCTCTCTGCAACGATCCTTCTGCACCCCAGTCTCCAAAGTCTCCTCTCCTCAACAGTCCTTCTGCACCCCTGTCTCCAAACTCTGCTCTCTGTAAGATCCTTCTGCATCCCAGTTTTCAAACTCTGCTCTCTGTAACATTCCTTTTCCACCACAGTCTCCAACCTCTGCATTCTGCACCGGTCCTTCTATACCATAGTCTCCAAACTCTGCTCTCTGTAACAGTCCTTCTGCACCCCATTATCTAATCTCTGCTCTCTGCAACAGTCCTTTTGAACCTCAGCCTCCAACCTCTGCTCTCTGTAACGGTCCTTCTGCACCCCAGTCTCCAAACTCTACTTTCTGTATCAGTAATTCTGTACCCCTGTCTCCAAACTTTGCTCTCTGTAAAATTATTTCTGTACCTCAGTCTCCAACCGCTGCTCTCTGCAACAGTTCTTCTGCACCCCAGTCTCTAAACTCTGCTCTCTGCAACAGTTCTTCTGCATCCCAGTCTCCAACATCTGCACTCTGAAACAGTTCTTCTCCACCCCAATCTCCAAGCTCTTCTCTCTGTATCAGTCCTCCTGTATTCCAGTCTTCAAACTCTGCTCACTCTAACGGTCCTTCTGCACCCCAGTCTCAAAACTCTGCTTTGTGTATCAGTCCTTCTGCACCCCCAGTCTCCAAATTCTGTGATCTGCAACAGTCCTTCTGAACCTCAGTCTCCAAATTCTGCTCCCTGCAACAGTCCTTCTTCACCCCAGTCTCCAACCTCTAATTTGTGTAACAGTCCTTCTGCACCCCAGTGTCCAACCCCTGCTCTCTGCAATAATCATTTTGCATCCCAGTCTCCAACATCTGCTCTCTGCAACAGTCCTTCTGCACCTAAGTCTCCAACATCTGCTCTCTGAAAAATTTCTTCTTCACCCCAGTCTCCAACCTCTGCTTTGTGTAACAGTCCTTCTGCACCCCAGTGTCCAACCTCTGCTCTCTGCAATGATCCTTCTGCATCCCAGTCTCCAGAATCTGCTTTCTGCAACAGTTCTTCTGCACCCAAGTCTCCAACATCTGCTCTCAGCAACAGTCCTTCTGCGCCTCACTCTGGAAACTCTGCTGTCTGCAACGATCCTTCTGCACCCCAGTCTCCAACCTCTTCTCTCTGTAACTCTTGCTGCACCTTGGGCTACAATCTCTGCTATCTGTAAGATCCTTCTGCATCCCAGTTTTCAAACTCTGCACTCTGTAACTTTCCTTTTCCACCACAGTCTTCAACCTCTGGATTCTGCACCGGTCCTGCTTCACCCCAGTCTCCAAACTCTGTTCTCTGCAACAGTTCTTCTGCTCCCCATTGTCCAACCTCTGCTCTCTGTAACAGTCCTTCTGTACCGCAGTCTTCAAACTCTGCTCTCTGTAATGGTCCTTCTGCACCACAATCTCAAAGCTCTGCTTTCTGTATCAGTCCTTCTGCACCACTGTTTCCAAACTCTGCTCTCTGTAATAGTCTTTCTGCACCTGTTTCTCCAACCTCTGCTCTCTGCAACCTTACTTCTGCACCCCATTCTCTAACCTCTGCTCTCTTCTACAGTTCTTCTGAACCACAGTCTAAAACATCTGATCTCTGCAACAGTCCTTCTGTACCCTAGTCTCCAAACTCTGCTCTCTGTAATGGTCCTTCTGCACCCCAGTCTCCACTTCTGCTTTCTGTATCAGTCTGTCTGAACCCCAGTCTCCAACATCTGCTCTCTGCAACCTTACTTCTGCACCCCATTCTCTAACCTCTGCTCTCTTCTACAGTTCTTCTGAACTACAGTCTAAAACATCTGCTCCCTGAAACAGTCTTTCTGTACCCTAGTCTCCAAACTCTGCTCCCTGTATAGGTCCTTCTGCACCCCACTCTTCAAACTCTGCTCTCCTGTAGCAGTCCTTCTGCACCTCAGTCTCCAAATTCTGCTCTCTGCAACAGTCTTTCTGCACCCAAGTCTCCAACCTCTCCTCTCTGCAACAGTCCTTCTACAACCCAGTCTTCAACCTCTGCTCTGTGTAACAGTCCTTCTGCACCCCAGTCTCCAACCTCTGCTCTCTGTGAAAGTCCTTCTGCACCTCAGACTCCAAACTCTGCTCTATGTAAGATCCTTCTGCAACACAGTCTCAAAATTTGCTCCCTGTAACAGTCCTTCTGCACCTCAGTCTCCAACCTCTGCTCTCTGTAAAAGTCCTTCTACACCTCAGTCTCAAACCTCTTCTCTCTGCACGATCCCTTTGCACCCCAGTCTCCAACCACTGCTCTCTGTAACAGTCCTCCTTCACCTCAGTCTAAAAACTCTGCTCTCTATAAGATCCTTCTGCCACCCAATATCCTAACTCTGCTATCTATAACAATTTTTCTGCACCTCAGTCTTCAAACTCTGCTTTATGTATCAGTTTTTCTGCACCCCAGTCTCCAAACTTTGCTATCAGCAACAGTCCTTCTGAACCTCAGTCTCCAAATTCTGCTCTCTGCAACAGTCCTTCTGCACCCAAGTCTCCAAAACCTGCTCCCTGCAACATTCCTTCTTCACCCCAGTCTCCAACCTCTACTCTGTGTAACAATCCTTCTGCACCCCAGTGTCCAACCTCTGCCCTCTGTAATAATCCTTCTGCATTCCAGTCTCCAACATCTGCTCTCTGCAACAGTCCTTCTGCACCTAAGTCTCCAACATCTGCTCTCTGAAAAAGTCCTTCTTCACCCCAGTCTCCAACCTCTGCTTTGTGTAACAGTCCTTCTGCACCCCAGTGTACAACCTCTGCTCTCTGCAATGATCCTTCTGCATCCCAGTCTCCAGAATCTGCTTTCTGCAACAGTTTTTCTGCACCCAAGTCTACAACATCTGCTCTCAGCAATAGTCCTTCTGCGCCTCACTCTGGAAATTCTGCTGTCTGCAACGATCCTTCTGCACCCCAGTCTCCAACCTCTTCTCTCTGTAACTCTTGCTGCACCTCGGGCTACAATCTCTGCTATCTGTAAGATCCTTCTGCATCCCAGTTTTCAAACTCTGCTCTCTGTAACTTTCCTTTTCCACCACAGTCTTCAACCTCTGGATTCTGCACCAGTCCTGCTTCACCCCAGTCTCCAAACTCTGTTCTCTGCAACAGTTCTTCTGCTCCCCATTGTCCAACCTCTGCTCTCTGTAACAGTCCTTCTGTACCGCAGTCTTCAAACTCTGCTCTCTGTAATGGTCCTTCTGCAGCACAATCTCAAAGCTCTGCTTTCTGTATCAGTCCTTCTGCACCACTGTTTTCAACCTCTGCTCTCTGTAATAGTCTTTCTGTACCTCTTTCTCCAACCTCTGCTCTCTGCAACCTTACTTCTGCACCCCATTCTCTAACCTCTGCTCTCTTCTACAGTTCTTCTGAACCACAGTCTAAAACATCTGCTCTCTGCAACAGTCCTTCTGTACCCTAGTCTCCAAACTCTGCTCTCTGTAACGGTCCTTCTGCACCCCAGTCTCCAAACTCTGCTCTCTATAACAGTCCTTTTGCACCTCAGTCTTCAAATTCTGCTCTCTGCAACAGTCTTTCTGCACCCAAGTCTTCAACCTCTCCTCTTTGCAACAGTCCTTCTACAACACTATCTTCAACCTCTGCTCTGTGTAACAGTCCTTCTGCACCCCAGTCTCCAACCTCTGCTCTCTGATATGTTCCCTCTGCACCCCAGTCTCTAACCTTATTCTCAAAAACAGTTTTCTGTACCGCAGTCTTCAACCACTGTTCTCTGTAAGGGTCCTTCTTCACCCCAGTTTCAAAACTCTGCTTTCTGTAACGATCCTTCTGCACCCTAGTCTCAAAACTCTGCTCGCTGCAACAGTTCTTCAGTACCTCAGTCTTAAAACTCTGCTCTCTGCAATAATCCTTCTTCACCCCAGTCTCAAACCTCTTCTCACTTTTACAGTCCTTCTGCACACAAGTCTCCAACATCTGCTCTCTGAAACAGTCTTTCTACACCCTAGTCTCCAACCTCTGATCTCTGCAACAGTACTTCTTGACCCCAGTCTCCATACTCTGCTCCCACCAACGTTCCTTCTGCACCCCAGTCTCCAACGTCTACTCTCTGAAAATGTTTTTCTACACCGCAGTCTCCAAACACTTCTCTCTGCAACAGTCCTTCTACACTCCAGTCTCCATACTCTACTCGCCCCAACAATTTTTCAGCACCCCAGTCTCCAACCTCTGGTCTCTACATCAGTTCATTTGCACCCCAGTCTCCAATCTCTGCTCTCTGTAACAGTTCTTCTGTATTGCAGTATCAAACCGCTGTTCTCCGTAAGGGTCCTTATGCACCCCAGTATCCAACCTCTGCTTTCTGTATCAGTCGTTTTGCACCACAGTCTCAAAACTCTGCCCTCGATAAATGTCCTTCTGCAACTCAGTCTGCAACCTCTGCTCTCTGCAACAGTCTTTCTGAAACCAAGTCTCCATCCTCTGCTCTCTGCAAGAGTCCTTTTGCACCCAAGTCTCCAACATTTGCTCTCTGCAAAAGTCTTTCTCCACCCCAGTCTCCAAACTGTGCTCTCTATAACAGTCTTTCTGTACTGCATTCTCCAACCTCTGCTCTCTGTAAGGGTACTTATACACCCGAGTCTCAAACCTGTGCTTTATGTATCAGTCCTTCTGCACCCCAGTCTCCAACCTGTGCTCTGTGTAACTGTCCCTCTGCACCTTAGTCTTCAACCTGTGCTCTCTGCTACAGTCCTTCTAGACCCCAGTCTTTAAACTCTGCTCTCTGTAGCAATCCTTCTGCACCTCAGTCTCCAACCTCTGCTCTCTGCAACGGTCTTTCTGCACCTGAGTCTCCAACCTCTACTCTCTGTAACAGTGCTTCTACACCTCAGTCTCCAACCTCTGCTCTATGTAAGATCCTTCTGCAACCCAGTCTCCAAATTCTGCTCTCTGTAACAGTTTTTTGGCACCTAACTCTCTAAACTCTGCTCTCTTTAAAAGACCTCCTGCACCCCAGTCTCCAACCTCTGCTCTCTGTATCAGTCCTTCTGCACCCCAGTGTCCAACTTCTGCTCTCTACAACAATCACTCTGCACCCCAGTCTCCAACCCCTGCTCGCTGCAACAGTCCTTGTGCACCCAAATCTACAACATCTGCTCTCTGCAACAGTTCTTCTGTACCTCAGTCTGAAAACTCTGCTCTCTGCAATAATCCTTTTGCACCCGAGTCTCCAACCTCTGCTCTGTGTAACAGTCCTTCTGTACCTCAGTCTTCAACTTCTGCTCTGTATCAGTCCTGCACCCCTGTCTCCCACATCTGCTCTCTGTAACTGTCCTCCTTCACCTCAGTCTTCAACCTCTGCTCTGTGTAACTGTCCTTCTGCACCCCAGTGTCAACCTCTGCTATTTGCAAGGATCCTTCTAAATCCCAGTCTCCAACATCTGCTCTCTGCAAGAGTCTTTCTGCACCTCAGTCTGGAAACTCTGCTGTCTCCAACGATCCTTCTGCACCCCAATCTCCTAACGCTGCTCTCCTTAACAGTCCTTCTGCACCTCAGTCTCCAAACTCTGCTCCACGTAAGATCCTTCTGCAACCCAGTCTCCAAATTCTGCTCTCTGTAACAGCCCTTCTGCACCCCAGTCTCCAACCTCTGCTCTTTGTAACAGGCCTTCTGCACCCCAGTCTCAAAACTCTGATCTCTGTATCAGTCCTTCTGCACCCCAGTCGCAAAACTTCTGCTCTTTGTAACAGTCCTTCTGAAGCTCAGTCTCCAACATCTGCTCTCTTCAACAGTTCGTCAGCACCCCAGATTCCAACTTCTGGTTTCTGCAACAGTCCTTCTAAACCCCAGTTTCCAACCACTGGTATCTGCAACAGTCCTTCTGCACCCCAGTCTCCAAACTCTGCTCTCTGTAACAGTCTCTCTGCACCTTACTCCCCAATATATTCTCTCTGTAAGTTCCTTCTGCAACCCAGTCTCGAAACTCTGCATTCTGTAACAGTCCTTCTGCACGCCTTCTCCCATCTGTCCTATTCGTAACAGGCCTTCTGCACCCCTGTCTCCGAAGTCTGTTCTCTATAACAATACTTCTGCAACCCAGTCTCCAACCTCTGCTCTCTGTAACACTCCTGCTTCACCTCGGTCTACAATCTCTGCTCTCTGTAAAATCCTTCTGCAACCTTGTCTAAAAAATCTGCTCTCTGTAACAGTCCTTCTTCACCTAAGTCTCCAAACTCTGTTCTTTGCAACACTCCTTATGCACCCAAGTCGTCAACCTCTACTCTCTGTAACAGTCCTTCCGTACCGCAGTCTTCAAACTCTTCTCTCTGTAATGGTTTTTCTGCACCCCAGTCTCCAAACTCTACTTTCTGTATCAGTCCTTCTGCACCCTAGTCTACAACCTCTGCTCTATGTAACAGTCCTTCTTCACCTCATATCCAAACTCTGCTATCTGTGACAGTCCTTATGCTCCCCAGTCTCCAACCTCTGCTGTCTGAAAAATTCCTTCTGCACCCCAGTCTGCCACATGTGCTCAGTGTAACAGTCCTTCTGCAGTCCAGTCTCCAACTCTGCTCTCTGCAATGATCCTTCTGTACCTCAGTCTTAAACATCTGCTCTCTGCAACAGGCCTTCTGAAACCCAGTCTCCAAACTCTGTTGTTTGTAACAGTCCATATCCACGTCAGTCTTTAACCTCTGCTCTCTGAAAGAGTCTTTTTGCACCCCAGACTCCAAAATCTGCTCTCTGCAACAGTCCTTCTGCACCCCAGTGTCCAAACTCTGCTCTCTGCAACGATCCTTCTGCACCCCAGTCTCCAACCTCTGCTCTCTGAAAGATCCTTCTGACCCCAGTTTTCAAAATCTGCTCTCTGTAATATTCCTTCTCCACGCCAGTCTCCAACCTCTGCTTTCTGCAACGGTCCTACTGCATCCCAGTCTCCAACCTCTGTACTTTGCAACACTCATTCTTCTCCCCAGTCTAAGAACTCTGCTCTAGGTAACAGTCCTTCTGTACTGCAGTCTCCAAACTCTGCTCTTTGTGAAGGTCCATTTGCACGCCAGTCCTCAAACTTTGCTTTCTTTGTCCGTCCTTCTGCACCTCAGTCTCCAACCTCTGCTCTCAGGAAAAGTCATTCTGCAACCCATTCTCCAACTTCTGCTCTCTGCAACAGTCCTTCTGAACAAAAGTATCCAACATCTGCTCTCTGAAAAACTCCCTGTGTACCCTAGTCTCCAAGCTCTGCTCTCTGCAACAGTTCTTCTGTACTGCAGTCTCCACCTTCTGCTCTCTGCAATGAACCTTCTGCACCCCAGTCTCCAACATCTGCTCTCTGCAAAAGTCCTTCTGCACCTCAGTCTGAAAATTTTGCTCTCTCCAACAATCCTTCTACACCCCAGACTTCAACATCTGCTCTCTGTAACAGTCCTTCTGCACCTCAATCTCCAAACTCTCCTCTATGTAAGATCCTTCTGCAACACAGTCTCCAAAATTTGCTCTCTGTAACAGTCCTTTTGTACCTCAGTCTCAAACCTCTGCTCTCTGTAACTGTCAATGTACACCTCAGCCTGAAACCTCTTCTCTCTGCCCTATCCATCAGAACCCCAGTCTCCATCCACTGCTCTCTGTAACAATCCTCCTTCACCTCAGTCTCCAAACTCTGTTCTTTGTAAGATACTTCTGCCACCCAGTCTCCTAACTCTGCTCTCTATAACACTCCTTCTGCACTCCAGTCTTCAAGCTCTGCTCTCTTTAACAGGCCTTCTGCACCCCAGTCTCAAAACTCTTCTCTCTGCAATGATCATTCTTCACCTCAGTCTCCAACGTCTGCTCTCTCTAAGATCCTTCTGCAACCAAGTCTCCCAACTCTGCCCTCTTTAACAGTCCTTCTGCACCACTTCTCCCAACTCCCCTATCCGTAGTAGGCCTTCTGGACCCCAGTCTACAATGTCTATTCTCTATAACAAGCTTTCTGCACCCCAGTCTCCAATCTGTGGTCTCTGCACCAGTCCTTCTGCACCTCAGTCTTAAAACGCTGTTCTCTGCTACGATCGTTTTGCACCTCAGTCTCCAACCTCTACTCTCTGTAACAGTCTTTCTGCACCTGGGTCCCAAACATCTAGTCTCTGTTAGATCCTTCTTCAACCCAGTCTCCAAACTCTGTGATTTTTAACAGTCCTTCTGGAGCCCTTCTTTACACTCTGCTCTCCGTAACACGCCATCTTTACCCCAGTTTCCAACCTCTGCTTTCTGTAACAGTCCTTCTGCACCTCAGTCTCCAAATTCTTCTCTCTGCAACAGTCCTTCTTCACCCCAGTCTCCAACCTCTGCTCTCTGTAACGGTCCCACTGTACCCAAATTTCCAACCTCTGCTTTCTGTAACAGTCTTTCTGCACCTCAGTCACCAAACTCTGCTCTATGTAAGAGTCCTGCTGCACTTCAGTCTCCAACCTCTGCTCTCTTTTACAGTCCATCTGCACCTCAGTCTGAAACCTCTGTTCTCTGCACTATCCTGCTGCACCCCAGTCTCCAATCACTGCACTCTATAACATTCGTCCTGCACCAGTCACCAAAAATTCCTCTCTTTAAGATCCTTCTGCAACCCAGTCTCAAAACTCTGCTCTCTATAATAGTCGTTCTGCAACCCAGTCTCAAACCATTCTTCTCTTTAGCAGGTCTTATGCACCTTAGTCTCCAAATTTTGCTCTCTGAAACACTTCTTCTGCACGCCAGTCTGCATTCTCTTCTCTCTGTAATGGTCCTTCTACACCCCAGTCTCACACCTCTGCTTTCTGTATCATAATTCTTCACCCCAGTCTCCAACGTCTGCTCTGTGTAACAGTTTTTCTGCATCTCAGTCTCCAACCTCTGCTCTCTGCAACAGTCCTTCTACACCCCAGTCTCCAACCTCTGCTTTCTGCAACATTCCTTCTGCACCCCAGTCTCCAAACTGTGCTCTCTGTAATAGTCCTTCTGCACCGCAGTCTCCTACCTCTTCTCTCTGTAACGATCCTTCTGCAGCCCAGTCTCCACCTCTGTTCTCTTCAATGATTCTTCTGCAACTTAGTGTCCAACTTCTGCTCTCTTCCACGATCCTTCTGCACCTCAGTCTCCAGTCTCCAACCTCTGTTCTCTGTAACTGTTTTTCTGCACCTCAGAATCCAACAACTGCTCTCTGCAACCGTCCTTCTTCACCCCTGTCTCCAACATCTGTTCTCTGCAAAGATCCTTATGCACCCCAGTCTCCAACATCTGCTCTCTGAAACAGTCCTTCTCCAAACCAGTCTACAACCTCTACTTTCTTCAACAGTCCTGCTGCAACTCAGTCTCCAACATCTGTTCTCTGCATCAGTCCTTCTACTCCCCAGTCTCCAACCTCTGCTCCCTGTAACAGTCTTTCTGTACTGCAGTCTCCAACCTCTGCTCTCCATAATGGTCCTTCTGCACCCCAGTCTCTAATATCTGCACTCTGAAACAGTTCTTCTCTAAACCATTCTTCCACCTCTGCTCTCTATAACAGTCCTCCTTTATTGCAGTCTCTTAACTGTGCTCTCTGCAACGGTCCTTCTGCATCCCAGTCTCTAACCTCTGCTTTCTGTATCAGTCTTTCTGAACACCAGTCTCCAACATCTGCTCTCTGTAACAGTCCTTCTGCAACTCAGTCTCCAAATTATGCTCTCTGCAACAGTCCTTCTGCACCGAAGTCTCCAACACCTGATCGCTGCAACAGTCCTTCTGAACCCCATTATCCAAACTCTGCTATCTGCAACAGTACTTCTGAACCACAGACTCCAAACTCTAGTCTCTGTAACAATCCTTTTTAACCTCTGTCTCCAACTCGTCTCTCTGCAATGGTCCTTCTGCACCTCAGTCTCCAACCTCTGCTCTCTGTAACAGTCCTTCTGCACCTCAGTCTCCCACCTCTGCTCTTTGTACGATCCTTCTGCAACCCAGTCTTTAAACTCTGCCCTCTGTAACAGTCATTCTGCATCCCTTCACTAAACTCTGCTCTCTATATCAGTCCTTCTGCACCACAGTCTTTAACCTCTGTTCTCTGTAACAGTCCTTCTGCACCCCAGTCTCAAACCTCTGATCTCTACAAAGATCCTTCTGCACCCCAGTCTTCAACATCTGTAATCTCCAACAGTCCTTCTGCACCTCAGTCTGAAAACTCGGTTCTCTGCCACGATCCTTCTGAACCCCAGTCTCCAAACTCTGCTCTCTGTAACAGTCCTGTTCCACCTCAGTCTCCAACCTCTGCTCTCTGTAAGATTCTTTTGCAACCATGTCTTCAAACTCTGCTCTCTGTAACAGTAATTCTGCGCCCCAGTCTCCAACCTCTGCTCTCTGTAACAGTCTTTCTAAATCCCAGTTTGCAACCTTTTTTCTCTGAAACAGTCCTTCTGCACCCCAGTATTCAACTTCTGTTCTCTGTAACAATCCTTCTGCACCTCAGTTCCCAAACACTGACCTCTGCAAAAGTCCTACTGTACCCGAGTCTATAGCCTCTGTTCTCTGCAACGTTCTTTTTGCACCCCAGTCTCAAACCTCTGCTCTCTGCAACAGTCCTTCTGACATCAGTCTGAAAACTCTTCTCTCTGCAAGGATTCTTCTGCACCACAGTCTCTAAATTCTGCTTTCTGAAACAATTATTCTGCAACTCAGTCTCCAACCTCTTCTCTCTGTAACAGTCGTTCTGCACCCCAGTCTCCATCATCTGTTCTCTGTAAGATCCTTCTACACCCTGTCTTCTAACTCTGCTCTCTGTAACATTCCTTTTTTACCCCAGTCTCCAACCTCTGCTCTCTGCAACGGTCCTTGTGCATGACAATCTCCAACATCTGTTCTCGGCAACAGTCATTCTGCACCCCAGTCTCCAACCTCTGCTCTGGGTATCATTTCTCCTGCACCTCAGCCTCCAACCTCTGCTTTATGTAAGATCTTTGTGCAACCCAGTCTCCAAACTCTTCTCACTGTAAAAGTCCTTCTGCACCCCAGTCTCAAACCTCTGCTCTGTGCAACAGTTCGTCTACACCGCAGTCTCCAAACTCTTGTCTCTGAAAGATCTTTCTGAAACCAGTGTCTTAACTCTGATCTCCATAACAGTCCTTCTTCACCCAAGTCTGCAACGTCTGCTCACTGAACAATCCTTCTGCACCTCAGTCTCCAACATTTGCTCTCTGCAACGGTCCTTCTGCACCCCATTCTCCAACCTTTGTTTTCTGCAAGAGTCCTTCAGCATGTCAGTCTCCAACCTCTGATCCCTGCAAAAATTTTTCTGCACCCCAGTCTCCAACCATTGATCTCGGCAACATTTCTTCTGCGCCTCAGTCTCCAACCTCTTTTCTATGTAAGATCCTTCTGCCACCCAGTCTCCAATCTCTGCTCTCTGAAACAGTGCTTCTGCACCCAACTCTCCAACCTCTGCTCTGTGCAACAGTTTCTCTGCACCCCACTCTTTAACCTCTGCTCTCTGTAAGATCCTTCTGCACCCCAATCACCAAACTCTGATCTCTGTATCAATTCTTTTTCACCCCAGTCTCCAACCTCTGCTTCCTGCAACAATCCTTCTGTACCCCAGTCTCCAACTTCAGCTCTCTGCAAAAGTTCTTCTGCATCCCAGTCTTTGACATCTACTCTCTGAAACAGTCTTTGTGCATCCCATTCTCAGACCTCTTCACTCGGAAACAGTCCGTCTGTACCCTGGTCTCCAAACTCTGCTCTCTGTAAGGTTCATTCTGGACCCATAACTCCAACCTCTGCTTTCTGTATGAGTCCTTCTGCACCCAAGTCTCCAACCTCTGCTCTCTGTAACAGTCCTTCTGCATCTCAGTCTTTAACATCTGCTATCTATAACAGTCCTTTTGCACCCCAGTCTACAACCTTTGCCCTTTTCAACAGTCCTTCTACACTCCAGTCTTCAACCTCTGCTCTGTGTAACAGTCCTTTTGCAACCCAGTTTCCAATCTCTGCTCTCTGCAACGATCCTTCTGCATTCCAGCCTACAACATCTGCTCTCTGCAACCGTTCTTCTGCACCCAAGTCTACAATCTCTGCTCTCTGCAACGATCCTTCTGCACACCAGTCTCCAACGTCTGCTCTCTGCAATAATCCTACTGCACCCCAGTCGACAACCTCTGCTCTCTGTAACAATCCTTCTGCATCCCAGTCTCCAACATCTTCTCTCTGCAACCATCCTTCTGCACACCAGTCTCCAAACTCTGCTCTCTGTAACAGCCCTTCTGTACCCAGTTTCCAAACTCTGCTCTCTGTAACAGCCTTCTGTACCCCAGTCTCCAAACTCTGCTATTTGAATAAGTCTTTCTCCACCCCAGTCTCCAACCTCTGCGCTCTGTAACAGTCCTTTTGCATCTCAGTCTATAACCTCTGCACTCTATAAAAGTCCTTCTGCACCTAAGTCTCAAAACTCTGCTCTCTGAAAACGTCCTTCTACACTCCAGTCTTCAACTTCTGCTCTGTGTAGAAGTCCTTCTGCAAACTAGTTTCAAATCTCTGCTCTCTGCAACAATCCTTCTGCATCCCAGTCTCCAACATCTGCTCTCTGCAACCGTCCTTCTGCACCCAAGTCTCAAACCTCTGCTCTCTGCAACAATTTTTCTGCACACCAGTCTTCAACCTCTGCTCTCTGCAATAATCCTACTGAACCCCAGTCGCCAACCTCTGCTCTCTGTAACAATTTTTCTTCCCCACAGTCTTCAAACTCTGCTCTACGTAATATTCTTATGCAACCCAGTCTTTACACTCTGCTCTCTGTAACAGCCCTTCTGTACCCAGTCTCCAACCTCTGCTATTTTCAACAGTCCTTCTGAACCTCAGTCTCCAAATTCTACTCTCTGCAAAAGTCCTTCTGCACCCATGTCTCCAACACCTGCTCCCTGCAACAGTCCTTCTTCACCCCAGTTTCCAACCTCTGCTATCTGCAACAGTTCTTCTGCACCACAGTCTCCAAACTCTGCTTTCTGCAAAAGTCCTTCTACACTCCAGTCTTCAACTTCTGCTCTGAGTAACAGTCCCTCTGAAACCCAGTTTCCAATCTCTGCTCTCTTCAACCATCCTTCTGCATCCCAGTCTCCAACATCTGCTCTCTGCAACCATCTTTCTGCACCCAAGTCTCCAACCTCTGCGCTTTGCAACGATCCTTCTGCACACTAGTCTCCAACCTCTGCTCTCTGCAATAATTCTACTGCACCCCAATCGCCAACCTCTGCTCTCTGTAACAATCCTTCTGCACCGCAGTCTCGAAACTCTGCTCTACGTAATATTCTTCTGCAACCCAGTCTCCAAACTCTGCTCTCTGTAATAGCCCTTCTGTACACAGTCTCCAACCTCTGCTCTCTGTAATAGCCTCTGCACCCCAGTCTCCAAACTCTGCTCTCTGCATCAGTCCTTCTGCACCCCAGTCTCCAAACTCTGCTCTCTTTAACAGTCTTTCTGCATCTCAGTCTCCTAACTCTACTCTCTGCAACAGTTCTTCTGCACACCAGTTTCCATCTTCACTCTGAAACAGTTCTTCTCCACTCCAGTCTCCAACCTCTGCTCTCTGAAACAGTCCTCCTGTATTGCAGTCTCCAAACACTGCTGTCTGTAATGGTCCTTCTGCACCTCAGTCCCCAACCTCTTATTTCTGTACCAGTCCTTCTGCACCCCAGTCTCCAACCTCTGCTATCTGCAACAGTCTTCTGAACCTCAGTCTCCAAATTCTACTCTCTGCAAAAGTCTTTCTGCACCCATGCCTCTAACACCTGCTCCCTGCAACAGTCCTTCTTCACCACAGTTTTCAAACTCTGCTATCTGCAACAGACCTTCTGCACACCAGTCTCCAAATTCTGCTCTCTTCAACAGTCTTTCTGAACCCAAGTCTCCAAACTCTGCTCTCTGCAACACTCCTTCTACACCCCAGTCTCCAACCTCTTCTTTTTGTAACGGTCCATCTGCTCCCAAATTGCCAACCTCTGCTTTCTGTAACAGTCCTTCTGCACTTCAGTCTCCAAACTCTTCTCTCTGCAACGATCCTTCTGCACCTCAGTCTCCTAACTCTGCTCTCTGTAAAAGTCCTTCTGCACCTCAGTCTCCATTCTTTGCTCTCTTTAATGGTCCTTCTGAACCCCAGTATCCAATCTCTGCTCTCTGTAACAATCCGTCTTTACCTCTATGTCCAAAGTCTGCTCTCTGTAACAGTCTTTTTGCACCCCAGTCTCCAAACTCTGCTCTCTGTAACAGTCCTTCTATACGGCAGTCTCCAAACTCTACTCTCTATAACGGTCATTCTGCACCCCAATTGCCAACATCTGCTTTCTAAAACAGTTCTTCTGCACCTCAGAATCCAACCTTTGCTCTCTGTAACAGACCTTCTAAGCCTCAGTCTGAAACCTCTGCTGTCGGCAACAATCCTTCTAAACCCCAGTCTCCAAACTGTGCTATGTGTAACAATCTTTTGCACCCCAGTCTCCAACATCTGCTCTCTGTAACAGGTCTTCTGCATCTCAGTCACCAAAGTGTGCTTTCTGTAAAAGGCCTTCTGCACCCCAGTCTCCAAACTCTGCTCTCTGCAACAGTCCTTCTGCATCCCAGTCTCCAACCTCTGCTCTCTGTAAGATCCTTCTGCACCCCGTTTTAGAAACTTTGCTCTCTGTAACAGTCATTCTGCATCTCAGTCTCCATTCTTTGCTCTCTTTAATGGTCCTTCTGAACCCCAGTATCCAATCTCTGCTCTCTGTAACAATCCGTCTTTACCTCTATGTCCAACGTCTGCTCTCTGTAACAGTCTTTTTGCACCCCAGTCTCCAAACTCTGCTCTCTGTAACAGTCCTTCTATACGGCAGTCTCCAAACTCTACTCTCTATAACGGTCATTCTGCACCCCAATTGCCAACATCTGCTTTCTAAAACAGTTCTTCTGCACCTCAGACTCCAACCTTTGCTCTCTGTAACAGACCTTCTAAACCTCAGTCTGAAACCTCTGCTGTCGGCAACAATCCTTCTAAACCCCAGTCTCCAAACTGTGCTATGTGTAACAATCCTTTTGCACCCCAGTCTCCAACATCTGCTCTTTGTAACAGGTCTTCTGCAACTTAGTCACCAAAGTGTGCTTTCTGTAAAAGGCCTTCTGCACCCCAGTCTCCAAACTCTGCTCTCTGTAAGATCCTTCTGCACCCCGTTTTACAAACTTTGCTCTCTGTAACAGTCATTCTGCACCTCAGTCTCTAACCTCATCAGTCTGCAATGGCCATTCTGAACCCCAGTATCCAACCTCTCTTTTCTGAAGCTGTCATTCTGCACCCCAGGCTACAAACTCTGCTCTCTGTAACAGTCCATCTGCACCCCAGGCTCCAAACTCTACTTTCCATATCAGTTATTCTGCACACCAGTCTAAAACCTCTGCTCTCTGTAACAGTCCTTCTGAACCTCAGTCTCCAACCTCTGCTCTCTGCCACATTCCTTCTGCAACCCAGTCTCCAAACTCTGCTCTCTGCTAAAATTTTTATACACACCAGTCTCCAACATCTTCTCTCTGCAACGATCCTTCTGAATCCCAGTCTCCAATGTCTGCTCTCTGCAACAGTCCTTCTACACCCCAGTCTCAAACCTCTGCTCTCTGCTACAGTCCTTCTGCACGCCAATCTTCAACCTCTGCTCTCTGCAACATCTCTTCTGCACCCAAGTATCCAACCTGTGCTCTCTGTAACTGCCCTGCTGCACCCCAGTCTCCAACCTCTTCTCTCTGTAGCGATCCATCTGCACCTCATTCTCCAACCTCTGCTATCTGCAGTGATCCTTCTGCACCCCAGTCTCAATCCTCTACTCTCTGTAAGAATCCTTTTGCACCCCAGTCTTCAACCTCTCCTCTCTGTAAATGTCCTTCTAAACTAAAGTCTCCAAGTTCTGCAATCTGTAACAGTCCTTCTGCACCCCAGTCTAAAACCACTGCACTCATAAATGATTTTTTTGAACCTTAGTCTCTAACCTATGCTGTCTTTAATAGTCCTTATGCACCCAGTGTCCAACATCTGCTCTCTTCAAGGATCCTTCTTATCCCCAGTCTCCAACCTCTGCTCTCTGCAATGGTCCTTCCACATCACAGTTTCCAAAATATGCTCTCTGTAACAGTCCTTGTGCACCTCAGTCTCCAAACTCTGCTCTCTGAAACAGTCCTTCTGCACCTCAGTCTCCAACCTCTGCTCTCTCTAAGATCCTTCTGTAACCCATTCTCCAAACGCTGCTCTCTGTAAGAGTCTTCTGCACCCTAGTCTCCAAACTCTGCTCTCTGCTACAGTCCTTCTGAACCCCAGTCTCCAACCTCTGCTCTCTGCAACATTTCTTCTGCACCCCAGTCTCCAACATGTGCTCTCTAAAACTATCAAACTGCACCCCAGTCTCCAAACTCTGCTCTCTGTAGCAATCCTTCTGCACCTGAGTCTCCAACCTCTGTGCTCTGCTATAGTCCTTGTGCACCCCAGTCTCCAACCTCTGCTCTCTTCAACATTTCTTCTGCACCCCAGTCTCCAACATCTGCTCTCTGAAACTATCCTAATGCACCCCGGTCTCAAAACTCTGCTCTCTGTAGACATTTTTCTGCACTTAACTCTCCAAAGTCTGCTCTCTGAAACAGTCCTTCTGCACCTCAGTCTCCAACCTCTGCTCTCTCTAAGATCCTTCTGTAACCCATTCTCCAAACGCTGCTCTCTGTAAGAGTCTTCTGCACCCTAGTCTCCAAACTCTGCTCTCTGCTACAGTCCTTCTGAAACCCAGTCTCCAAACTCTGCTCTCTGCAACATTTCTTCTGTTCCCTAATCTCCAACATGTGCTCTCTAAAACTATCCAACTGCACCCCAGTCTCCAAACTCTGCTCTCTGTAGCGATCCTTCTGCACCTGAGTCTCCAACCTCTGCTCTCTGCTATAGTCCTTGTGCACCCCAGTCTCCAACCTCTGCTCTCTTCAACATTTCTTCTGCACCCCAGTCTCCAACATGTGCTCTCTGAAACTATCCTAATGCACCCCGGTCTCAAAACTCTGCTCTCTGTAGACATTTTTCTGCACTTAAGTCTCCAACCTCTGCTCTGTGCAACAGTCCTTCTGCACCCCAGTCTTCAAGCTCTGCTCTGTGTAACAGTCTTTCTGCACATCAGTGTCCAACTTCTGCTCTTTGTAACGATTCTTCTGCACCTCGTGTCCAAACTCTGCTCTCTGTAACACGTCTTCTGCACCACTGTCTCCAAACTCTGCTTTCTGTAACAGTTCTTCTGAACCCCAATCTCCAAACTCTGCTCTCTGTAACACTCCTTCTGCACCCTAGTCTCCATCCTCTGCTCTCTGTAAGAATCCTTTGACACCCCTTACTCAAACCTCTCCTCTCTGTAAAAGTCCTTCTGCACCTCAGTATTAAAACTCTGCAATCTGTAACGGTCCTACTGCACCTCAGTCTCCAACAACTACTCTCTGCAACAGTCCTTCTAAACCGCAGTCTCCAACCTCTGCTCTCTGCAATGATCCTTCTGCATCCCAGTCACCAACAACAGCTCTCTGCAACAGTCCTTCTGCACCCCAGTCTAGAACCTCTGCTCTCTGCTTAAGTACTTCTGCACCCCAGTCTCCAACCTCTGCTCTCTGCAGCATTTCTTCTGCACTCAAGTCTCCAACCTGTGCTCTATGTTACTGTCCTGCTGCACCCCATTCTCCAAATTTGCTCTCTGTAGCGATCCTTCTGCACCTCATTTTCTAACCTCTGCTCTCTGCAATGATCCTTCTGTACACCAGTCACAATCCTCTGCTCTCTGTAAGAATCCTTTTGCACCCCAGTCTCCAACGTCTCCATTTGTAAAAGTCCTTCTGCACCTCAGTCTTTAAGTTCTGCAATCTGTAACAATCCTTCTGAACCCCAGTCTCAAACCTCTGCACTCAGAAATGATCTTTCTGAACTTCAAACTTTAACCTCTGCTCTCTTTAATAGTCCTTATGCACCCCAGTCTCCAACATCTGCTCTCTGCAATGATCCTTCTTCTCCCCAGGCTCCACCTCTGCTCTCTGCAAGGGTTCTTCTAAATCCCAGTTTCCAAAATCTTCTCTCTGTAGCAGTCTTTCTGCACCTCAGTCTGGAAACTCTGCTCTCTGAAACAGTCCTCTTGCACCCCTGTCTCCAACCTCGTTTCTCAGAAACAGTTTTTGTGCACCCCAATCTCCAAACTCTTCTCTCTGTAACACTCCTTCTGCAACCCAGTCTCCACCATCTACTCTCTATAAAAGTCCTTCTGCACCTCAATCTCCAACTTCTGCTCTCTGTAAGATCCTTCTGCAAGCCATTCTCCAAACGCTGCTCTCTGTAAGAGTCTTCTGCACCCCAGTCTCCAAACTCTGCTCTCTGTAACAGGCCTTCTGCACCCCAGTCTCCAACATCTGCTCTCTGCAAGATCCTTCTTCTACCCAGTCTCCAAACTCTGCTCTCTGTAAAAGTCCTTTTGTATCGCAGTCTCCAACCTCTTCTCTTTGTAACAGTTCATCTGCTCCCCAATTGCCAACCTCTGCTTTCTGTAACAGTCCTTCTGCACTTTAATCTCCAAATTCTTCTCTCTGCAACGATCATTCTACACCTCGGTCTCAAAACTCTGCTATTGGTAAAAGTCCTTCTGCACCTCAGTCTCCGTCCTTTTTTCTCTGTAATTGTCCTTCTGCACCCCAGTCTCCAATCTCTGCTCTCTGTTACAATTCTTCCGCACCTCTGTCTCCAACATCTGCTCTCTGTAATAGTCCTTCTGCACCCCAGTCTCCCACATCTGCTCTCTGTAACAGTCATTCTGTACGGCAGTCTCAACCTCTTCTCTCTATAACGGACCTTCTGCACCCCAATTTCCAACCTCTGCTCTCTGTAACAGTCCTTCTATGCCTCAGTCTGAAACTTCTGCTCTCTGCAACAATCCTTCTAAACAACAGTCTCCAAATTGTGCTATCTGTAACAATCCTTCTGCACCCCTGTCTCCAACATCTGCTCTCTGTAACAGGATTTCTGCAACCCAGTCTCTAAACTCTGCTCTCTGTAACAGGCCTTCTGCACCCCATCTCCAACCTCTTGTCTCTGCAAAAGTCCTTCTACACCCCAGTATCCAACCTCTGCTCTCTGCATCGATCTTTCTGCATCCCAGTCTCCAAGGTCTGCTGTCTGTAAGATCCTTCTGCACCCCGTTCTCCAAACTCTGCTCTATGTAACACTTCTTCTGCACCCCAGTCTCCACCCTCTACTTTCTGTAAAAGTCCTTCTGAACCTAAGTCTCTAACCTCTTCTCTCTGTAAGATCCTTCTTCAACCCATTCTCCAAACGCTGCTCTCTGTAAGAGTCTTCTGCACTTAAGTCTGCAAACACTGCTTTCTGTAACAGACCTTCTGCACCCGAGTCTCCCACATCTGCTCTCTGCAACGATCCTACTTCTACCCAGTCTCCAACCTCTGCTCTCTGCAAACGTCTTATTATACACCAGTATCCAACATCTGCTCTCTGCAACGATCCTTCTGCATCCCAGTCTTTAACGTCTGCTCTCTGCAACAGTCCTCTTACACCCCAGTCTCTAACCTCAGCTCTCAGCTACAGTCCTTCAGCACCCCAGTCTCCAACCTCTGCTCTCTGCAACATTTCGTCAGCACCCCAGTCTCCAACCTGTGCTCTGTGAAACTATCCTACTGAACCCCGGTCATCAAACTCTTCTCTCTATAGCGATCCTTCTTCAGCTAAGTCTCCAACCTCTGCTCTCTGCAACGATCCTTCTGCATCCCAGTCTCCCACATCTGCTCTCTGCATCGGTCCTTCTGCACCCCAGTCTCCAAACTCTGCTCTCTGTAACAGTCCATCTATATGGCAATCTTGAAACTATTCTCTCTATAACGGTCCTTCTGCACCCCAATTTCCAACCTCTGCTCTCTGTAACAGTTCTTCTAAGCCTCAATCTAAAATTTCTGCTCTCTCCAACAATTCTTCTAAACCCCAGTCTCCAAACTGTGCTATCTGTAACAATCCTTCTGCACCCCAGTCTCCAAAGTCTGCTTTCTGTTACAGGTTTTCTGCAACCCAGTCTCCAAACTCTGCTCTCTGTAACAGACCTTCTGCAACCCAGTCTCCAACCTCTCCTCTTTGCAACGATCCTTCTGCATCCCAGTCTCCAAAGTCTGGTCTCTATAAGATCTTTCTGCACACCGTTCTCCAAACTTTGCTCTGTGTAACAGTCATTCTGCACCACAGTATCCAACCTCATCTCACTGAAACGGCCCTTGTGCACCCCAGTATCCAACCTCTGTTCTCTGCAGCTGTCCTTCTGCACCCCAGGCTACAAAATCTACTCTCTGTATCAGTCCTTCTGCATCCCAGTCACCAAACTCTACTTTCCGTATTAGTTATTATGTACCACAGTCAAATACCTCTGTTCTCCGTAACAGTTCTTTTTAACCTCAGTCTCAAACCTCTGCTCTCTGCAACAGTCCGTCTGCACCCCAGTCTCAAAACTCTGCTCTCTTCAAACGACTTATTATACCCCAGTATCCAACTTCTGATCTCTGCAACAATTTTTCTGCATCCCAGTCTCCAACGTCTGCTCTCTGCAACAGTCCTTCTGCACCCCAGACTCCAACCTCTGCTCTATGCTACAGTCCTTCTGCACCCCAGTCTCCAACCTGTGCTCTCTGAAACTATCTTACTGCACCCTGGTTTTAAACCTCTGCTCTCTGCAACGATCCTTCTGCATTCCAGTCTCCAATCTCTGCTATCTGCAACAGTACTTCTGTACCCCAGTCTCCAAGCTCTGCTCACTGTAACAGTCCTTCTGCACATCAGAGTCCAAACTGTGCTCTGTGTAACGATCCTTTTGCACCTCATGTCCAAACTCTGCTCTCTGTAACAGGCCTTCTTCACCACAGTCTCCAAACTCTGCTTTCTGTAACAGTTCTTCAGAACCGCAATCTACAAACTCTTCTCTCTGAAACACTCCTTCTGCACCCCAGTCTCCATCCTTTGCTCTCTGTAAAAATCCTTTGACACCCCTGTCTCAAAACTCTCCTCTCTTTAAAAGTTCTTCTGCACCTCAGTATCCAACCTCTGCAATCTGTAACGGTCCCTCTGCACCCCAGTCTCCAAACTCTGCTCTCTTTATCAGTCCTTCTGCACCCAAGTCTCCAAACTCTGCTTTTTGCAACATTTCTTTTGCACCCCAGTCTCCAACCTTTGCTCTCTGTAACAGTCTGTCTGCACCCCAGTCTCCAACATCTGCTCTCTGCAACGATCCTTCTTCTATCCAGTCTCCAAACTCTGCTCTATGTAAAAGTCCTTTTGTATCGCAGTCTCCAACCTCTTCTATTTGTAACAAACCATCTGCTCCCGAATTGCCAACCCCTGATTTCTGTAACAGTACTTCTGCACCCCAGTCTCCAAACTCTTCTCTCTGCAACGATCATTCTGTACCTCAGTCTCCAACCTCTGATCTCTCTAAAAGTCCTTCTGCATCTCAGTCTCAATCCTTTGCTTTCTGTAATGGTTCTTCTGCACCCCAGTCTCCAATCTCTGCTCTCTGTAACAATCCTTCTGCACCTCGGTCTCCAACGTCTGCTCTCTGTAACAGTCCTTCTGTACCCCAGTCTCCAAACTCTGCTCTCTGTAACAGTTCTTCTGTACCACAGTCTCCAACCTCTTCTCTCTATAACGGTACTTCTGCACCCCAATTGCCAACCTCTGCTTTCTGAAACAGTCCTTCTGGACCTGAGACTCAAAACTCTGCTCTATGTAACAGTCCTTCTAAGCCTCACTCTGAAACCTCTGTTCTCTGCAACAATCCTTCTGCACCACAGTCTCAAACATCTGCTCTCTGTAACAGGTCTTCTGCAACTGAGTCTCCAAAGTCTGCACTCTGTAACAGGCCTTCTGAACCCCAGTCTCCAAACTCTTCTCTCTGCAACGATTTTTCTGCACCTCAGTCTCCAACTTCTGTTCTCTGCAACAGTCCTTCTGCACCCCAGTCTCCAACCTCTGCTCTCTGTAAGATCCTTCGTCCCCCCATTCTCCAAACTTTACTCTCTGTAACAGTTATTCTGCACCTCAGTCTCCAACCTCATCTCCCTGCAACGGCCCTCCTGCACGCCAGTATCCAACCTCTGTTGTCTGCAGCAGCCCTTCTGCACCCCGAACTATAAACTTTGCTCTCTGTAACAGTCATTCTGCACCCCAGTCTCCAAACTCTACTTTCCTTGTTAGTAATTCTGCACCCCAGTCTAAAACCTCTGCTCTCTGTAACAGTCTTTCTGCACCTCAGTCTCCAAACTCTGCTCTCCGCAACAGTACTTCTGCAACACAGTCTCAAAACTCTGCTCTCTGCAAAAGTCCTTCTACACACCAGTCTCCAACAACTGCTCTCTGCAACAATCCTTCTATATCCCAGTCTCCAACCTCTTCTCTCTGCTAGAGTCCTTCTGCACCCCAGTCTCCAACCTCTGCTCTCTTCAACATTTCTTCTGCACCCAGTCTCCAACCTGTACTCTGTAACTATCTTACTGCACCCCGGTCTCCAAACTCTGCTCTCTGTAGCGATCCTTCTGCACCTCAGTCTCCAACTTCTGTTCTCTGCAACGATCCTTCTGCACCCCAGTCTCCAACGTCTGTTCTCTGCAACAGTGCTTATGACCCCAGGCTCCAGCCTCTGCTCTCTGTAACATCCTTCTGCACCCCAGTTTCCAAACTCTGTTCTCTGTGACATTCCTTCTGCACCCAAGTCTCCACCCTCTGCTCTTTGTTACAGTACTTCTGCACCGCAGTCTCCAATCTCTGCTCACTGCAACATTTCTTCTGCACCCCAGTCTCCAAACTGTGCTCTCTGTAACTGTTTTTCTGGCCCCAGTCTCCAACCTCTGCTCTGTGTAACGATCCTTCTGCACCTCAATCTCAAACCTCTTATCTCTGCAACGATCCTTCTGCACCTCAGTTCCCAACCTCTGCTCTCTGAAACGATCCTTCTGCACTACAGTTTCCAACCTCTGCACTCTGTAACAGTTCTTCTACAACTAGTCTCAAACCTCTTCTCTCTGTACCAATCCTTCTGCACCTCAGTCTCCCACCTCTGCTCTCTTTAACAGTCCTTCTGCACCGCAATCTCGAATCTCTGCTCTCTGTAAAAGTCTTTCTGCACCCCAGACTCCAACATCTTTTCTCTGCAACGATACTTCTGAACCTCAGTCTCAAATCTCTGCTCTCTGCAACAGTCCTTCTGCACACCAGTCTCCAGACTCTGCTCTATGTAAGATTCTTTTGCATCCCTTTCTCTAACCTCTGCTCTCTGTAAAAGTCATTCTGCACCTCAGTCTCCAACCTTTGCTCTCTGTAATGGTCCTTCTGCACCCTAGCCTCCAACATCTGCTCTCTACAACAATCCTTCTGCACCAAAGTCTCCAAATTCTAAACTCTATAACGGTCCTTCTGCTCCCCAGTTTCCAACCTCTGCTTTCTGTAACAGTCCTTCTGCACCTCAGATTCCAACCTCTGCTCTCTGTAACAGTCCTTCTAAGCCTCAGTCTGAAACCTCTGCTATATGAAACAATCTTTCTGCACCCCAGTCTCCAAACTGTGCTATCTGTAACAATCCTTCTGCACCCCAATCTCCAACCTCTGCTCTGTTACAGGTTTTCTGCACCCCAGTCTCCAGACTCTGCTCCCTGTAACAGGCATTCTGCTCCCCAATCTCCAACCTCTTCTCTCTGCAACGATTCTTCTGCACCTCAGTCTCCAACCTCTGCTTTCTGCAACAGTCCTTCTAAACCGCAGTCTCCAAACCTCTGCTCTCTGCAATGATCCTTCTGCATCCCAGTCTCCAACAACTGCTCTCTGTAACAGTACTTCTGCACCCAATGCTACAACCTCTGCTCTCTGCTACAGTACTTCTGCACCCCAGTCTTCAACCTCTCCGCTCTGCAACATTTTTTCTGCACCCAAGTCTCCAAACTGTGCTCTCTTTAACTGCCCTGCTTCAACCCAGTCTAAAATCTCTGCTCTCTGTAGCAATCCGTCTGCATCACATTCTCCAACCTCTGCTCTCTGCAACGATCCGACTGCACCCAAGTCTCCATTCTCTGCTCTCTGTAAGAATCCTTTTACACCCCAGTCTCCAATCTCTCCTCTGTGTAAAAGTCATTCTGCACCTCAGTCTCCAAGTTCTCCAATCTGTAACAGACCTTCTGCACCCCAGTCTCAAAACTCTGCTCTCAGAAATGATCTTTCTGCACCTCACTCTCCAAACTCTGCTCTCTTTAATAGTCCTTCTGAATCCAAGTCTCCAACATCTGCTCTCTGCAACGATCCTTCTTCTCCCCAGGCTCCAAACTCTGCTCTCTGCAACGGTCCTTCTACATCCCAGTTTTCCAAAATTTGCTCTCTGTAACAGTCCTCCTGCAACTCAGTCTCCAACTCTGCTCTCTGAAACAGTCATTCTGAACCCCTGTCTCCACCTCTGCTCTCAGTAACAGTTTTCTGCACCCCAATCTCCAAACTCTGCTCTCTGAAGCACTCCTTCTGCACCCCAGTCTCCACCCTCTACTCTCTGTAAAAGTCTTCTGCACCTCAGTCTCCAACCTCAGCTCTCTGTAAGATCCTTCTGCAACCCATTCTCCAAACGCTGCTCTCTGTAACAGTCTTCTGCACCCCAGTCTCCAAACACTGCTCTCTGTAATAAGCCTTCTGCACCCCAGTCTACAACCTCTGCTTTTTGTAACAGGCCTTCTGCACCCCAGTTTCCAACCTGTGCTCTCTGCAACGATCCTTCTGCATTTCACTCTCCATACTCTGCTCTCTGTAATAGTCCTTCTGCACCCCATGATCTAACATCTGCTCTATGAAACAGTCCTTCTGCACCTCAGTCTGAAAACTCGGCTCTCTGTAAAAATTCTTCTTCAACTGAGTTTCAAAACTTTGCTCTCTGTAACAGTCCTTCTGAACCTCAGTCTATAAAATTCTCTCGGTAATATCCTTCTGCAACCAAGTCACGAAATTTTGCTATCTTTTACAGTCCTTCTGCACCTCAGTCTACAACTCTGCTCTCTGTAAAAGGCCTTCTGCACCCAGTCTCCAATCTCTGCTCTCTTTAACAGGCCTTCTGCACCCCAGTCTCCAACTTCTTCTCTCTGCAGGGATCTCTCTTAACCTCAGTCTCCAACCTCTGCTCTGTGCAACAGTCCTTCTGCACCCCAGTCTCCAACTTCTGGTCTCTGTAACAGTCCTTCTGCACCTAAGTCTCCAACCTCTGCTCTCTGCAACGGTTCTTCTGCA
This sequence comes from Ictidomys tridecemlineatus, assembly GCF_052094955.1. Taxonomy (NCBI): domain Eukaryota; kingdom Metazoa; phylum Chordata; class Mammalia; order Rodentia; family Sciuridae; genus Ictidomys; species Ictidomys tridecemlineatus. Next base: position 101,245 of record NW_027522360.1, read on the forward strand.
CCCCAGTCTCCACACTCTGTTCTCTAGAACAGTCCTTCTACACCGCAGTCTCCAAACTCTGCTCTCTGCAACAGTCCTTCTGCACCCCAGTCTCCAACCTCTGCTCTCTGCTGCAGTACTTCTTCACCCCAGTCTCCAACATCTGCTCTCTGTATCAGTTTTTTTGCACCTCAGTCTTTAACCTCTTCTCTCTGCAGCAGTCCTTTTACTCCCCAGAAACCAAAATATGCTCTGTGTAACCATCCTTCTGCACCTTAGTTTCCAAACTCTGCTCTCTGCAATGATCCTCCTGCACCCCAGTCTCCAACCTCTGTTCTCTGTATAAGTCCTTGTGCCACACAGTCTCCAACATCTGCTCTCTGTAACGATTCTTCTGCACCTCATCTCCAAATTCTGCTCTCTTTACAAGTCCTTCTGCACCTCAGTCTCCAACCTCTGCTCTCTATAACAGTCCTTCTGCACCCCTCTTTCCAACATCTGCTCTCTGCAACGATTTTTCTTCTCCTCAGGCTCCAATCTTTGCTCACAGCAATGGTCCTTATACACCGCAGTTTCCAAACTCTGCTCTCTGTAACACTCCCTCTGCACCCCAGTATCCACACTCTACTCTTGGTAAAAGTTATTCTGCACCTCCGTCTTTAACCTCTGTTCTCTGTAAGATCCTTCTGCCACGCATTCTCCTAATGCTTCTCTCTGTAAAAGTCCTTCTGCACCCCAGTCTCCAAACTCTGCTCTCTGTAACAGGCCTTCTGCACCACAGTCTTCAACCTCTGCTCTCTGTAACAGACCTTCTGCACCCCAGTCTTCAACCTGTGCTCTCTGCAAAGATCCTTCTGCACCCAGGTCTCAAAACTCTGCTCTCTGCAACAGTCTTTCTACAACCTACTATCCAAGATCTGCTCTCTGCAACAGTCCTTCTGAACCTAAGTCTGAAAACTCTGCTCTCTGCCACAATCCTTTTGCACCACAGTTTCTAATGTTTTTTCTCTGTAATAGTCTTTCTGAATCTCAGTCTCCAAAATGCCCTCTGTAAGATCTTTGTTCAACTCAGTCTCGAAATTGTGCTATCTGTTAACATTCCTTCTGAAGCCCAGTCTTTAAACTCTGCTCTCTGTAACAGGCCTTCTGCACCCCAGTCTCCAAACTCTGCACTCTGTAACAGGCCTTCTGCAGCCCAGTCTCCAAACTCTTCTCTCTGAAAGGATCCTTATTCACCTCAGTCTCCAAACTCTGCTCTCTGCAAGAGTCCTTCTGGACCCCAGTCTACATCCTCTGCTCTCTGTAACAATCCTTCTGCACCCCGGTCTCCAAACTTTGCTCTCTAAAAGTCCTTCTCTACTGCAGTCTCCAAACTCTTCTCTCTGTAACGGTTCTTCTGAACCCCAGTCTCCAAACTCTGCTTTCTGTATCAGTTCTTCTGAAACCCAGTGTCCAACCTCTGCTCTCTGTATCAGTCCTTTTACACCTCAGTCTCCAACCTCTGTTCTCTGCAGCAGTCTTTTTACACCCCAGGAACCAAACTCTGCTCTGTGTAACTATCCTTCTGCAACATAGTTTCCAAACTCTGCTCTGTGCAACGGTCCTTCTGCACCCCAGTATCCAAACTCTGTTCTCTGTATCAGTCCTTAAGCACCGAAGTCTCGAAACTCTGTATCAGTCCTTTTGCACTACAGTCTCCAAACTCTGCTCTCTGCATCAGTCCTTAAGCACCGAAGTCTCGAAACTCTGCTCTCTGCAACAGTCCTTCTGCACCCCAGTCTCCAACATCTGCTCTCTGCAAGGATCCTTCTTCTACCCAGTCTCCAAACTCTTCTCTCTGTAAAAGTCCTTTTGTATCGCAGTCTTCAAACTCTTCTCTTTGTAACGGTCCATCTGCACCCCAATTGCCAACCTCTGCTTTCTATTAAAGTCCTTTTTCACCTCAGACTCCAAACTCTCCTCTCGGTAACAGTCCTTCTAAGCCTCAATCTGAAACCTCTGCTCTCTACATCGATCCTTTTACACTCCAGTCTCCAAACTGTACTATCGCTAACAATCCTTCTGCACTCAAGTCTCCAACATCTGCTCTTTGTAACACGTCTTCTGCAACCAAGTCTCCAAACTCTGCTCTCTGTAACAGTCCTTCTGCACCTAAGTCTCCAACCTCATCACTCTGCAACGGACCTTCTGCTCCCCAGTCTCCAACTTCTGCTCTCTGCAAGGATCATTCTGCATCCCAGTCTCCAACGTCTGCTCTTTGCAACTGTCCTTCTGCACCCCATACTCCAAAATCTGCTCTCTGTAACAATCCTTCTGCACCTCAGTCTCCAAGCTCTGGTCTCTGCAATAATCCTTCGGCACCACAGTCTCCAACCTCTGCTCTCGGTAACAGTTCTTCTGCACCCCAATCTCAAAATTCTACTCTCTGAAACACTCAATCTGCTCCCCAGTCTCCACACTCTGATCTCTGTTACAATCCTTCAGAACCTCAGTCTCAAACTTCTGCTCTCTGTATCAGTTCTCCTGCACCTCCGTCTCCAAATTTGTTCTCTGCAATAATCCTTCTGCACCCCAGTTCTAACCTCTGCTCTCTGCAACATTTCTTCTGCTCCCCAGTCTCCAAACTGTGCTTTCTGTAACATTGTTCCTGACCCCAGTCTCCAACTTCTGCCCTATGCAATGATCCTTCTGCACCTCAGGTTCCAAGGTCTGCTCTCTGCAACGATCCTTCTGCACCCCAGTTCCCAACCTCTGCTCCCTGTAACATTCCTTCTGCACCTCAGTCGCCAACCTCTACTCTATGTACCAATTTTTCTGCACCTCAGTCTCCAACCTCTGCTCTCTCTAAGAGGCCTTCTACACCCCAGTCTCAAACCTCTGCTCTCTGTAACAGTTCTTCTGCACCACAGTCTCGAACCTCTGCTCTCTTTAACAGTCCTTCTGAACCCGAGTCTCCAACCTCTGCTCTCTGTAACAATCCTTCTGCACCCAAGTCAACAACCTCTGCTCTCTATACAGTTCTTCTGCACCCCAATCTCCAAACTCTGCTGTCTGTATCACTCCTTCTGCACCAAAGTCTCCATCCTCAGCTCTCTGTAAGAATACCTCTGACACCCAATCTCCAAACTCTGCTCTCTGTAAAAGTCCTTCTGCACCTCAGTCTCCAACCTCTGCTCTCACTAACGGTTTTTCTGCACCCCAGTCTCTAACCTCTGCTCTCTGTAACGATCCATCTGCAACTCAGTCTCCAACCTCTGCTCTATGTAACAGTCCTTCTGCACCCTAGTCTCCAACATCTGGTCTCTGAAAGAATCCTTCTTCTACCCAGTCTCCAACCTCTGCTCTCTGTAACAGTTATTTTGTATCGCAGTCTCCAACGTCTTCTCTTTGTAACGGTCCTTCTCCTCCCCAATTGCCATCCTCTGCTTTCTGTAACAGTCTTTCTGCACCCCAGTCTCCAACTTCTTCTCTCTGAAACGATCCTTCTGAACCTCAGACTCAAACCTCTGCTCTCTGCAACAGTTTTTCTGCACCCCAGTCTCCAGACTCTGCTCTCTGGAAGATCATATTTTATCCCAGTCTCCAAACTCTGCTCTTTGTAGCAGTTCTTCTACACCTAAGTATCCAAACTCTGCTCTCTTTAAAAGTCCTTCTGCACCTCAGTCTCCAAATTTTGCTGTCTGTAATGGTCCTTCTGCACCACAGTCTCCAACGTCTGCTCTCTGTAACAATCCTTCTCTACCCCAGTCTCCAACATCAGCTCTCTGCAACGGTCCTTCTGCACCCCAGTCTCCAAACTCTGCTCTCTGTAACAGTCCTTCTGTACCGCAGTCTCCAACCTCTTCTTTCTATAATGGTTCTTCTACACGCGAATTGCCAACCTCTGCTTTCTGAAACAGTCTTTCTGAGCCTCAGATTCCAAACTCTGCTCTCTGTAACAGTTTTTCAAAGCCTCAGTCTGAAACCTCTGCTCTCTGCAACGATCCTTCTGCACTCCAGTCTCCAAACTCTGCTATCTGTAACAATTCTTTTGCACCCCTGTCTCTAAACTCTCTTCTCTGAAAAAGGTCTTCTGCACCCCAGTCTCAAACTCTGCTCTCTGTAACAGGCCTTCTGCACCCCAGTCTCCAACCTCTTCTTTCTGCAACGATCCTTCTGCACCTCAGTTTCTAAACTCTGCTCTCTGTAACAATCCTTCTGCAACTCAGTCTCCAACCTCTGCTCTCTGAGAAAGTCTTTCTGTACCCCAGTCTTTAACATCTGAAATATGCAGCGATTCTTTCTCTACCCAGTCTCTAACCTCTGCTCCCTTATACAGTCCTTTTATATTGCAGTCTCCAACCTGTTCTCTTTGTAACGGTTCTTCTGCTCCCCAATTGCCAACCTCTACTTTCTGAAAAAGTTCTTCTGCACCCCAGTCTCTAACCTCTTCTCTCTGCAACAATACTTCTACACCTCAGTCTCTAAATTCTGCTTTCTACAACAGTCCTTCTGCACCCCAGTCTCCAGACTCTGCTATCTGTAAGATCCATTTGCATCCTAGTCTCCAATATCTGCTCTCTGTGACAGTCCTTTTGCACCACAGTATCCAACATCTGCTCTTTGGAAAAGTCCTTCTGCACATCAGTCTCCAACATCTGCTCTGTGCAATGGTCCTTCTGCACCCCAGTTTCCAAGCTCTTCTCTCTGCAACAGTCCTTATACACTCCAGTCTCCAACCACTGCTCTCTGCAAAAATCCTTTTGCATCCCAGTCTTCAACTTCTGCTCTCTGCAACAGTCCTTCTGCACTCCAGTCTCCAACTTCTGCTCTCCACTACAGTCCTTCTTAACCCCAGTCTCAAAACTCTTCTCTCTGCAACATTTCTTCTGCACCCCAGTCTCCAACCTGTGCTCTCTGTAACTGTCCTGCTGCACCCCAGTCTCCAACCTCTGATCTCTGTAGCTATCCTTCTGCACCTCAGTCTTCAACCTCTGCTCTCTGCAAGATTCTTTTCCACCTCAATCTCCAAGAGGTGCAATCTGTAACGGTCCTTCTGCACCCCAGTTTCCAACCTCTGCTCACTGCAACGATTCTTCTGAACCTTAGTCTCCAACCTCTGCTCTCTGTAACAAATCTTCTGCACCCCACTCTCCAAACTCTGCACTCTGTAACAGGCCTTCTGCAACCCAGTTTCTGACCTCTTCTCTCTGCAACGATCCTTCTTCACTTCAGTCTCCATCCTCTGCTCTCTGCTACTGTCCTTCTGCACCCCAGTCTCCTTCCTCTGCTCTCTGTAAGAATCCTTCTGCACCCCAGTCTCAAACCGCTTCTCTGTGTAACAGTCCTTCTGCACCTCAGTGTCCAACCTCTGCTCTCTGTAATGAACCTTCAGCACATCAGTCTCCATCCGCTGCTCTCTGTAACAGGCTTTCTGAACCCCATTCTCCAAACTATGCTTACTGAATCAGTCTTTTTGCACACTAGTATCCTAACTCTGCTCTCTCTAACGTTCCTTCTGCACCCCAGTCTCCAACGTCAGCTTTCTGTATCACTTCTTCTGCACCCCAGTCTCCAACCTCTGCATTCAGTAAGAGTCCTTCTGCAACCCAGTCTCCAAATTCTGCTCTCTGCAACATTGTTTCTGCACCCCACTCTCAATCGGTGCTCTCTGTAACTGTCTTTCTGCACCCCAGTATCCAACCTCTGCTCTCTGTAACGATCTTTCTGCACCACAGTCTGAAACCTCTGCTCTCTGCAATGATCTTTCTAACCCTTATAATCCAACCTCTGCTCTCCGCAATGATCCTTCTGTACCCCAGTCTCCAAACTCTGCTCTCTGTAAGAGTCCTTCTGCACTTCAGTCTTCAATCTCTGCTCTCTGTAACAATCCTTCTTCACCCCATTCTCCATTCTCTTCTATCTGTAACAATCCATTGGCACACCAGTCTCCAACCTCTGTTCTCTGTAACAGGTCTTCTGCACCACAGTCAACAAACACTGCTCTCTGTAACAAGCCTAATGCACCCCAGTCTCCAACCTCTTCTCTCTGCAATGATCCTTCTCCAACTCCGTCTCCAACCACTGCTCTCTGCAACAGTCCTTCTGCACCCCAGTCTTCAACCTCTGCTCTCTGAAAGATCCTTTTTTACACCGGTCTCCAAACTTTGCTCTCTATAACAGTCCTTCTGCACCTCAGTCTCCAAACTATGCTCTCTGCCACGGTACTTCTGTACCCCAGTATCCAACCTCTGTTTTCTGCAACAGTTCTTCCTCACCCCAGTCTTCAAACTCTACTTTCCATATCAGTTATTCTGCACCCCAGTCTCCAAACTCTGCTCTCTGCAACCGTCCTTCTGCACCAGACTATCCAAACTCTGCTTTCTGAATCAGTCCATCTGCACCCCAATCTCCAACCTCTGCTCTCTGTAATAGTAATTCTGCACCTCAGTCTAAAAACTCTGCTCTCCGCAACAGTCCTTCTTCACCAAAGTCTCCAAACTCTGCCTCTGAAACAGTCCTACTGAAAGGCAGTCTCCAACCTCTACTCTCTGCAACAGTGCTTCTGCACACAAATATCAAACCTGTACTCTCCACAACAGTTCTTCTACACCCCATGTCAAGCCTCTGCTCTCTTCAGCAGTCCCTCTGCAACCCAGTCTCCAACCTCCGCTCTCTATAACGATCCTTCTGGACCTCATTCCCCAAACTCTACTTTTTGTAAAAGTACTTCTGAACCCCTTCTCCAAACTCTGCTCTACGTGACAGGCCTTCTACACCCCAGTCTCCGACCTCGTTTCTGTATAACAATCCTTCTGCACCCAAGTCTCCAACGCCTGCTCAATACAACAATTTTTCTGAAACCCAGTCTCCAACTTCTGCTCTCTGCAACAGTCCTTAGGCATCCCATTCTCCAACATGTGCTCTCTGCAATAGTCCTTCTGCAACTCAGTCTGAAAACTCTCGTCTCTGCAACGATCCTTCTGCACCCTAGTCTCCAACCTCTGCTCTCTGTAACAGTCCTGCTGCAACTTGGTCTACAAACTCTGCTCTCTGTAACATAATTGAGCTACCTTGTCTACAAACTCTACTCTCTGTAAAAGTTCTTCTGCACCCAAGTCTCCAACCTCGGCTCTCGGTAACAGTCCTATTGGACCTGAGTCTCCAAACTCTGTTCTCTGCAACAGTCCTTCTGCACCCAAGTCTCAAACCTTTGCTTTCTGCAACAGTCCTTCTACACCCCAGTCTCAAAACTCTGCTATCTGCAACAGTCCTTCTGAACCCCAGTCTCTAAACTCTGCTATCTGCTACAGTCCTTCTGCACCCCAGTCTCCAACCTCTGCTCTCTGTAAAAATCTTTCTGCACCTCATTCTCCAACATATTCTCTCTGTAAGATCCTTCTGCAACCCAGTCTGTAAACTCTGCCCTCTGGAACAGTCCTTCTGCACACCTTCCCCAACCTCTGTTTTCTGTAACAGTCCTTTGGCACCCCAGTCTCAAACCTGTGCTCGCTACAACGATCTTTCTTCACCCCAGTCTCAAAACTCTGCTCTCTCTAACAGTCCTTCTACAACCCAGTCTCCAACCTCTGCTCTTTGTAACAGGCCTTTTGCACCCCATTCCCCAACCTCTGCTTTCTGTAATAGTGCTTCTTAACCTCAGTCTACAAACTCTGCTCTCTGCACAGTCCGTCTACACCCCAGTCTCCAAACTCTGCTTACTGTATCACTCCATCTACACCACAATTTTCAACATCTGCTCTCTGTAAGAGTCTTTCTGCACCTCAGTCTACAAACTCTGCTTTCTGCAACAGTCCTTCTGCACCCAAATCTCCAATATCTTCTTTCTGCAACAGGCCTTCTGCACCAAATCTCCAACCTCTGCCTCTGAAACAGTCGCTCTGCAACTCAGACTCCAACATCTGCTCTCTGTAACAATTTTTCTGCACCTCAGTCTTCAACCTCTGCTCTCTGCAACGGTCCTTCTGCACCTCAGTCTCCAAAAATTACTCTCTGTAAATGTACTTCTGAAACCCTCGTCAAAACTCTGCTGTCCGTAACAGGCCTTCTGCACCCAGGTCTCCAACTTCTGTTCTTTATAACAATCCTTGTGCACCTCAGTCTCAAAATTTTGCTCTCTACAACCATCTTTCTGCACCCCAGTGTCCAACTTCTGTTCTCTGTAACAGTCCTGCTGCACCTCGGTCTACAACCTCTGCTCTTTGTAAGATCCTTTTCCAACCTTGTCTAAAAACTCTGCTCTATCTAGGAGTTCTTCTGCACCTTATCTCCAACCTCTTCTCTCTGTAACCGGCCTTTTGCACCCAAATCTCCCACCTCTACTCTCTGTAACAGTCCTTTTGCACCTCAGTCTCCAACTTCTGCTCTCTGCAACAGTCCTTTTGCACCTCAGTCTCCAAACTCAGCTCTCTGCATCGATCCTTCTAGTCCTCAGTCTCGAAACTCTACTCTCCGTAACACTCCTTCTGCACCCCAGTCCGAAACTTCTGCTGTCTGCAAAGATCCTTCTGCACACCAGTCTCCAACATCTTCTCTCTGCAACAGTGCTTGTAAATCCCAGTCTCCAAACTCTGCTCTCAGCAACAGTCCTTCTGCACCCCAGGCTCCAACTTCTGTTCTCTGTAACAATCCTTCTTCACCTCAGTTACCAAAATCTGATCTCTGCAATGGTCCTTCTGCACCACAGTCTCCAACCTCTGCTGTCTGTAACAATCCTGCTGCACCTCGGTCTACAACCTATGCTCTTTGTAAGATCCTTTTCCAACCTTGTCTAAAAACTCTGCTCTCTTTAGGAGATCTTCTGCAACCCAGTCTCCAAATTCTGCACTCTGTAACAGGCCTTTTGCACCCAAATCTCCCACCTCTACTCTCTGTAACAGTCCTTTTGCACCTCAGTCTACAACCTCTGCTCTCTGCAACAGTCCTTTTGAACCTCAGTCTCCAAACTCAGCTCTTTGAATCAATCTTTCTGCACCACAGTCTCGAAACTCTACTATCCGTAACACTCTTTCTGCACCCCAATCTCAAACCTCTGCTGTCTGCAAAGATTCTTCTGCACACCAGTCTCCAACATCTGCTCTCTGCAACAGTCCTTCTGCACCCCTGTCTCCAACCTCTGCTCTCTGCAACAGTCCTATTGCAACTCAGTCTGAAAACTCTGTTATCTGCAACGATCCTTCTTCACCCCAGTCTTCAAACTCTGCCCTATGTAATATTCCCGTTGCACCTCAGTCTCGAAACTTTGCTCTCTGTAAGATCCTTCTGCAACCCTGACTACAAACTCTGCTCTCTGTAACAGTCGTTCTGCACCCCAGTCTCCAACCTCTGCTCTCTGAATCAGTGCTTGTAAACACCAGTCTCTAAACTCTGCTCTCTGCAATAGTCCTTCTGCACCCCAGGCTCCATCTTCTGTTCTCTGTAACAATCCTTCTTCACCTCAGTTACCAAACTCTGATCTCTGCAATGGTCCTTCTGCATCACAGTCTTCAACCTCTGCTATCTGTAACAATCTTTCTGCACCCCAGTCTCCAGACTCTACTCTCTACTACAATTCTTTTTCACACCAGTGTCTAACCTCTGCTCTCTGCAAATGTCTTTCTGCAACCCAGTATCAAACATCAGCTCCCTGCAACAGTCCTTCTGCACCTCAGTCTGACAACTCTGCTCTCTGCAACGATACTTGTGCACCACAGTCTTCAAACTCTGCTTTCTGTAATAGTCTTTCTGCACTTCAGTCTTCAACCTATGATTTCTGTAAGATTCTTCTGCACCCGTTTCCAAATTTAGCTCTCTGTAACAGTCCTTCTGCTCCCCAGTCTCCAACCTTTGCTCTCTGTAACAGTCCTTCTGCTCCCCAGTCTCCAACCTCTGCTCTCTGTAACAGTCCTTCTGTCCCGCAGTATCAAACCTCTGCTACCTGTAAGAGTTTTTCTGCACCCCAGTCTACAACCTCTACTCTCTGTAACAATCCTTCTGCACACCATTCTGCAACATCTGCTCTCTACAATGATCCTTTTTTACCCCAGTCTCCAACATGTGCTCTCTGCAAAAGTCCTTCTGCACCCTAGTCTTCAACATCTGCAGTCTGCAACAGTCTACCTGAAGCTCAGTGTGAAAACTCTGCTCTCTGCAACGATCCCTGTGCACATCAGTCTCCCAAACCTGCTTTCTGTAACAGTCCTTCTGCACCTCAGTCTCCAAAATCTGCTGTCTGTAACAGTGCTTCTGCACCCCAGCCCACAAACCTCTACGCTCTGTAAGATCCTTTCGCACCCCAGTTTCCAAATCTGCTCTCTGTTTCATTCCTTCTGCTCTTCAGAATCCAACATCTGCTCTCTGTAACAGTCCTTCTGCTCCCCAGTCTTTAACATCTGCTCTCTGTAACAGTCCTTCTGTACCGCAGTCCTCAACCTCTGCTGTCTGCAACGGTCCTTCTGCACCCCAGTCTCCAACCTCTCATTTCTGTGTAATTCCTTCTGCACCAGAGTTTCCAAGCTCTTCTCTCTTTAACATTCCTTCTGCACCTCTGTCTTCAACCTCTGCTCTCTGCAACAGTTCTTCTGCACCCCAGTCTCCAACACATGCTCTCTGCAACAGTTCTACTGCACCCCAGACTCCAAGGTCTGCACTCTGTAACAGTGTTTCTCCACACCAATCTCCAACCTCTGCTCTCTGTAACAGTTTTTCTGTAGGGCAGTCTCCAAAATCTGCTCTCTGTAATGATCTTCTGCTAGCCAGTCTTCAACCTCTGCTTTCTGTATCATTCCTTCTGCATCCCCGTTTCCAACCTCATCTCTCTTTAAAAGTCCTTCTGCACCTCAGTCTCCAAACTCTGCACCCAAGTCCCAAAACTCTGTTTTTTCTGCAACAATTCTTCTGCACTCCAGTCTCCAAACTCTGCTATCTGCAACAGTCCTTCTGCACCCCAGTCTCTAAACTCTGCTCTCTGTAACAATCTTTCTGCACCTCAGTCTCAAAACACTGCTCTCTACAACGGTCTTTCTGAACCTCAGTCTCTAAACTCTACTCTCTGTAACAGTCCTTCTGCACCTAAGTCTCCAACATATTCTCTCTGTAAGATCTTACTGCAACCCAGTCTGTAAACTCTGCCCTCTGGAACAGTCCTTCTGCACCCCAGTCTCCGACCTCTTCTCTCTGCAACAGTCCTTCTGCACCCCAGTATCCAATATTTGCTCTGTGTAAGATCCTTCTGCAATCCTGTCTCCAAACTCTGCTGTTTGTAACAGTCCTTCTGCACCCCAGTCTCCAACCTGTGCTCTGTGTAACAGGCCTTTTGCACTCCATTCTCCAAACTCTGCTCTCTGCAACAGTCCTTCTGCACCAGAGTCTCCAAACTCTGCTTTCTTTATCAGTCCATCTGCACCCCTATCTCCAACCTCTGCTCTCTTTAACAGTCCTTCTGCACCTCAGTCTACAAACTCTGCTCTCTGCAACAGTCCTTCTGCAACCCTGTCTCCAATATCTGTTCTCCGCAACAGTCCTTCTTCACCAAAGTCTCCAAACTCTGCCTATGTAACAGTCCTACTAAAAGGCAGTCTCTAACCTCTACTCTCTGCAACAGTGCTTCTGCACACAAATCTCAAACCTGTGCTCTCCGCAACAGTTCTTTTACACCTCATGTCAAGCCTCTGCTCTCTTCAGCAGTCCCTCTGCAACACAGTCTCTAATCTCCGCTCTCTATAACGATCCTTCTGGACCTCATTCTCCAAACTCTTCTTTTGGTAAAAGTACTTCTGAACCCTTTCTCCAAACTCTGCTCTCTGTGAAAGGCCTTCTACACCCCAGTCTCCGACCTCTTTTCTGTATAATAATCTTTCTGCACCCCAGTCTCCAACCTCTGCTCTCTAAAACGATCCTTCTAAACCCCAGTCTCCAACTTCTGCTCTCTGCAACAGTCCTTCGGCACCCCAGTCTCTAACATGTGCTCTCTGCAATAGTCCTTCTGCACCTCAGTCTGAAAACTCTCTTCTCTGCAACGATCCTTCTGCACCCTAGTCTCCAACCTCTGCTCTCTGTAACAGTCCTGCTGCAACTTGGTCTACAACCTCTGCTCTTTGTAAGATCCTTGAGCAACCTTGTCTAAAATCTCTGCTCCCTGCAACAGTCCTTTTGCGCCCAAGTCTCCAATATCTGCTCTCTGCAACAGTCCTTCTGCACCTCAGTCTGAAAACTCTGTTCTCTGCAACGATCCTTCTGCACCCCAGTCTCCAACCTCTTCTCTTTATAACAGTCCTGCTGTACCACATTCTCCAAAATCTTCTCTTCGTAAGATCCTTCTGCAACCCTGTCTCCAAACTCTGCTGTTTGTAACAGTCCTTCTGGACCCAAGTCTCTAAACTCTGCTCTTTGTAACAGGCCTTTTTCACTCTATTCTCCAAACTCTACTGTCTGCAACAGTCCTTATGCACCTGAGTCTCCAAACTCTGCTTTCTGTATCAGTCCATCTGCACCCCAATCTCCAACCTCTGCTCTCTGTAACAGTTCTTCTGCACCTCAGTCTACAAACTCCGCTCTCTGCAACAGTCCTTCTGCAGCCCAGTCTCCAATATTTGCTCCCCAAAACAGTCCTTTTGCACCAAAGTCTCCAAACTCTGCCTCTGTAACAGTCCTATTGAAAGGCAGTCTCCAACCTCTACTCTCTCCAACAGTGCTTCTGCACACAAATCTCAAACCTGTGCTCTCCGCAACAGTTCTTCTACACCCCAATCAAGCCTCTGAAAGATCCTTCTGCACTACAGTTTCCAAACTCTACTCTTTGTAACATTCCTTCTCCACCCCAGTCTATAACTTCTGCCTTCTGCAAGTGTCCTGCGGCACCCCATTCTCCAACCTCTTTCCTCTGCAACAGTCCTTGTGTTCCCCAGTCTCCAAACTCTGCTCTCCGTAACAGTCTTTCAGCACCCCAGTCTCCAAACTCTTCTTTCTGTATCAGTCCTTTTGTCTCAAAACTCTGCTCTCTGTATCTATCCTTGTGCACTTCACTCTCCAAACTGTGCTCTCTGTAATATTCCTTCTGCACCCTAGTCTGCAACCTCTGCTCTTTGTGACAGTTTTTCAATACCACAGTCTCCAAAGTCTGGTCTCTGTAACGGTCCTTTTGCACCACAATGTCCAACCCCTGCTTTCTGTAACAGTCCTTCTGCACCTCAGTCTCCAAACTCTGCTCTTTATAACAGTGCTTCTACACCTCAGTCTCCAACCTCTGCTCTCTGTAACAGTCCTATTGAACCTCAGTCTGACACCTCTGCTCTCTTCACGATCCTTCTGCACCTCAGTCTCCAAACACTGCTCTCTGTAACAGTCCAGCTGCACCTCAGTCTCCAACCTCTTCTCTCTGTAAGATCCTTCAGCAACCCAGTCTCCAAACTCTGCTCTTTATACCTGTCCTTCTGCACACCAGTCTCCAACATCTGCTCTCTGCAATGATCCTACTGCACCTCAGTCTCAAACCTCTAATCTCTGCAACTGTCTGTGTGCACCTCAGTCTCCAAATTCTGCTTTCTGTAATATCCTTCTGCAGCCCTGTATACAACCTCTGCTCTCTGTAAAATAACTTCTGAATCAGAGTCTCCAACCTCTGCTCTCTGTAACAATCCATCTGCACCCCAGTCTCCAACCTCTGCTCTCTACAACAGTTCTTCTTTACCCGAGTTACCAAAATTTGCTCTCTGCAACAGTCCTTCTGTGCCCAAGTCTCCAACATCTGCTTTCTAAAACAGTTCTTCTGCACCTCAGTCTCAAAACCCTTCTCTCTGCAATGACTCTTCTGCACCAAAGTCTCCAACCTCTGCTCACTGTAACAGTCCTTCTGCACAATAGTCTCCAACCTCTGATCTCTGTAATAGATATTCTGAACCCCAGTCTTTAACCTCTTCTCTCTGCAAGGATTCTTCTCCACCCCAGTCTCCAACATCTGTTCTCTGCAACACTCCTTTTGAACCCCAGTCTCCAAACTCTGCTCTCTGTAAGATCCATCTGAACCCGAGTCTCCAAACTCTACTCTCTGTAACAGTCCTTCTGCACCTCAGTCTCCAACCTCTGCTCTGTGTAACAGTCCTTCTGCACCCCAGGTTCTAAAATCTGCTCTCTTGAACGATCCTTCTAGAACACAGTCTCTAATGTCTTCTCTTTGCAACAGTCCTTCTGCACCACAGTCTCCAATCTCTGCTCTCTGTAAGATCTCTCTGCACACCAGTATCCAAACTCTGCTCTCTGTAACATTCTTTCTTCACCCTAGTCTCCAAGCTCTGTCCTCTGCAACATTTTTCTGCTGCCCAGAATCCGAGATCTGCTCTCTGTAACAGTTCTTGTGTACCGAAGTCTCCAAACTCTGCTCTTTTTAACGATCCTTCTACACCCTAGTCTCCATCTCTGCTTTCTGTATCAGTCTGTCTGAACCCCAGTCTCCAAACTCTGTTCTCTGTATCTATGCTTCTGGACCTCAGTCTCCAACCTCTTCTCTATGCAACAGTCCTTCTATACTGCAGTCTTCAAACTCTGCTCTTTGTAAAGGACTTTCTGCAGTGCAGACTCCAAACTCTGCTTTCTGTATCAATCCTTCTGCACCATAATCTCCAAATTCTGCTCTCTCTAAGAGTCTTTCTGCACCTAAGTATCCAACCTCTGCTCTCTGCAACAGTCCTTCTGCAGCCCAGTCTCTAACGTTTTCTCTCTGCAACAGTCCTTCTGCACCCCAGTCTGCAAACTCTGCTCTCTGTAACAATCCTTCTGACCCTCAGTCTCCAACCTCTGCTCTATGTAACAAGAATTTTGCACGTTGGTCTCCAAACTCTGCTCTCCGCAACAGTCTTCTGCACTCCAGTCTCCCAACTCTGCTCTCTGCAACAGTCCTTCTGCACCCCAGTCTCCAACCTGTGCTCTCTGCAAAAGTCCTTCTCCACCCCAGTCTCCAACCTCTGCTCTCTGCAAAAGTCCTTCTGCACCAAAGTATCCAACCTCTGCTCTCTGTAAGATCCTTCTGCACTCCAGTATCCAAACTCTGCTCTCTGTAACATTCCTTCTCCACCCCATTCTTTAACCGCTGCTTTCTGCAAATGGCCTGCAACAGCCCAGTCTCCAACCTGTGCTCTCTGCAACAGTCCTTCTGCACTTCAGACTCCGACCTCTGCTCTCTGCAACAGTCCTTCTGCACCCCAGTCTCCAAACTCTGCTCTCTGTAACAATCCTTCTGCACCTCAGTCTGCAAACTCTGTTCTCTGCAATGGTCCTTCTGCACCCCAGTCTACAAAATCTGCTCTCTGCAACAGTCCTTCTACACCCCAGTCTCCAAAATCTGGTCGGTGCAACAGTCCTTCTGCACCACAGTCTGAAAACTCTGCTGTCTGAAACGAACCTACTGCACCCCAGTCTCCTACCTCTGCTGTCTGTTACAATCCTTCTGAACCTCAGTCTCCGTCATCTGCTCTCTGTAATATCCATCTGAATCCCAGTCTCCAACATCTGCTCTCTGTAACAGTCTTTGTACACCTCAGTCTCCCACCTCTGCTCTCTGCAAAAGCCTTCTGCATGCTAGTCTGCAAACTATGCTCTCTGCAACGATCTTTCTGGACCCCAGTCTCCAATGTCTGCTCTCGGCAACAGTCCTTCTGCACCACAGTCTCCAAACTCTGCTCTCTGTAAGATCTATCTGCACTCCAGTTTCCAAACTTTTCTCTTTCTAACATTCCTTCTCCACCCTAGTTGCCAAACTCTGCTTTCTGCAAGGGTCCTGTGGCACCCCAGTCTCCAAACTGTGTCCTCTGCAACAGTCCTTCTGCTCCCCAGTCTCCAATATCTGCTCTCTGTAACAGTCCTTCTGTACCGCATTCACCAAACTCTGCTCTCTGTAACGGTCCTTCATCACCCCAGTCTCCAGCCTCTGCTTTCTGTATCAGTCCTTCTGAACCCCAGTCTCCAACCTCTGCTCTCCGTGTCTATCCTTCTTCACCTCAGTCTTCAACCTGTGCTTTCTTTAACAGTCCTTCTGCACCCAAGTCTCCCAACTCTGCTCTCTGTAACGGTCCTTCTATATCGTAGTCTCCAACCTCTGCTCTCTGTAACGGTCCTTACGCACCCCAATTTCCAACCTCTGCTTTCTGTAACAGTCCTTCTACTCCTCAATCTCCAACCTCTGCTCTCTGTAACAGTCTTCTGCACCTCAGTCTGAAACCTCTCCTCTCCACGATCCTTCTGCACCCCAGTCTCCAACCACTACTCTCTGTAAAAGTCTACCTGCACCTTAGTCTCCAACCTCTGCTCTCTGTATGATTATTCAGCAACTCTTTCTTCAAAATCTGCTCTCTGTACCAGTCCTTCTGCACCCCAGTCTCCAACCTCTCCTCTCTGTAACAGGCCTTCTGCACGCCAGTCTCCAAATCTGCTCTCTTTAGCAGGCCTTCTGCACGCAAGTCTGCAACCTCTGCTCTCTGCAACGATCCTTCTGCATCCCAGTCTTTAACCTCTGCTCTCTTCAATGATACTACTTCACCCCAGTCTCCAACCTCTCCTCTCTGTAACGGTCCTTCTGCACCCCAATTTCCAACCTCTGCTTTCTGTAACAGTTTTTCTGCACCTCAGTCTCCAAACTCTGTTCTCCGTAACAGTCTTTCTACACCTCAATCTCCAACCTCTGCTCTGTAACAGTACTTCTGCACCTAAGTCTGAAACCTCTCCTATTCACGATCCTTCTGCACCCCAATCTCAAACGACTGCTCTCTGTAACAGTCCACCTGCACCTTAGTCTCCAACCTCTGCTCTCTTTAAGATTCTTCGGCAACCCTTTCTTCAAAATCTGCTCTCTGTACCAGTCCTTCTGCACCCCAGTCTCCAACCTCTCCTCTCTGTAACAGGCCTTCTGCATGCCAGTCTCCAAATCTGCTCTCTTTAGCAGGCCTTCTGCACACAAGTCTCCAACCTCTGCTCTCTGCAACGATTCTTCTGCACCCCAGTCTTTCACCTCTGCTCTCTGCTATGATCCTACTGCACCCCAGTCTCCAACCTCTGATCTCTACAACAGTCCTTCTGCACCCCAGTCTCCAACCTCTGATCTCTACAACAGTCCTTCTGCACCTCAGTCTCCAAATTCTGCTCTCTGTAAGATCCTTCTGCACCACTATCTCCAACCTCTTCTCTCTCTTACAGTCCTTCTTCACCCCAGTCATCAACCTCTGCTTTCTGTATCAGTCCTTCTAAACCCCAGTCTCCAACCTCTGCTCTCTGTGTCTATCCTTCTTCACCACAGTCTCCAACCTGTGCTTTCTGTAACAGTCCTTCTGCACCCAAGTCTCCCACCTCTGCTCTCTGTAACATTTCTTCTATACCATAGTCTCCAAACTCTGCTCTCTGTAACGGTTTTTCTGCACCCCAATTTCCAACCTCTGCTCTCTGTAACAGTCCTTCTGCACCTCAGTCTCGGAACTCTGCTCTCCGTAACAGTCCTTCTACACCTCAATCTCCAACCTCTGCTCTCTATAATAGTACTTCTGCACCTCAGTCTGAAATCTCTCCTCTCCACAATCCTTCTTCACCCCAGTTTCCAACCACTGTTCTCTGTAACAGTCCACCTGCAACTTAGTCTCCAATCTCTGCTCTCTGTAAGATCCTCCAGCAACACTTTCTTCAAAATCTGCTCTCTGTACCAGTCCTTCTGCACCCCAGTCTCCAACCTCTCCTCTCTGTAACAGGCCTTGTGCATGCCAGTCTCCAAATCTGCTCTCTTTAGCAGGCCTTCTGCACGCAAGTCTCCAACCTATGCTCTCTGCAGCGATCCTTCTGCACCCCAGTCTTTCACCTCTGCTCTCTGCAATGATCCTACTGCACCCCAGTCTCCAACCTCTGATCTCTACAACAGTCTTTCTGCACCTCACTCTCCAAATTCTGCTCTTTTTAAGATCCTTCTTCACCACTGTCTCCAACCTCTGCTCTCTGTAACAGTCCTTCTTTACCCCAGTCTCCAACCTCTGCTCTCCAGAAAAGTTCTTTTGCACCCCAGTCTCTAAACTCTGCTCTCTCTAAGAGTCCTTCGGCACCCTAGTTACCAAAATCAGCGCTCTTTTACAGTCCTTTTCCACCCCAGTCTCCAACCTCTGCTCTCTGTAACAGTCTTTCTGTACTGCAGAATCCAACTTCTGCTCTCTGTAAGGGTCTTTCTTCACCCGAGACTCCAATCACTGCTTTCTGTATCAGTCCTTCTGCAACCCAGTCTCCCACCTCTGCTCTCTATAACAGTACTTCTGCACCTGAGTCTCCAAAGTCCGCTATCTGCAACAGTCCTTCTGCACCCCAGTCTCCAACTTCTGCTCTCTGTAACAATTCTTCTGCACCTGAGTCTCCCAACTCTGTACTCTGCAACGTTACTTCTGCACCTCAGTCTCCAACATCTACTCTCTGTAACAGTCTTTCTGTACCTGATTCTTCAACCTCTGCTCTCTGTAGGATCCTTCTCCAAACCAGTCTCCAAACTCTGCTCTCTGTAACAGTCATTCTGCACACCAGTCTCCAACCCCTGTTCTAAGACCGATCCTTCTTCACCCCAGTCTCCAACCTCTGCTCTCTAAAAGAGTCCTTCTGCACACCAGTCTTGAACATCTGCTCTCTGCAACAGTCCTTCAGCCACTCAGTCTAAAAACTCTGCTCTCTGCAACTATCCTTCAGCACCTCAGTCTCCTACCTCTACTCTCTGTAAGACCGTTCTGAAACCCAGTCTCCAAACTCTGCTCTCTGTAACAGTCCTTCTGCAGAATAGTTTTCAACTTCTGCTCTCTTCAACAGGAATTTTTCAACCCAGCCTCGAACCTCTGCTCTCTGTACCAGGCCTTCAGAACCCCAGTCTCCAACTTCTTCTCTCTGCAATGATTTTTCTCCACCCCAGTCTCCACCCTCTGCTCTCGGCAACAGTCCTGCACCCTAGTCACCAAACTCTGCTCTCTGTAAGTTCCTTATGCACTCCAGTCTCCAACCTCTTCTCTCTGCATCGATTCTTTTCCATCCCAGTCTCCAACATCTGCTCTCTGGAACAGTCCTTTTGCACACCAGTCTCTAAACTCTGCTCTCTGTAAGATCCATCTGAACCCCAGTCTCCTACCTCTGCTCTCTGTAACAGTCCTTCTCCACACAAGTCTCCAAAATCTGCTCTCTGTAAGTGCCCTTCTGCACCTCAGTCTCGAAACTCTGCTCTCTGTATCAGTTCATCTGCACCTCAGTCTCTAAAATCTACTCTCTGCAATGATCCTTCTGGACCCCAGTCTCCAACTTCTGCTCTGTGCAACAGTCCTTCTGTACAACAGTTGTCAACCTCTGCTCTCTGTAAGATCCTTCTGCACTCCATTTTCTAAACTGTGCTCTCTGTAACATTCCTTCCCCACCCCAGTCTCCAACTCCTGTCCTCTGCAACAGTCCTTCTGCGATCTTCTTTGTGTAACAGTCCTTCTGTACTGCAGTCTCCAACCTCTGCTCTCTGTAACCGTCCTTCTACACCCCAATTTCCAAACTCTCCTTTCTATAACAGTCCTTCTGAACCTCAGTCTCCAAACTCTTCTCTCTGTAACACTTCTTCTACTCCTCAGTCTTCAACCTCTGCTCTCTGTAACAGTCCTTCTGCACCCCAGTCTCCAACCTCTGCTATTGGTAACAGTTCTATACTGCAATCTTCAACCTCTGCTCTATTTGATGATCCTTCTGCATCCCAATTTCCAAACTCTGCTTCCTGTAACAGTCCTTCTGCACCTGAATCTCCAATCTCTGTTCTCTGTAACAGTCATTCTACACCCCAGTCTCTAACTTCTTTTCTCTGCAACAGTCTTTCTGCACCCCAGTCTCCAACATATGCTCTCTGCAACAGTCCTTCTGTACCTCAGTCTGAAAACTCTGCTGTCTGGAACGAACTTTCTGCACCCCAGTGTCCTACCTTTGCACTCTTTAAGAGTCAATCTACACCTCAGTTTCCAACCTTTTCTCTCTTTAACAATCCTTCTGCACCTCAGTCTCCAAATTCTGCTCTCTGTAAGATCCTTCTGCACCGCTGTCTTTAATCTCTGCTCTCTGTAACAGACATTTTGCACCCCAGTCTCCAACCTCTGCTCTCCCCAACAGTTCTTCTGCACCCCAGTCTCCAAACTCTGCTCTCTGCAAGAGTCCTTTGGCACCCTAGTTAGCAACATCAGCTCTCTTTTACAGTCCTTCTGCACCCCAGTCTCCAACCTCTGCTCTCTGTAACAGTCCACCTGTACTGCAGAATCCAACCTCAGCTCTCTGTATCAGTCTTTCTGCACCCCAGACTCCAATCAATGCTTTCTGTATCAGTCCTTCTGCAACCCAGTCTCCAACTTCTGCTCACTATAACAGTCCTTCTGCACCCTACTCTCCAAAATCCGCAATCTGCAACAGTTTTTCTGAACCCCAGTCTCCAACCTCTGCTCTCTGTAACAATCCTTCTGCACCTCAGTCTCAAAACTCTGTACTCTGCAACGTTAATTTTGTACCTCAGTCTTCAACATCTACTCTCTATATCAGTCTTTCTGCACCTGATTCTTCAAGCTCTGCTCTCTGTAGGATCCTTCTTTAACGCAGTCTCCAAACTCTGCTCTCTGTAACAGTCCTTCTGCACACCAGTCTCCAACCTCTGCTCTCTGTAATCATCTTTCTGCACCCCAGTCTCCAAACTCTGCTCTCTCCAAGGATCCTTCTACACCTCACTCTCCAAACTCTGCTCTCTGCAAGGATTCTTCTTCACCACAATCTTAAACCTCTGCTCGCTGCAACAGTCTTTCTGCACACCAGTCTCCAACATCTGCTCTCTACAACAGTCCTTCAGCAACTCAGTCTAAAAACTCTACTCTCTGCAACGATTTCTCTGCACCTCAGTCTCCTACCTCTGCTCTCTGTAAGAGCCTTCTGCAACCCAGTCTCCAAACTCTGCTTTCTGTAACAGTCCTTCTGTAGAATAGTTTCCAACTTCTGCTCTCTGTAACAGGAATTTTGCAACCCAGTCTCGAACCTCTGCTCTCTGTAACAGGCATTCAGAACCCCAGTCTCCGACCTTTTCTCTCTGTAATGATTTTTTTCTACCCCAGTCTCAAACCTCTGCCTTCAGCAAAAGTCCTTCTGCACCCTACTCACCAACTTCTGCTCTCTGTAAGATCCTTATGCACTCCAGTCTCCAATTCTTCTGTATGCCACGATTCTTCTCCATCCCTGTCTCAAACATCTGCTCTCTGCAACTGTCCTTTTGCACCTTAGTCTCCAAACTCTGCTCTCTGTAAGATCCATCTGAACCCCAGTCTCCAACCTCTGCTCTCTGTAACAGTCCTTCTGCACACCAATCTCCAAACTCTGCTCTCTGTAACTGTCCTTCTGTACCTCAGTCTCCAAACACTGCTCTCTGTAAAAGTCTATCTGCACCTCAGTCTCTAAAATCTGCTCTCTGCCATGATCCTTCTTCACGCCAGTCTCCTACTTCTGCTCTCTGCAACAGTCCTCCTGCAACACAGTCTCCAGACTCTGCTCACTGTAAGATCCTTCTGCACTTCTGTTTCCAAACTCTGCTCTCTGTAACATTGCTTCTCCACCCCAGTCTCCAACTTCTGTCCTCTGCCGCAGTCCTGCTGCTCCCCAGTCTCCGAGATCTGCTCTGTGTAACAGTCCTTCTGTACCGCAGTCTCCAACCTCTGCTCTCTGTAACGGTCCTTCTATACCCCAATTTCCAACCTCTGCTTTCTGTAACAGTACTTCTGCACCTCAGTCTCCAAACTCTGCTATCTGTAAGGGTCTTTTTGCAACGCAGTCTTCCATCTCTACTTTCTATATCAGTCCTTTTGCACCACAGTCTCCAAACTCTGCTCTCTGTAACCGTAATTCTGCACCTCACACTTCTGCACCGCAGTCTCGAACCTATGCTCTCTGTAACATTCCTTCTGCACAACAGTCTCCAACCTCTGCTCTCTGCATTGGTACCTCTGCACCCCAGTCTCCAACCTTGTTCTCTACAACAGTACTTCTGTACTGCAGTCTCCAACCTCTGTTCTCTGTAAGGGTCCTTTTGCAACGCAGTCTTTCACCTCTACTTTTTATATCAGTCCTTCTGCACCACAGTCTCCAAACTCTGCTCTCTGTAACCGTAATTCTGCACCTCACTCTGCAACCTCTGCTCTCTGAAACAGTCCTTCTGCAACCAGTCTTCAATCTCTGCTCTCTGCAAGAGTCCTTCTGCACCCCAGTCTTTATCCTCTGCTCTCTGCAACAGTCCTTCTCCACCCCAGTCTCCAACCTCTGCTCTCTTTAACAGTCCTTCTGTACTGCAATCTCCAACCTCTGATCTCGGTAAGGGTCCTTCTGCACTCCAGTCTCCAAACTCTGTTTTCTGTATCAGTCTTTCTGCACCCCAGTCTCTAACCTGTGTTCTCTGTGACAGTCTTTCTGCACCTCAGAATCCATCCTCTTCTCTCTGCCACAGTCCTTCTGCAGCTTAGTGTCAAAACTCTGCTCTCTGTAAGATCCTTCTGAAACCCATTCTCCAACCACTACTTTCTGCAATGGTCCTTCTGTAAACCAGTCTCCAACATCTGTTCTCTACAACAGTCATTCTGCACCCCAGTCTCCATCTCTGCTCTCTGTAAGAGTCTTTAAGTCTCCAACCTCTTTTCTCTTGAAGGGTCCTTCTGCACCCCAGTCTTAAACCTCTGCTTTCGGTATCAAAACACTGCTCTCTCCAACGATCCTTCTGCACCTCAGTCTCAAATATCTGCTCTCTCTAACAGTCCTTCTGTACCTCATTCTCCAACCTCTGCTCTCTGTAAGATTCTTTTGCAACCCAGTCTCTGAACTCTGATCTCTGTAACTGTCCTTCTGCACCCCAGTCTACAAGAACTGATCTGTGTAACAGGCCTTCTTCACCCCAGTCTCCAAACTCTGCTGTATGTAACAGGCGTTATGCACCCAGTCTCCAAACTCTTCTCTCTTCAATGATCCTTCTCCACCACAGTCTCCAACCTCTGCTGTCAGCAACAGTCCTTTTGCACCCCAGTCTCCAACCTATGCTTTCTGAAAGATCCTTTTGCACACCTGTCTCCAACCTCTGCTCTCTGTAACACTCCTCTGTACACCAGTCTCCAACTTCTGCTCTCTGTAAGGGTCCTTCTGCACCTCAGTCTCCAACTTCTGCTCTCTGCAACACTCTTTCTGCACCCCAGTCTCCTAACTTTGCTCTCTGTAACAGTTTTTCTGCACCTCAGTGTTTAAGCTGTGCTCTCTGTAAAAGTACTTCTGCACCCCAGTCTCCAACCTGTGCTCTCAGTAAAAGTCCTCTGTACCACAGTCTCCAACCTCTACTCTCTCTAACAATCTTTCTGAATCCCAGTCTCCAAATTCTGCTCTCTACAGCGATCTATCTGCACCCAAGTCTTCAAAGTCTGCTCTCTGTTACACTCCTTCTGCACTCCAGTCTTCAAACTCTGCTTTCTGTAACCGTCTTCTGCATCTCAGTCTCCATCCTCTGCTCTATGCAACAGTTCTTCTTCACCCAAGTCTCCAACGTCTGCTCTCTGAAAAAGTCCTTCTAAACCCTAGTCTCCAACCTCTGCTCTCTGTAACAGTCCTTCTACACTCCATTCTCCACACTCTGCTCGCCCCAAGGATACTTCTGCACACCAGTCTCCATCCTCTGCTCTCTGCATCTTTCCTTTTGCACCCCAGTCTCCAGCATCTGCTCTTTGCAACAGTCCTTCTCCACCCCAGTCTCCAAACTCTGCTCTCTGTAACAGTCCTTCTGGACCCCAATCTCCAACCTCTACTCTCTGTAACAGTCCTTCTACAACCCAGACTCCACCCTCTGCTCTCAGAAAAAGTTTTTCTGCACCCCAGTATCCAAACTCTTCTTTCTATAACTATCCTTCTTCACCTCAGTCTCCAACCTCTGCTCTTTTCAAGGGTCCTTCTCACCTCAGTCTCCAACTTCTACTCTCAGTAACAGTGCTTCTGCACCTCAGTCTCCAACCTCTGCTCTTTGTAAGATCTTTCTAAACCCCAGTCTCTAACGTCTGCTCTCTGGAACAGTTTTTCTGTACCTCAGTCTGAAAAATCTGCTCTCTGCAACAATACCTCTGTACCCAAGTCTCCAAACTCTGCTCTCTGTAATAGTCTTTCTGTACCTCTGTCTCCTACCTCTGCTCTCTGTAAGACCATTCTGAAACCCAGTCTGCAAACTCTGCTCTCTGTAACAGTCCTTCTGCACCCCAGTCTCCAACCTCTGCTCTCTGAAACAGGGCTTCTGCACCCCAGTCTCCAAGCTCTACTCTCTGCAACGATCCTTCTGCACCCCAGTCTCCTACCTCTTCTCTCTACAACAGTTCTTCTGCACCCCAGTCTCCTACCTCTGCTCTCTGTAAGATCATTCTGCACACCAATCTCCAACCCCTGCTCACTGTAACAGTCCTTCTGGAACCTATCTTCAAATTCTGCTCTCTGCAATGGTCCTTCTGCACCGCAGTCTCCAACCTCTGTTTTCTGCAACAGTCCTTCTACACCCCAGTCTCCAAACTCTGCTCTCTGTAACAGTCCTTCTGTACCAGAGTCTCCAACCTCTGCTCTCTGTAACAGTCCTTCTGCACCCCATTCTCCAACATCTGTTTCTTTATAAGTCCTTCTGCAGCCCAGATTCCAAGCTCTGCTCTCTGTAACAGTCCTTCTACACCTCAGTCTCCAACCGCTGCTTTCAGCAACAGTCCTTCTTAACCCCAGTCTCTTACCTCTGCTCTGTGCAACATTCCTTCTACACCCCAGTATCAAACCTATGCTCTTTTTAATAGTCCGTCTGCACCCCAGTCTCCAACCTCTGCTCTCTGTAATGATCCTTCTGCACCCCAGTCTCAAACATCTGCTCTCTGTAACAGTCCTTCTGCACCGCAGTCTCCAAACTCTGCTTTCTGCAACAGTCCTTCTGCACCCAAGTCTCCAACCTCTGCTCTTCGCAACATTTCTTCTGCACCCAAGTCTCCAAACTGTGCTCTCTGTAAAAGTCTTTCTGCACCCCAGTCTCCAAACTCTGCTCTCTGTAACGATCCTTCTGTACCCCAGTCTCGAACCTCTGCTCTCTTCAATGATCCTTTTGTACATAAGTCTCCAACCTCTGCTCTCTGCAATGATCCTTCTCCACCCTAGTCTCAAACCTCTGCTCTCTGGAACAGTTCTTGTGAACCCCAGTCTCCAACATTTGCTTTGTGCAACACTTTTTCTGTACCTCAGTCTGAAAACTCTTCTCTCTGTAATCCTCCATCTGCAACCCAGTCTCCAACCTATGCTCTCTGTAACAGTCCTTCTGTACCTCAATCTCCAATCTCTGCTCTATGAAACAGTCCTTCTGTGCACAAGTCTGTAACATCTGCTCTCTTAAACAGTCCTTCTACACCCCAATCTCCAACCTCTGCTCTATGCAACAGTCCTTCTACACCCTAGTCTCCATACTCTGATCGTCCCAAGATCCTTCTGCACCCCAGTCTCCAAACTCTGTTCACTACATCAGTTCTTCTGCACCCCAGTCTCCAACCTCTGCTCTCTGAAACAGTCCTTCTGTACCACAGTCTCCAACCTCTGTTCTCTGTAAGGGTCCTTATGCACCCCAGTATCCAACTTCTGCTTTCTGTATCAGTCGTTTTGAACCACAGTCACCAAACTCTGCCCTCTGTAACCATCCTTCTGAAACTCAGTCTGCAACCTCTGCTCTCTGCAACAGTCATTCTGCACCCCAGTCTCCATCCTCGGCTCTCTGGAACAGTCCATTTGTACCCCAGTCACTTACATCTTCTCTCTGCAGCAGTCATTATTTACCCCAGTCTCCAAACTTTACTCTCTGTAACAGTTTATCTGTATTGCATTCTACAACTTCTTCTCTCTGTAATGGACTTCTGCACCCGAGTCTCCAACCTCTGCTTTCTGTGTCAGTCGGTCTGCACCCCAGTCTCCAACCTCTGCTTTGTTTAACTGTCCTTCTGCACTTTAGTCTCCAACCTCTGCCCTCTGCTACAGTCTTTCTGGAACCCAATCTCCAACTTCTACTCTCTGCAACAGTCCTTCTACATCCCAGTCTAAAACCTCTGTTCTCTGCAATAGTCCTTCTCCACCCCAGTCTCCAACATCTGCTCTCTGTAACAATCCTTCTGCACCTCAGTCTCAAACCTCTGCTCTCTGCAACTATCCTTCTGAACCCCAGACTAAACCTCTGCTAGCTGCAACAGTCCTTGTGAACCCGAGTCTCCAACATCTGCTTGCTGCAACAGTTCTTCTGTACCTCAGTCTGAAAACTCTGCTCTCTGCAATAATCCATCTGCACCCCAGTCTCAAAACTTTGTTCTCTGTAACAGTCCTTCTGTAGCTCAGTCTTCAATCACTGCTCTCTGCAACAGTCGTTCTACACCCAAGTCTCCATACTCTGATATCCCCAAAGGTCCTTCTGCACCCCAGTCGCCAAACTTTGTTCTCTACATCTTTTTTCTGCAACCCAGACTCCAACCTCTGCTCTCTGTAAAAGTCCTTCTGTACCACAGTCTCCAACCTCTGATCTCTGTAAGGGTCCTTATGCACCCCAGTATCCAAGCTGTGCTTTCTGTATCAGTCGTTTGAACCACAGTCTCCAAACTCTGCCCTCTGAAACCGTCTTTCTGCAACTCAGTCTGCAAACTCTGCTCTCTACAACAGTCCTTCTGCACCCCAGTCTCCATTCTCTGTTCTATGCAACAGTCCTTTTGCACCCCAGTCTCCAACATCTGCTCTCTGCAACAGTAATTCTCCACCCTAGTCTCCAATCTCTGCTCTCTGTAACAGTCCATCTGTACTGCATTCTCCAAACTCTGCTCTCAGTAAGGGTACTTCTGCACCCGAGTCTCCAACCTCTGCTTTCTGTATCAGTCCTTCTGCACCCCAGTCTCCAAACTGTGCTCTGAGTAACTGTACTTTTGCACCTTAGTCTCCAACCTCTGCTCTCTGCTACACTCCTTCTGGACCCCAATTTCCAAACTCTACTCTCTGCCACAGTCCTTCTACATTGCAGTCTAAAACCTCTGCTCTCTGCAACAGTCCTTCTGCATGCCAATCTCCAACCTCTACTCTCAGCAACGATCCTTCTGAACCTCAGTCTCCAAACTCTGCTCTCTGCAACATTCCTTCTTCACCCCAGTATCAAACCATTGTTCTCTGTAAAAGTCCGTCTGCACCCCAGTCTCCAACCTCTGTTCTCTGTAACGATCCATCTGCACCTCAGTCTGGAACCTCCGCTCTCTGTAACAGTCCTTCTGCACCTCAGTCTCCAAACTCTTTTCTCTTTAAGATCCTTCTGAAACCCAGTCTCCAACGTCTCCTCTCTGTAACAGTCCTTCTGCACCTCAGTCTCCAACCTCTGCTTTCTGCAACAGTCCTTCTGCAACCAAATCTCCAACCTCTGCTCCCCGCAATATTCCTTCTGCACCCAAGTCTCCAACCTGTGCTCTCTTTAAAACTCTTTCTGCACCCAGTCTCGAACCTCTGCTCTCTGCAATGATCCTTCTGCACCTCAGTCTCAAACCTCTGCTCTCTGCAAAAATTCTTCTGGACACCAGTTTCAAACCTCTGCTAGCTGCAACAGTCCTTGTAAACCCAGTCTCCAACATCTGCTTCCTGCAACAGTTCTTCTGTACCTCAGTCTGAAAAGTCTGCTCTCTGCAATAATCCATCTGCACCCCAGTCTCCAAACTCTGCTCTCTGTAACCGTCCTTCTGTACCTCAGTCTCCAATCACTGCTCTATGCTACAATCTTTCTGCACCCAAGTCTCCAAAATCTGCTCTCTGCAAAAGGCCTTCTACACCCTAGTCTCCATACTCTGCTCGCCTAAACAATCCTTCTGCACCCCAGGCTCCAACATCTGTTCCCTAGATCAGTCCTTCTGCAACTCAGTCTGCAATTTCTGGTCTCTGAAACAGTCCTTCTTCACCCCAGTCTCCATCTTCTGCTCTCTGCAGCAGTGCTTTTGCACCCCAGTGTCCAACATCTGCTCTCTTCAACAGTCATTCTCCACCCCAGTCTCCAATCTCTGCTCTCTGTAACAGTTCTTCTGTACTGCATTCTCCAACCTCTGCTCTCTCTAAGGGTACTTCTGCACCTGAGTCTTGGACCTCTGCTTTCTGTATCAGTCCTTCTGCACCCCAGTCACCAAACTCTGCTCTTTGTAACTGTACTTCTGCACCTTAGTCCCCAGTCTGCTCTCTGCTACAGTGCTTCTGGACCCCAATCTCCGAACTCTACTCTCTGCAACAGTCCTTCTACATCCAAGTCTAAAACCTCTGCTCTGTGCAACAGTCCTTCTGCACCCCAGTCTCCAATCTCTGCACTCTGTAACAATCCTTCTGAACCTCAGTCTCCAACCTCTACTCTCTGCAACGGTCCTTGTGCACCTCAGGCTCCAACGTCCACTCTCTGTAACAGTGCTTCTGCACCTCAGTATCCAACCTCTGCTCTCTGTAAGATCCTTCTGCAACCCAGTCTCCAAACTCTATTCTCTGTAACAGTCCTTCATCACCCCAGTCTCCAAACTCTGCTCTCTGTAACAGGTATTCTGCACCCCAGTCTCCAAACTCTGTTCTCTGTGTCAGTCCATCTTCACCCCAGTCTCCAATCTCTGCTCTCTGCAACGATCCTTCTGCACCCCAGTCTCATACCTGTGCTCTCTGTAACAATCTTCGTGTATCCCAGTCTACAACATCTGCTCTCTGCAACAGTTCTTCTTTACCTCAGTCTGAAATCTCTGCTCTCTGCAATAATCCTTCTGCACCCAGTCTTCTACCTCTGCTCTTAGTAACAGTCCTTCTCTACCTTAGTCTCCAAACTCTGATTTCTGTAAGACCCTTCTGAAACCCAGTCTTCAAACTCTGCTCTCTGTAACAGTCCTTCTGCACCCAGTCTCTGAACTCTGCTCTCTAACAGGCCTTCTGTACCCCAGTCTCCAAACTCTGCTCTGTGTAAGAGGCCTTCAGAACCCCAGTCTCCAACGTCTACTCTCTGCAATGATCATTCTGAACCCCAATCTCTAACCACTGCTCTCTACAACAGTCCTTTTGCACCCCCACTCTCCAACATCTGCTCTCTGTAAGATCTTTCTGCAAACCAGTCTCCAACCTCTGCGCGATTTATCTGTCCTTCTGTACCGGATTCTCCAACAATTGCTCTCTGAAACGGTTATTCTGCACCCCAGTCTTCAACATCTTCTTTCTCTATCAGTCCTTCTCTACCCCAGTCTCCAACCTCTGTTAAATGTAACAGTCTTTCTGCACCTCAGTCTCCATACTGTGCTTTCTGCAACAGTCCTTCTGCACCCAAGTCTCCAACCTTTGCTCTCTGCAATGATCATTCTTCACCACATTCTCCAAACTCTGCTCTCTGCAAAGATCCTTCTGCACACCAGTCTTCAACCTATGCTCTCCGCAACACTCCTTGTGAACCCCAGTCTCCAACATCTTCTGTCTGCAAAAGGTCTTCTGAACCTCAGTCAGAAAACTCTGCTCTCTGCAATAATAAATCTGCACCCAAGTCTCGAAACTCTGCTCTCTGTAACAGTCCTTCTGTTCCTCAGTCTCCAAACATTGCTCTATGAAACAGTCCTTCTGCACACAAGTCTCCAACATCTGCTCTCTGAAACAGTCCTTCTACACTCCAGACTCCAACCTCTGCTCTCTGTAACAGTCCTTCTACACCTCAGTCTCTATACTCTTCTAGCCCCAACGACCCTTCTTCACCCCAGTCTCCAACATCTGCTTTCTGCAACAGTCCTTCTACACCCCAGTCTCCAACCTCTGCTCTCTGCAACAGTCCTTCTACACCCCAGTTTATATAATCTGCTCGCCCCAACAATCCTTCGACACCCCAGTCTCCAACCTCTGCTCTCTATAACAGTCCTTCTGTAGCTCAGTCTCCAACCTCATCTCTCTGTAATACCCTATTGAAACCCAGTCTGCAAACTCTGCTCTCTGTAACAGTCCTTCTGCACTCCGCTCTACAACCTCTCCTGTCTGTAACAGGCCTTGTGACCCCAGTCTCCAAACTCTGCTCTCTGCAAGGATCCTTCTGGACCCCAGTCTCCAACATCTGCTCTCTACAACAGTCCTACTGCAACCCAGTCTCAAAACTCTGCTCTCTGCAAGATCCTTCTGCACACCAGTCTCCAACTGCTGCTCGCTGTCACAGTACTTCTGCAATCAAGTCTCCAAACTCTGCTCTCTGTAACAATAATTCTGCACCTCAGTCTCCAACATCTGCTCTCTGCAACAGACTTCCGCAACCCAGTCTTCAACCTCTGCTCTCTGTAACAATCCATCGGTACTGGATTCTCCAATCTCTGCTTTCTGTAACGGGCCTTCTGCACCCCAGTCTCCAACATCTGCTTTCTCTATCAGTCCTTCTGCACCCCAGTCTCCAAACTCTGCTCTCTGTGACAGTCTTTCTGTACCGAATTCTCCAACCTCTGCTCTTTGTAACGGTCCTTCAGCACCCCAGTCTCCAACATCTGCTTTCTCTTTCAGTCCTTCTGCAACTCAGTCTCTCAACTCTGCTTTGTGCAACAGTCCTTCTGCACCCAAGTCTCCAACTTCTGCTCCCTGCAAAATTCCTTCTGCACCCAGTCTCCAAACTCTGCTCTCTGTAATGATCCTTCTGCACCCCAGTCTCAAACCTCTGCTCTCTGCAACAATTTTTCTGCACCTCAGTCTCCAAACTCTGCTCTCTGCAAAGATCCTTTGGCACCCCAGTCTAAAACCTCTGCTTGCTGCAACAGTCCTTGTGAACCCCAGTCTCCAACATCTGCTCTCTGCAACAGTTCTTCTGTACCTCAGTCTGAAAACTCTTCTCTCTGCAATAATTCATCTGCACCCTAGTCTCCAACCTCTACTCTCTGTAACAGTCCTTCTGTACCTCAGTCTCAAATCTCTGCTCTATGCAACAGTCCTTCTGAACCCAAGTCTCCAACATCTGCTCTCTGATACAGTCTTTCAACACCCCAGTCTCCAACCTCTGCTCTATGCAACAGTCCTTCTACACCCCAGTCTCCATACTGTGCTCCCCAAAACGATCCTTCTGCACCCCTGTCTCAAACGTCTGCTCTCTGCCACAGACCTTCTACACCCCAGTCTTTATCCTCTGCTCTCTGCAACAGTTCTACTATACCCCAGTCTCCATACTCTGCTCGTCCCTACGATCCTTCTGCACCCCAGTCTTCAATCTCTGTTCTCTACATCAGTTCTTCTGCACCCCAGTCTCAAAACTCTTCTCTTGGTACCACTGCTTCTGTACCGCAGTCTCAAACCTCTTTTCTCCGTAAGGGTCCTTATGCACCCCAGTATCCAACCTCTGCTTTCTGTATCAGTCGTTTTGCACCACAGTCTCCAAACTCTGCCGTCTGTAAGAGTCCTTCTGTAACTCAGTCTGCAACCTCTGCTCTCTGCAACATTCCTTCTGCACCCCAGTCTTCAAATTCTGCTCTCTGCTGAAGTCCTTCTTCACCCCAGTCTCCAACCTCTGCTTGCTGTAATATGTTTCTGTACCCTAGTCTCCAAACTCTACTCTCTGTAACAGTTCTTCTGCACCGCGCAGTCTTCAATCTCTGCTCTCTGTAAAAGACCTTTTGTACCCCACTCTCCAATCTCTGCTCTCTGTAAAGGTACTTCTGCACGCGAGTCTCCAAACTCTACTCTCTGTAACAGTTTTGTACCGCAGTCTCCAAACTCTGCTCTCTGTAACAATAATTCTGCACTTAAGTCTCCAACCTCTGCTCTCTGCAAAGGTGCTTCTGCACCCTAGTCTCCAACCTCTGTTCTCTACAACAGTCGTTCTGCACGCCAGTCTCTAACCTCTGCTCTCTATAGCAGTCCTTCTGTACCGGAGTCTCCAACCTCTGCTCTCTTATCCGTCCTTCTGCACCCCAGTCTCCAATCTCTGCTCTCTTTAACGATCTTTCTGCACCTCAGTCTTCAACCTCTGCTTTCTGCAAGAGTCCTCCTGCAAACCCGTCTCCAACCTCTGCTCTCTGCAACATTTTTTCTGCACCCGAGTCTAATACCTGTGCTCTCTGTGAAAGTCCTTTTGCACTCCAGTCTCTAAACTCTGCTCTCTGTAACGATGCTTCTGCACCCCAGTCTCTAAACTCTTCTCTCTGCAATGATCTTTCTGCACCTCAGTCTCCAACTTTTGCTCTCTACAACGATCCTTTTGCACCCCAGTCTCAAACATCTGCACTCTGTAACAGTCCTTCTACGACTCAGTCTCCAACCTCTGCTCTCTGCAACAGTCTTTTTGCACCCCAATCTCCAACATCTGCTCTCTTCAACAATCCTTCTATACCCCAGTCTCCAACCTCTGCTCTTTAAACAGTCCTTCTCCACCCCACTCCCTAACCTCTGCTCTCTGTAACAGTCCTTCTGCACCTCAGTCTCCAAACTCTGCTCTCTGAAAGAATCTTCTGCAACCCCGTCTTCAACCTTTGCTCTCTGTAACAGTTTTAATGCTCTCAAGTATTATACTCTGCTCTCTTTAAGAGGCCTTCTGCACCACAGTCATAAACCTCTGCTCTCTGCAATGATCCATCTGCTCATCAGTCTTTAACCTCTGCTCTCAGCAACGGTCCTTATGCACCCCAGTTTCCAAACTCTGCTCTCAGCAACAGTCCCTCTGTACCCCAGTCCCCAAACTCAGCTCTTTGAAACAGCCTTCTGCACCAAAGTCTCCAAACTCTACTCTCTGTAACAGTCCTTCTGCACCCCAGTCTCCAACCTATGCTCTCTGTAACAATCCTTCTGCACATTAGTTTTTATCCTCTGCTCTCAGCAACTGTCCTTATGCACCCCAGTCTCCAACTTCTGTTATCGGCAACAGTTCTTCTGCACCACAGTCTGCATCATCTGCTCTCTGTAACGGTCCTTCTGGACCCCAGTATCTCACCTCTGCTTTAGGTATCAGTCCTTTTGCACACCAGTCTCCAACCTCTGCTTTCTGTAACATTCCTTCTGCAACCTCAGTCTCCAATCTCTGCTCTCTGTATCAGTCTTTCTGCACCCCTGTTTCCAAACTCTGCTTTCTGAAACAGTCCTTCTGTACCTCAGTATTCAACAACTGCTTTCTGCAACAGTCCTTCTACACACCAGTCTCCAAACTCTGCTCTCTGGAAAAGTCCTTCTATACCCCAGTCTCCATAATCTGCTCTCTGCAACGATCCTTCTGCACCTCAGTCTCCGAGGTCTGCTCTGCAAGTCTCTCTACAACACAGTCTCAAAACTCTGGTCTCTGGAAGATCTTTCTGTAACCCAGTTTCACATTCTGCACTCTGTAACATTCCTTCTGCACCCCAGTCTCCAACTTCTGCTCTCTGCAATGGTCCCTCTGCACCCCAGTCTCCAGCCTTATCCTCAAAAACGGTTCTTCTGTACCACAGTCTCAACCACTGTTCTCTGTACGGGTCCTTCTTCACCCCAGTCTCCAAACTCTGCTTTCTGTATCAGTGCTTCTGCACCACAGTCTAAAAACTCTGCTCTCTGTAACATTCCGTCTGCACCTGCCTCTGCAACCTCTGCTCTCTGCAACAATCCTTCTTCACCCCAGACTTCCACCTCTGCTCTCTGTAACAATCCTTCTGTACTGCAGTCTCCAACCTCTGCTCTCTGTAACGGTTCTTCTGCACCCGAGTCTCCAAACTCTGCGTTTTGTATCAGTCATTCTGCACCCCAGTCTTCAACCTCTGTTCTCTTTAACAGTCCTTCTGCACCTCAGACTCCAACCTCTGTTCTCTGTAACAGTTCTACTGGGCCTCAATCTCCAACCTCTGCTCTCTGCAACAGTCCTTATGCACCTCAGTGTCAAAACTCTGCTCTCTGTAAGATCCTTCTGCAACCCAGTCTCCAACCTCTGCTTTCTGCAATGGTCCTTCTGCACCCTCGTCTTCAATCTCTGATCTCTACAATAGTTACTCTGCACCCCATTCTAAAACCTCTGCTCTATGTATCAGTCCTTCTGTACCATAGTCTCCAAACTCTTTTCGCTGTAAGTAACTCTTCTGCACCACATTCTCCAAACTCTGCTTTCTGTATCAGTCTTTTTTCACCACATTCTCGAAACTCTGCTGTCTGTATAAGTCCTTCTGCACCTCAGACTGAAACCTCTGCTCTCTGCAATAGTCTATATGCACCCGAGTCTCTAATTTCTGCTCTCTGCAACATTCCATCTGCACCCCAGTTTCCAACTTCTGCTTTCTGCAATGGTCCTTCTGCACCTCAGACTCCAACCTCTGTTCTCTGCAACAGTCTTTCTACACCCCAGTCTCCATACTCTGCTCGCACCACTGATCCTTCTACACCCAAATCTTTAAAATCTGCTCTCTGCAACAGTCCTTCTCTACCCCAGTCTTCAAACTCTGCTCTCTGCAACAGTCCTTCTTCGGCACCCTAGTCTCCAAACTCTGCTTTCTGTATCAGTCCTTCTGCACCCCAGTAACCAACCTCTGCTCTTTTTACAGTCATTCTTCACCTCAGTCTCCAAACTCTGCTTTCTGCAACCGTCCTTCTGCACCCCAGTCTCCAACTTCTGCTCTCTGCAACGATCCTTCTACACCCTAGTCTCAATCCTCTGCTCCCTGCAACAGTCCTTCCGAACCCCAATCTCCAACATCTACTCTCTGCAACAGTTCTTCTGTACCTCAGTCTGAAATCTCTGCTCTGCAATAATCCTTCTGCACCCAGTCTCCTACCTATGCTCTTAGTAACAGTCCTTCTGTACCTTAGTCTCCAAACTCTGCTCTTTGTAAGACCCTTCTGAAACCCAGTCTTCAAACTCTGCTCTCTGTAACAGTCCTTCTGCACTCAGACTCTAAACTCTGCTCTCTAACAGCCCTTCTGTACCCCAGTCTCCAAATTCTGCTCTCTGCAAGAGGCCTTCCGAACCCCAGTCTCCAACCTCTACTCTCTGCAACGATCATTCTGAACCGCAATCTCTAACCTCTGCTCTCTACAACAGTCCTTTTGCACCCCCACTCTCCAACATCTTCTCTCTGTAAGATTTTTCTGCAAACCAGTCTCCAACCTCTGCTCGCTGTAACTGTTCTTCTGTACCGGATTCTCCAACAATTGCTCTCTGAAACGGTTCTTCTGCACCCCAGTCTCCAACATCTTCTTTCTCTATCAGTCCTTCTGTACCCCAGTCTCCAACTTCTGCTCAATGTAACAGTCTTTCTGCACCTCAGTCTCCAACCTCTGCTTTCATTCCTTCTTTACCCCAGTCTCCAACCTGTGCTCTCTGCAATGATCATTCTGCACCTCATTCTCCAAACTCTGCTTTCTGCAAAGATCCTTCTGCACAACAGTCTCCAACCTCTGCTCTCTGCAACAGTCCTTGTGAACCCCAGTCTCCAACATCTTCTCTCTGCAAAAGTTCTTCTGAACCTCAGTCTGAAAACTCTGCTCTCTGCAATAATCAATCTGCACCCCAGTCTCCAAACTCTGCTCTATGTAACAGTCCTTCTGTTCCTCAGTCTCCAAACTTTGCTTTATGAAACAGTCCTTCTGCACACAAGTCTCCAACATCTGCTCTCTGAAACAGTCCTTCTACACCCCAGACTCCAACCTCTGCTCTCTGCAACAGTCCTTCTACACCCCAGTCTTTATACTCTGCTAGCCCCAAAGATCCTTCTGCACCCCAGTCTCCAACGTCTGCTCTCTGCAACAGTTCTTCTACACCCCAGTCTCCAACCTCTGCTCTCTGCAACAGTCCTTCTACATCCCAGTGTCTATAATCTGCTCGCCCCAATGGTCCTTCGACACCCTAGTCTCCAACCTCTGCTCTCTATACAGTCCTTCTGTAGCTCAGTCTCCAACTTCATCTCTCTGTAAGACCCTATTGAAACCCAGTCTGTAAACTCTGCTCCCTGTAACAGTCCTTCTGCACTCCACTCTAAAAACTCTGCTTTCTGTAACAGGCCTTGGGCACCCCAGTCTCCAAACTCTGCTCTCTGCAAGGATCCTTCTGGACCCCAGTCTCCAACATCTGCTCTCTACAACAGTCCTTCTGCACCCCAGTCTAGAAACTCTGCTCTCAGCAAGATCCTTCTGCACACCAGTCTCCAACCACTGCTCGCTGTAACAGTACTTCTGCAATCCAGTCTCCAAACTTTGCTCTCTGTAACAATAATTCTGCACCTCAGTCTCCAATATCTGCTCTCTGAAACAGTCTTCTGCAACCAAATCTCCAACCTCTGCTCTCTGTAACAGTCCATCTGTACCGGATTCTCCAACCTCTGCTTTCTGTAACGGGCCTTATGCACCCCAGTCTCCAACATCTGCTTTCTCTATCAGTCATTCTGCACCTTAGCCTCTCACCTCTGCTTTCTGCAACAGTCCTTCTGCACCCAAGTCTCCAATCTCTGCTCTCTGCAACATTCCTTCTGCACCCCAGTCTCCAAACTCTGCTCTCTGTAATGATCCTTTTGCACCCCAGTCTTGAACCTCTGCTCTCTGCAACGATCCTTCTGCACCTCAGTCTCCAAGCTCTGCTCTCTGCAAAGATCCTTTGGCACCCCAGTCTTAAACCTCTGCTCGCTGCAACAGTCCTTGTGAACCCCAGTCTCCAACATCTGCTCTCTGCAACAGTTCTTCTGTACCTCAGTCTGAAAACTCATCTCTCTGCAATAATCCATCTGCACCCTAGTCTCCAACCTCTACTCTCTGTAACAGTCCTTCTGTACCTCAGTCTCCAATCTCTGCTCTATGCAACAGTCCTTCTGTACCCAAGTCTCCAACATCTGCTCTCTGAAACAGTCCTTCGTCACCCCTTTCTCCAACCTCTGCTCTATGCAACAGTCCTTCTACACTGCAGTCTCTATAGTCTGCTCGCCAAAACGATCATTCTGCACCCCTGTCTCCAACGTCTGCTCTCTACAACAGATTTTCTACACCTCTGTCTCCATCCTCTGCTCTCTGCAACAGTCCTTCTATAACCCAGATTCCATACTCTGCTCGATCCAACGATACTTCTGCACCCCAGTCTCCAACCTCTGTTCTCTACATAAGTTCTTTTGCACCCCAGTCTCCAAACTCTTCTCTCAGTACCAGTCCTTCTGTACCGCAGTCTCAAACCTCTTTTCTCCGTAAGGGTCCTTATTCCCCCCAGTATCCAACCTATGCTTTCTGTATCAGTCGTTTTGCACCACAGTCTCCAAACTCTGCCGTCTGTAACAGTCCTTCTGA
Organism: Ictidomys tridecemlineatus; assembly: GCF_052094955.1. Classification (NCBI taxonomy): domain Eukaryota; kingdom Metazoa; phylum Chordata; class Mammalia; order Rodentia; family Sciuridae; genus Ictidomys; species Ictidomys tridecemlineatus. The sequence continues at coordinate 138,475 of NW_027522360.1, forward strand.
AACTCAGTCTGCAACCTCTGCTCTCTGAAACATTTCTTTAGCACCACAGTCTCCAACATCTGCTATCTGCACCAGTCATTCTCCACACCAGTCTCCAAACTCTTCTCTCTGTAAGAGTCCTTCTGTACTGCATTCTCGAAACTCTGCTCTCTGTAAGGATACTTCTGCACCCAAATCTACAAATTCTGCTTTCTTGTCAGTTCTTCTGCACCCCAGTCTCTAAACTCTGCTCTGTGTAACTGTCCTTCTGCATCTTAGTCTCCAACGTCTGCTCTCTTCTACAGTCCTTCTGGACCCCAGTCTACATCATCTACTCTCTGCAACAGTCCTTCTGCACCCCAGTCTCCAACCTCTGCTCTTTGTAAGGGTCCATCTTTATTGGAGACTCCAACCTCTGCTCTCTGTAATGGTCCTCCTGTACCTCAGTCTTCAACCTCTGCTCTTTGAATCATTTCTTCTGCACCCTTGTCTCAATCCTCTGCTCTCTATAACAGTCCTTCTGCACCTCAGTCTCCAACCTCTGCTCTCTGCAACAGTTCCTTCTGCACGCAAATCCCAAATTCTTCTCTATGCACAAGTCCTACTGCACCCCAGTATCAAACCTCTGCTCTCTGTCACAATCCTTCCGCACCCCAGTCTTCAAATTCTGCTCTCTGCTGAAGTCCTTCTTCACCCCATTCTCCAACCTCTGCTTGCTGTAATATGCTTCTGTACCCTAGTCTCCAAACTCTACTCTCTGTAACAATTTTTCTGCACTGCAGTCTTCAATGTCTGCTCCCTGTTACAATCCTTCTGCACCTCAGTCTCCAACCTCTGCTCTCTGCAATGGTCCTTCTGCAACCCTATCTTAAACCTCTGTTCTTTCAACAGTCTCTCCGCTCCCCAGTCTCCAATCTCTTGCCTCTGTAGAAGTCGTATTGTACTCCACTCTCCAATCTCTGCTATTTGTAAAGGTTCTTCTGCACGCCAGTCTCCAAACTCTACTCTCTGTAACAGTTCTTCTGTACCGCAGTCTCCAAACTCTGCTCTCTGTAACAATAATTCTGCACCTCAGTCTCCAACCTCTGCTCTCTGCAAAGGTGCTTCTGCACCGTAGTCTCCAACCTCTGTTCTCTTCAACAGTCTTGGTGCACACCAGTCTCCAAACTCTGCTCTCTATAGCAGTCCTTCTGTACCGCAGTCTCCAACCTCTGCTCTCTTATCCGTCCTTCTGCACCCCAGTCTCCAACATCTGCTTTCTCTATAAGTCCTCCTGCACCCCAGTCTTCGAACTCTGCTCTCTTTAACAATCTTTCTGGACCTCAGTCTCCAATCTCTGCTTACTGCAGAGTCCTCCTGCACCGCCGTCTCCAACCTCTGCTATCTGCAACATTCCTTCTGCACCCGAGTCTCCTACCTGTGCTCTCTGTAAAAGTCCTTTTGCACCCCAGTCTCTAAACTCTGCTCTCTGCAATGATCTTTCTGCTACTCAGTCTCCAACATCTGCTCTCTACAACGATGCTTTTGCACCCCAGTCTCAGACATCTGCACTCTGTAACAGTTCTTCTACAACTCAGTCTCCAACCTCTGCTCTCTGCAACAGTCTATTTGCACCCCAATCTCCAACATCTGCTCTCTTCAACAGTCCTTCTATACCCAAGTATCCAACCTCTGCTCTCTTAAAAAGTCCTTCTCCACCCCATTCTCCAACCTCTACTCTCTGTAACAGTCCTTCTGCGCCTCAGTCTCCAAAATCTGCTCTCTGAAAAAATCTTCTGCAGCCCAGTCTTCAAACTTTGCCCTCTGTAACAGTTTTAATGCTCCCCAGTGCCAAACTCTGCTCTCTTTAAGAGGCCTTCTGCACCACAGTCATAAACCTCTGCTCTCTGCAACGATCCTTCTGCACATCAGGCTTTTACCTCTGCTCTCAGCAACGGTCCTTATGCACCCCAGTTTCCAAACTCTGCCCTCAGCAACAGTCCTTCTGTACCCCAGTCACCAAACTCAGCTCTTTGAAAAATCTTTCTGCACCCAAGTCTCTTAACTCTACTCTCTGTAACAGTCCTTCTGCACCCCAGTCTCCAACCTATGCTCTCTGTAACAATTCTTCTGCACATTAGTCTTTATCCTCTGCTCTCAGCAATGGTCCTTATGCACCCCAGTCGCCCACTTCTGTTCTCGGCAACAGTCCTTCTGCACCACAGTCTGCATCATCTGCTCTCTGTAAGAGTCCTTATATACTGCAGTCTCCAACCTCTGCTCTCTGTAACGGTCCTTCTGGACCCCAGTATCTCAACTCTGCTTTCGGTATCAGTCATTCTGCACACCAGTCTCCAACCTCTGCTCTCTGTAACATTCCTTCTGCACCTCAGTCTCCAATCTCCGCTCTCTGTATCAGTTTTTCTGCACCCCTGTTTCCAAACTCTGCTCTCTGAAACAGTCCTTCTGCACCTCAGTATTCGACAACTGCTTTCTGCAAAAGTCCTTCTACACACCAGTCTCCAAACTCTGCTCTCTGGAACAGTCCTTCTATACCCCAGTCTCCATAATCTGCTCTCTGCAACGATCCTTCTGCACCTCAGTCTCCAACGTCTGCTCTGCAACAGTCTCTCTACAACACAGTCTCCAAACTCTGCTCTCTGGAAGATCCTTCTGTAACCCAATTTTCAAATTATGCTCTCTGTAACATTCCTTCTGCACCCGAGTCTCCAACCTCTGCTCTCTGTAATGGTCCCTCTGCACCCCAGTCTCCAACCTTATTCTCAAAAACGGTTCTTCTGTACCACAGTCTTCAACCACTGTTCTCTGTAAGGGTCCTTCTTCAACCCAGTCTCCAAACTCTGCTTTCTGTATCAGTTCTTCTGCACCAGAGTCTCCAGACTATGCTCTCTGTAACAGTCCGTCTGCACCTGACTCTGCAACCTCTGCTCTCTGCAACAATCCTTCTTCACCCCAGACTTCCACCTCTGCTCTCTGTAACAGTCCTTCTGTACTGCAGTCTCCAACCTCTGCTCTCTGTAACGGTCCTTCGACACCCGAGTCTCCAAACTCTGCATTTTGTATCAGTCATTCTGCACCCCAGTCTCAAACCTCTGCTGTCTGTAACAGTCCTTCTGCACCTCAGACTCCAACCTCTGTTCTCTGCAACAGTCCTACTGTGCCTCAATCTCCAACCTCTGCTCTCTGCAACAGTCCTTATGCACCTCAGTGTCTAAACTCTGCTCTCTGTAAGATCTTTCTGAAACCCGGTCTCCAACCTCTGCTTTCTGCAATGGTCCTTCTGCACCCTAGTCTGATCTCTCCAATAGTTACTCTGCACCCCAGTTTAAAACCTCTGCTCTTTGTAACAGTCCTTCTGTACCGTTGTCTCCAAACTCTGTTCGCTGTAAGGGTTCTTCTGCACCACATTCTTCAACCTCTGCTTTCTGTATCAGTCTTTTTGCACCACATTCTTGAAACTCTGCTGTCTGTATGAGTCCTTCTGCACCTCAGACTAAAACCTCTGCTCTCTGAAATAGTCTATATGCACCCGAGTCTCTAATTTCTGCTATCTGCAACATACCTTCTTCACCCCAGTCTTCAACCTCTGCTTTCTGCAATGGTCCTTTTGCACCTAAGACTCCAACCTCTGTTCTCTGCAACAGTCCTTCTACACCCCAGTCTCCATACTCTGCTCGCACCACCGATCCTTCTGCACCGAAGTTTCCAAAATCTGCTCTCTGCAAGAGTCCTTCGGCACCCCAGTCTCCAACCTCTGCTCTCTTTACAGTCCTTCTTCAAATCAGTCTCCAAACTCTGCTTTCTGCAACCGTCCTTCTGCACCCCAGTCTCCAACTTCTGCTTTCTGCAACGATCCTTCTGCACCCTATTCTCAATCCTCTACTCTCTGCAACACTCCTTCTGAACCCCAATCACCAACATCTGCTCCCTGCAACAGTTCTTCTGTACCTCAGTCTTAAAACTCTGCTCTCTTCAATAATCCTTCTGCACCCCAGTCTCCAACCTCTGCTCTCTTTTACAGTCCTTCTGTACCTCAGTCTCCAACATCTGCTCTATTCCACAGTTTTTCTGCACTCAAGTCTCCAACACCTGCTCTCTGAAACAATCCTTCTAAAACCCAGTTTCCAACCAGTGCTCTCTGCAACAGTATTTCTAGACCCCAGTCTCAATACTCTGCTCCCACCAACGTCCCTTCTGCACCCCAGTCTCCAACGTCTACTCTCTGAAAAAGTTTTTCTACACCGCAGTCTCCAAACACTGCTCTCTGCAACAGACCTTCTACACCCAACTCTCCATACTGTACTCGCCCCAACGATCCTTCAGCACCCTAGTCTCCAACCTCTGGTCTCTACATCAGTTTTTTGCACCCCAGTCTTTAACTTCTGCTCTCTGTAACAGTCCGTCTGTACCGTAGTATCAAACCGCTGATCTCCGTAAGGGTCCTTATGCACCCCAGTATCCAACCTCTGCTTTCTGAATCAGTCATTTTGCACCACAGCCTCAAAACTCTGCCCTCGGTAACAGTCTTTCTGGAACTCAGTCTGCAACCTCTGCTCTCTGCAACAGTCCTTCTGCACCCCAGTCTCCATCCTCTGCTCTACGTAACAGTCCTTCTGTACCTCAGTCTCCAATCTCTACTCTATGGAACAGTTCTTCTTCACCCAAGTCTCCAACATTTGCTCTCTGAAACAGTCCTTCTCCACCCCAGTCTCCAACCTCGGCTCTCTATAACAGTCCTTCTGTACTGCATTCTCCAACCTCTGCTCTCTGTAAGGATACTTATACACCCGAGTCTCCAACCTCTGCTTTATGTATCAATCCTTCTGCACCCCATTCGCCAACCTGTGCTCTGTGTAACTGTCCCTCTGCACCTTAGTCTCCAACCGTTGCTCTCTTACTACAGTCCTTCTGAACCCAAGTCTCCAACCTCTGCTCTCTACAACAATCCTTCTGCACCTCAGTCTCCAACATCTGCTGTCTGCACCTGAGTCTCCAAACTCTACTCTCTGTAACAGTGCTTCTACACCTCAGTCTCCAACCTCTGCTCTATGTAAGATCTTTCTGCAACCCAGTCTCCAAACTCTGCTCTCTGTAACAGTTTTTCTGCATGTCACTCTCCAAACTTTGCTCTCTGTAAAACACCTTCTGCATCCCAGTCTCCAACCTCTGCTCTCTGTATCAGTCCTTCTGCACCCCAGGTGTCCAACTCTTTTCTCAGCAACTATCCCTCTGCACCCTAGTCTCCAACCCCTGCTCTCTGCAACAGTCTGTGTGCACCCAAATCTCCAACATCTGCTCCCTGCAATAGTTCTTCTGTACCTCAGTCTGAAAACTCTGATCTCTGCAATAATCCTTCTGAACCAGATTCTCCAACCTCTGCTCTGTGTAACAGTCCTTCTACACCTCAGTCTTCAACTTCTGCTCTGTATTAGTCCTGCACCCCTGTCTCTCACATCTTCTCTTTGTAACAGTCCTTCTTCAGCTCAGTCTTCAAACTCTGCTCTGTGTAAAACTCCTTCTGCACCCCAGTGTCCAACCTCTGCTATCTTCAAGGATCTTTCTGAATCTCAGTCTCAAACATCTGCTCTCTACAACAGTCCTTCTGAACCCAAGTCCCCAACATCTGATCTCTGCAACAGTCCTTCTGCACCTCAGGCTCCAAACTCTGCTCCACGTAAGATCCTTCTGCAACCCAGTCTCCAACATCTGCTTTCGGTAACATTCCTTCTGCACTCCAGTCTCTAACCTGTGCTCTCTGTAAAACTCCTTCTGCACCACAGTCTTTCACCTCTTCTCTCTGTATCGATCCTTCTGCAGCCCAGTCTCCACCTCTGCTCTCTTCAACGATTCTTCTGCAACTCAGTCTCCAACTTCTGCGCTCTTCAACTATCCTTCTGCACTCCAGTCTTTAACGTCTGTTCTCTGTAACTGTTTTTCTGCACCTCAGAATCCAACTTCTTCTCTGTGCAACCGTCCTTCTTCACCCCTGTCTCCAACCTCTGCTCTCTGCAACAATCCTTATGCACCTCAGTCTCCGACATCTGCTCTCTGCAACAGTCCTTCTCCAACACAGTCTACAACCTCTGCTTTCTTCAACGTCCTGATGCAACCCAGTCTCCAAAATCTGTTCTCTGCATCAGTCCTTTTACTCCCCAGTCTCCAACCTCTGCTCTCTGTAACAGTCCTTCTATACCGCAGTCTCCAACCTCTGTTCTCTTTAACGGTCCTTCGGCACCCCAGTCTCAAACCTCTGCTTTCTGTATAAGTCCTTCTGAACAACGGTTTCCAATCTCTTCTCTCTGTAACAGTCCTTCTGAACCTCTGTCTCTAATCTCTGAACTCTGCAACCTTACTTCTGCACCCCATTCTCTAACATCTGCTCTCTGTAACAGTCCTTCTGCACCCTATTCTCTAACCTCTGCTCTCTGCAACAATCTTTCTGTACCATAGTCTCCAAACTCTGCTCTCTGTAACGGTCCTTCTGCACCTCAGTCTCAACATCTGCTTTCTGTATCAGTAATTCTGCACCCCAGTCTCTAAACTTTGCTCTCTGTAACATTCTTTCTGCACCTCAGTCTCCAACATCTGCACTCTGAAACAGTTCTTCTATAAACCATTCTTCCACCTCTTCTTTCTGTAACAGTCCTCCTTTATTACAGTCTCTGAACTCTGCTCTCTGCAAGGGTCCTTCTGCACCCCTAGTCTCCAACATCTGCTTTCTTTATCAGTCCTTCTGAACACCAGTCACCAACCTCTGCTCTCAGTAACAGTCCTTCTGCAACTCAGTCTCCAAATTCTGCTCTCTGCAACAGTCCTTCTGCACCCTAGTCTCCAACACCTGCTCCCTGCAACAGTCCTTCTTAACCCCATTCTCCAAACTCTGCTATTTGCAACAGTCCTTCTGCACCCCAGAATCCAACCTCTGCTCTCTTTAACAATCCTTCTTAATCTCTGTCTCCAACTCTGCTCTCTGCAATGGTCCTTCTGCACCTCTGTCTCCAACCTCTACTCTCTGTAACAGTCCTTCTGCACCTCAGTCTCCAACCTCTGCTCTCTGTACGATCCTGCAACCCAGTCTCCAAACTCTGCCCTCTGTAACAGTCGTTCTGCATCCCTTCACCAAACTCTGATCTCTGTAACAGGCCTTCTGCACCGCAGTCATTAACCTCTGTTCTCTGTAACAGTCTTTCCGCACCCCAGTATCAAACCTCTGCTCTCTACAAAGATCCTTCTGCACCCCAGTCTCCAACAACTGTAATCTCCAACAGTCCTTCTGCACCTTAGTTTGAAAACTCGGTTCTCTGCAACGATCTTTTTGCACCCCAGTCTCCAAACTGTGCTCTCTCTAACAGTCCTGTTCCACCTCAGTCTCCAAACTCTACCCTCTGTAAGATCTTTATGCAACCCTGTCTCCAAACTGTGCTCTTTGTAGCAGTAATTCTGCACCCCATTCTACAACCTCTGCTCTCTGTCACAGTCTTTCTAAACCCCAGTTTCCAATCTCTGCTCTCTGCAACAGTCCTTCTTCACCCCAGTCTCCAAACTCTGCTCTGGATATTATTTCTTCTGCACCTCAATCTCCAACCTCTGCTGTATATAAGATCTTTCTGCAACCCAGTCTCCAAACTCTGCTCACTGTAACAGTCCTTCTGCACCCCAGTCTAAAACCTCTGCTCTGTGCAACAGTTCGTCTGCACCGCAGTTTCCAACCTCTTCTCTCTGAAAGATACTTCTGCACCCCAGACTCCTATCTCTGATCTCTGTAACAGTCCTTCTTCACCCCAGTCTGACACCTATGCTCAGTATAACAATCCTTCTGCACCTCAGTCTCCAACATCTCGGAGAGTAGAGGCCCTCTCTGCAACTATCCTTCTGCACCCCATTCTCAAACCTCTGTTGTCTGCAAGTGTCCTTCAGCATATCAGTCTCCAACATCTGCTTCCTGCAAAAATTCTTCTGCATCCCAGTCTCCAAACATTGCTCTCAGTAACATTTCTTCTGCACCTCAGTCTTCAACCTCTGCTCTATGTAAGATCCTTCTGCGACCCAGTCTCCAATCTCTGCTTTCTGTAACAGTCCTTCTGCACCCCAGTCTCCAACCTCTGCTCTGTGCAACAGTTCCTCTGCACCCCACTCTCCAACCTCTGCTCTCCGTAAGATGCTTCTGCTCCCCAATTTACAAACTTTGATCTCTGTATAAGTCCTTTTTCACCCAGTCTCCAACCTCTGCTTCCTGCAACAATACTTCTGCACCTTAGTCTACCAACTTCAGCTCTCTGCAACAGTTCTTCTGCACCCCAGTCTTTAACATTTACTCTCTGAAACAGTCCTTCTGCATTCCATTCTCCAACCTCTGCACTCTGCAACAGTCATTCTGCACTGCAGTCTCCAACCTCTGCTCTCTGTAAGGTTAATTCTGGACCCAAGTCTCCAACCTCTGCTTTTTGTATAAGTCCTTCTCCACCCAAGCCTCAAAACTCTGCTCTCTGTAACTGACCTTCTGCATCTCAGTCTTTAAGATCTGCTCTCTATAACAGTCCTTCTGCACCGCAGTCTCAAAACTCTGCTCTCTGCAACAATCCTTCTACACTCCAGTCTTCAACCTCTGCTCTGTGTAACAGTCTCTCTGCAACACAGTTTCCAATCACTGCTTTCTGCAACTATCCTTTTGCACCCAAGTCTCCAACCTCTGCTCTCTGCAACGATTCTTCTGCACACCAGTCTCCAACCTCTGCTCTCTGCAATAATCCTACTGCACCCCAGTCGCAAACCTCTGCTCTCTGTAACAATCCTTCTGCACCGCAGTCTCCAAACTATGCTCTAGGCAATATTCTTCTGCAACCCAGTCTCCAAACTCTGCTCTCTGTAACAGCCCTTCTGTACTCAGTCTCCAACCTCTGCTCTCTGTAAAAGCCTTCTGCACCCCAGTCTCCATACTCTGCTCTCTGCATCAGTCTTTCTGCACCCCAGTCTCCAAACTCTGCTCTCTTTAACAGTCTTACTGCATCTCATTCTCCTACCTCTACTCTCTGCAACAGTTCTTCTGCACACCAGTCTCCAACGTCTTCACTCTGAAACAGTTCTTCTCCTCTCCAGTTTCCAACCTTTGCTCTCTGTAACAGTCCTCCTGTATTGCAGTCTCCAAACACTGCTGTCTGTATTGGTCCTCCTGCAACTCAGTCCCAAACCTCTGCTTTCTCTATCAGTCTTTCTGCACCCCAGTCTTCAACCTCTGCTATCTGCAACAGTCTTCTACTCCTCAATCTCTAAATTTTACTCTCTGCAAAAGTCCTTCTGCACCCATGTCTCCAACACCTGTTCCCTGCAACAGTCCTTCTTCACCCCAGTTTCCAACCTCTGCTATCTGCAACAGTCCTTCTGCACACCAGTCACCAAACTCTGCTCTCTGTAACATTCATTCTGCAACTCAGTCTCCAAATTCTGCTCTCTGCAACAGTCAATCTGCACCCAAGTCTCCAAGCTCTGCTCTCTGCAACAGTCCTTCTACACTCCAGTCTTCAACCTCTGCTCTGTTTAACAGTCCTTCTGCACCCCAGTCTCCAAACTCTGCTCTCTGTAACAGTCCTTCTGCACCATATTCTCCAACCTCTGCTCTCTATTACAGTCTTTGTATACCGCAGTCTCCAAACTCTGGTCTCTGGAACGGTCCCTCTGCACCCCAATTTCCAATCTCTGCATTCTGTAACAGTCCTTCTGCACCTCAGTCACCAAACTCTGCTCTCTGTAACCGTCCTTCTGCACCTCAGTCTCTATCCTCTGCTCTCTGTAACAGTCCTTCTGCACCTCAGTCTGAAACCTCTGCTCTCTTCACGATCCTTCTGCACCCCAGTCTCCAACCACTTCTCTCTGTAACAGTCGTCCTGCACCTCAGTCGCCAACCTCTGCTCTCTGTAAGATCCCTCTGCAACCCAGCCTCAGAAGTCCGCTCTCTATAACAGTCCTTCTGCAACCCAGTCTCCAACTTGTTCTCTCTGTAGCAGGCCTTCTGCAACCTAGTCTTTAAACTCTGCTCTCTGAAACAGTCCTTCTGCACGCCAGTCTCCAAACTCTGCTCTTTTTAACGGTCCTTCTGCACCCAGACTCCCACCTCAGCTTTCTGTATCATAATTCTTCAAACCAATCTCCAACGTCTTCTCTGTGTAACAGTCCTTCTGCATCTCAGTCTCCAAACTCTGCTCTCTGCAACAGTCCTTCTGCACCCCAGTCTCCAACCTCTGCTTTCTGCAACATTCCTTCTGCACCCCAGGCTTTAACCTGTTCTCTCTGTGAAAGTCCTTCTGCACCCCAGTCTCCAACCTGTGCTCTCTGTAATGATCCTTCTGCAGCCCAGTCTACACCTCTGCTCTCTCCAATAATTCTTCTGAAACTCCATCTCCAACTTCTGCTGTCTTCAACGATTCTTCTGCACCTCACTCTTAAACTGCTGCTTTCTGTAACAGTTTTTCTGCACCTCAGTCTCAAACTTCTGCTCTCTGCAACCGTCCGTCTGCACCTCTGTCTCCATCCTCTTCTCTCTGCAACGATCCTTCTGCACCCCAGTCTCCAACGTCTCCTCTCCTTAACACTCTTTCTGCACCCCAGTCTCCAACCACTGTTCTCTGTACAGTCCTTCTGCATCCCAGTTTCCAAACTCTGCTCTCTGTAACATTCTTCTTCAATCCAGTCTCCAACCTCTGCTTTCTTCAACGGTCCTGCTGCAACCCAGTCTCCAACCTCTGTTCTCTGAAACAGTCTTTCTGCTCCCCAATTTCCAATCTCTGCTTTCTGTAACAGTTTTTCTTTACTGGAGTATCCAACTTCTCCACTCTGTAATGGTCCTTCTGCACCATAGTCTCCAACCTCTGATTTCTGTATCAGTCTTTCTGTACCACAGTCTCCAAACTCTGCTCTTTGTTACAGTCCTTCTGCACCTGTCTCCAAACTCTGATTTCTGTAAGATCCTTCTGCAACCAAGTCTTTAAACTCTGCTCTAAACATTCCTTCTCCACACCAGTCTCCAACCTCTGCTCTCTGCAACGATTCTTCTTCACCCAAGTCTCTAACCTCTGCTCTCTGCAACAGTCATTCTGAACCCCAGTCTCCAACATCTGCTCTCTGCAACAGTCCTTCTGCACCTCAGTCTGAAAACTCTGCTCTCTGCAACGATCCTTGTGCACCCCAGTCTCCAAACTCTGCTTTCTGTAACAGTCCTTCTGAACCTCAGTCTTCAACTTCTGCTCTCTGCAACAGTTCTTCTGCACCCCAGTCTTTAACATCTACTCTCTGAAATAGTCCTTTTACACCCCTGTCCAAATGCAGAAGAATAAGACCTGAACTATCGCTCACCCTGCAAAAAATCAACACAAAATGAATTAAAGACCCAGGCACTAGATCAGAAATTATGCAGTTTTAAGGAAATAACAAAGTCAATACTCCAACCTTCAGGCAGAGGCAATGACTTTCTCAATAGGATGCCAAAGCTCAGGAGATAACACCAAAAGTTAGCTAATAGGACGACATCAAATTAACAAGGTTCTGCACAGCAAAAGAGACATTTAGAATATGAAGAGAGAACCTACAGAAAGAGAGAAATGAGGTGCTCTTCTAAAAGAGGATGAATATTTAGAATATTAATAAAGAACTCAATTAACTTAACATCAAACCCACAATTATTAAATAACCCAATTATCAAATAACCCAATAACCAAATGGGAAACTAAATGAACTAAACAGACACGTCTTAGAAAAAATATGTGAGTGGCCAACAAATATATAAAAATACTTGCAAGTCAAGACTACCCTGAGATTTCATCTCACTTCAGTGACAAAGGCAACCACCAAGAATACAAACAGACATGAGTGTGACAAGGAGAGAATTGGAGAGAAAGGAGCACTCTCACCCTGTTGGTGGGCATGTAAATCAGCACAACCACCACGGAAATCGGGATGGAGGCTCCTCAGGAGTAGCCATGGACCACCCTGCGACCCAGCTCTACCTCTGCTTGGTATTTATCACAGCGGATCGAAGTCATCATACTATAATGACACATACATGCCTATTAACCAGCCGAGGTGACATCAGTGGACGAATGGATAAAGAACATCTGGTATATGCACACTGGAATTTCATTCAGCCATAAAGAAGAACGAAATTATGTCATGCTAGAAGATGGATGGATCTTCAGAACATTAAGAAAAATAAGCAACTCAGAAAGTTAAAGGCCGTATGTTTTTCCTCTGTTAAAGCTAGAGGGGGAAAAGGAAGAAACGTTTGGAAGGGAGTCTCATCATGAAAGTTGAAGGAAGATCAGTAGAGTCAAGGCACCAGGGTAGGAGGTGAGGAAAAGTAAAATATTGGAATGATATTGGCCAAAGTTTACAGTTATTTTGTGTGCATGTTCAAATATGTGTCAGGAAATCCCACCATTATGGACCACTGCAATGTACCAATGAAGTGTGAAAAGAAGAGTTTCACATTACATGGGACAGGCACTATTCTAGGAGGGTGCCCATTTTTTGAGTCTATAAATACCATGATCATTTACCACTGTCTAAAATCTCTACAGATTCAAATGTTCTGATCACTGCTCCACCACATGGCCTCTTCTACTTCAGGGTCCCCTTATTCTCACTGAAATCAGGGAGCCCGTTTCAACGATGCCATCTGTTAATGTCTTTCCAGGCTGCCGAGGACAGTGGCTGCGGGTTTCACAAGAATCTGGTGCTACCTACTGAACGCATGTCCACGAGGCCTTGGCAATGGCTGGTGCTCCAGGCCCTCCTCCTGATCCAGCTGTGAGGCCAGGGAAGGGGTCACATAACACGCCATCCAACACCTTATTTATTTCTGATCACCATCCTCTCCATTATTCCAGGATCATATTGGTCATTGAACTTAAGCAAACACTGAGTCCAGATTTCAGTCCATCAACCAAAGAGAGTCTTATAGCGACTCCCCGTGGCTCAGGAAAATCCTTGGCCCTAGCATTTCTGGTGATTACGTCCCTGTGACTGCATTCAAGATGATCCAGCAATATGTCCTGACTTCTTTGGTCTAGAAGACTCAACCAAATTCTCTTATATATTCTGAATGCTCCTAATTACAAAATACAGTAAAATATTTACCTTTTATTTTGGTGTGTCCCTTATACTCTCCTGGGCTATATTTTATACTCTTACCTGAGGAATTCTAGGATGAGACCCCAATTAAGAGTCTGGTGACAATGTGGGATGATGGATGAGCATCTTAAAGACAATTGGGCTGGGGATGTGGCAAAAGCAGTAGTGCGCTTGCCTGGCACGCGTACGGCCCGGGTTCGATCCTCAGCACCACATACCAACAAAGATGTTGTGTCCGCTGAGAACTAGAAAATGAATATTAATAATTCTCTCTCTCTCTCTCTCTCTCTCTCTCTCTCTCTCTCTCTCTCTCTCTCTCTCCCTCTTCTCCTCTCCTCTCCTCTCCTCTCCTCTTTCACTCTCTCTTAAAAAAAAATCTCCCAGGTAGAGTCACCATAGGGTCTTAAATTCAGGGAAAGCTAGTCTGCTTGGGAAAGTATGGGCTGCTTCTGACAGCAAAGAGGATTAATAGAGATTTCAGGGTTCAAGGCTCTGAGATTTGTCTAATTCCACTGGTATTTTGCCATTCTAATTAACAGGGTCTCAATCATTCCCCCATTAATGTCCTAATTGACATAATAGAGACCTGGAGAAATTATGGATTTATAATTTTCTTTGTACTTCTGCAATTTGGAGAATTGGATGTTTTATTCTGATATTAACCTTTATCAGTTTTCAGAGAGAAAATATTTCTGATGATCTGAACCTGACTTGAAGGAGGAATATAATGCTTGAACCTATCATTTTCTTTCTGTAAGTCTCCCACTCCAGTCAGTAACAGCAGTCTGTCGTCATGTTGTAATGTTCATTCCCACCCTGAAGGTCGATGGTGTTATTCCAAAGCTCAGTTTTCCATAGATATTTGATTTTAGGCCATGATAACTTAAAGTCTCTGTTGGGTCATTGCACACCAGGGATTATCAGGTCTCCTTTCCCATGGGCTGTGACATCATAAACATTCAATTCCCTCAGGTCAGACATCCAACCTACCTCCTCAGATCTGTTATCTAGAACCATCTCTGATGTAAACTACTATTGTGGTCAGTGCCACCGTGGTCAGGTAGAGATGAAGAATGACTCTTGATGTCTTAGGGTAGAGGAAGTTGACACAGAAAAAAGTTATAAAATAGTTGGGAGATCTGGAAGAAGAAAGGAAAATAGGGCAGGTGACACCACCCCATATATGGAAACACTAACTTCCCTGGAAAGAGACGCTCATTCCACGCTATTGTGACCCACATTCAGGAACATCTGTCTAGGAGCCTGCAAACACAGCTCCTGGCACCAAGGAGATTAGTTCCTGCCTTTACAGGGCTGGTTTGCTGCTTCTGCTATAGGATCCAAAAGAACCCGCTTTCTTCCTTTCCTTTTTTGCTCTCTGCCTAGTGTTTTGCTGATCTTGACAGAACCTCCTAAAATGGAGGCCTGCAGGCAGGGGAGTGTGGGAAACGAGGTTTTCCTACTTTCTGTCCCTCTGGTGTGGGGAGAACACAGAAGGACAGAGATAGTACTAAACACCCACACAAGGTGTCCGACACACTTGAACCTGAAAGTGGGAAAAGGGTGTTTGTGAAAAGAGAGGAAAGAAAAGAGTCTCAGAGATTTTAAAAGCAAGAGTTGGAGTTGAAGCTCCAGATACAGACTCTCTAACCAGGTGCCTACATTCCCTGGGAGGCATCTTTTTTCAGATGACTGTATACTCCAGTTTGAAGATTGGTCTAGATTTTGATCATGCAAAGGGATGCACACCCTCCAACCAGCTTGCTCAGGGCACTCTGGACCTCATTGCTTCTCAGGTTGTGAATGATGGGGCTCAACAGAAGGCTCACCACACAGAAGAGAACAGAGACCAGGGTGTCCGTGTCCAGCCTTCTCTGGGGCTGGCATAGTGGAAGTTGGCTGTTCCATAGAAGACCACCACGACAGTGAGGGGGGACACACAGGTGGAGAAGGCTTTCCTCCTGCTCTGGGAAGAGGGAATCCCCAGGATGGCCGCAATGATGAGTGCGTAGGAGTCTGTAGTGAAGAGGCAGGGGCTCAGGCCCATGGTGGCACTGACCACGTGGAGCGCAGACTCGTTCACAGAGGTGTCTGAGCAGGAGAGCTTCAGGAGCAATGGGGTGTCACAGAGAAAGTGGCTGAACTGGTGGGGCCCACACAGAGTGAGTGTGATGACCAGCACCGTGTGTGTGACCAAATTCACCAGCCCACACAGCCAGGACCCAGTCACCAGGCCAACACAGACTTTCACACTCATGATGACTGGGTACTGAGGAGGATGGCAGGTGGCCACACAGCAGTCATACTGGCCACACAGCCAGTAAGAATCCTTCTGTGCCAGCACTTTTCATCAAGAAGAAGATCTGGGAAATGCAGCCCTAATAAGAAATGGCCTTCTTCTCCCAGAGGAAGTTCACCAGCAGTTCTGGGAGGGTGGTGGATGTTTAGTAGACGTCCAAGAAGCTCAAATTGCTGAGGAAAAAGTACATTGGAGTGTGGAGAGCAGGACTGACCTTGGTGGCCACTATTATGAGCATGTTCCCCAGAAGAGTGGTCAGGTAAATGACCAGAAAGAGCAGAAAGAACCATCCCTGTAGGTTGGAGTGGTTGGAAAATCCCAAGATTATGAATTCAATGACAAATGATTGATTGCTCATTTCCAATGGTATCATAGCTTCAAAACAGATAAAAAGAGACCATGACGAGAATGGACTGAGAGCACCCCAAACAGGCTTGTTAATCTGCAGCAACATGGCAAATAATATTGTATACAGAGATGCCTGGACTCTGAAAAGAGACGTATAGGAGTGACTTTAGAGAGAGCATAACTTCTCACAGACGTTTGCATGGGTGCTCTTTTGTAAGAATAAATGGAGACTTGATCAGAATGCACAACCAGCTATCAACCCCTGTGTCTCATTGAATCTGCAGTATCTCCCTCCTAACACTGTGCTTCACTGTGATGAATTCTTTTTTGTATGTCTGTTATTTCAAGTAATAAGTTTTCATTGTGGAAAAATGAAGAAAATACAGAAAGTAATTCAGAAGAATAGAACAGGTCACAAAATCAAAGCTTTCTTTGCATTCATCCCATTCTACCTCTGTCTATCTTTAAAATATCCAATGCAAAATTTCCCAATATTGTTGTACTCTATTTAGTTGTTTGCCTTGTAATCTTGATTTCCTAACATGAAATTTAGTTAATATCTCCCTTTTTATTGAACATAGAAACCTTCCATTCCATTTACTATCATAAATATTGGAATAGAAGCTTTCATACATATGTATCTGTGATCATCTCTGATTATTTCTTTAAAGAAAAATTATAAGTCACCTCCTTTGAAATACATCGATCTATTTTTTAAGTAGAAAATTTTATTTTTTTAAGTTTTATAAGATACAAGAAATTTTGACAAATGATATATACTTAGGTATTTTTCTTCTTTTGTATTATAAGATTTACCTCACCAAACATTACATTTCCTGAAAAAAAATGATTGATACAATTACTAATTTTTCTATCATTTTACCCATGCTAATCCGTGATCCGTTGTTTTCAACTAAAATTTCTGCTTCTTTTTCAATCTGAAATAAAAAATATTATAGTAAAACAGTAGGCTCTTGGTCCAGATAGATGTGGATTGAAATCCATCTGTTGTTTACTAGATGTTGTTTGTAAAAAAGTCAGCTCATCTCTATTCCTCAGTTTGTTCTTTGCTTAGGATATTAATGCTGTCTATTTCACAACTGCTGAAAGAAGTTTTTAGATAATATAAGCTATGTGTCTGGCACATTACATTTACTCAATGCCTTTTATCAAGTTAGAAAATGTCTATCTATTTTTTACTAGTAGTTTTTTTTTTTGGTGTATGTGTGCTGGGTTTTGAATTCAGAGCCTTATGCATACTAAGCATGCACTCTACCACTGGACTTTGCCCCTAGTTTGATTTAGTTATACTTTTTATCATAAAGAGATATTGAATTTTCTTATTTTCTCTGCATCTATTGAAATGATAAATATTTTTTTATTTAGTCTGTTACTATAGAAATTCGGTTGATTGAATTTTTGAATATTGAACCAGCCTTGCATTTTGGGATTGATCTCAATTGACTGTAATGTTATCCTTATTCTATATGGCTGAGTTCAGTTTGTTAATATTGTTCCCTGCTTGCTTTTGTGTATTCTATTTTTGCTGTTCTCCAGAGATAATCTATTTCTTGAAGAATTCTCAGCTGTTTTCTACTGTTATTTTCAGTCAATGCATGTTAGTGGACTAGTGGGAAACAGAGAAGGAATTTCTGATGTTTCCAGAAAGCCCTGCCTTAGGTAATGTAAACTCAGTCACAGGGATATGGCCTTCATAGTGACCCACTTTCTAGCAATATGGCTGAGCCTAGTTCTTATTCCTCCTGACGTTAGACATTTCGGCCTGTTCCTTTCCATAGCTGCAAAGGTTTTCCGTTGAGTGTCCTAATGTAACAGTTTCTGTTACTCTTGCCCCTGAAGATTACAGCTTTTGTTCTATGCAAAAAATCAGGAAATGGGTCTGGGAGGAGTTTTGGATGCTGCTGCTGCTCTTTGTCCCTCCACCTATCCAAGAAATGATACCGTTAAAGTCACTTTCTCAGAATACTTCCCTATCTTCCTGGAAGCATTTGGTGGAATCCATGGAGAAAAAGAAAAGAATACAAACATCTTAAGTCTATAGCCCTCTGGGTCTTTATGCTCTTAAACCAGTCTATACTTAATCTTTAGCAATCCATTAACTATTTTTTACTTGAGTTTTTTTTTTTTTTATAAATAAACTCCTATGTATATAGTGGGTTCTCCCATTGTTAAAAAAATGCCTGGAGTATTTTGGTTGCTTATCCCTCCCCAGACTTCGGTTAGTTGTTTGCCTTATAATCTTCATCCCTAATAAAGTGAAAAAAAATCATTAATTTGCATTTTCTTCTCCTCTTTTTGGTTATTATACTGATGAAAACAACATGCTTTCTAGCTATTTTGATAGATACTCAAGGTGAAATTTGAAGTCTATACATTTACTTTTCAAAAATATTTACTAAGTAATTTCTAATTTAGTTAAATATGTAGTTATTCTATTCAAAACAATCCTATTCCTAGCATATTTCCAAGAAAATTAATGCACAGTTCACAAAAAATTCTTGTGTAAAAATTTATAATAACTCAAACAAATATTATGCCTTCAGCAGAAGGACAGAAGACAAACAACGGTTTATCATGCAGTGGAATAATGCAGTTACTTTAGAAACACAAATACTGAAACATTAATAACATTGACAAATCTAAAAAAATTTTTCTTGGTGAAAGAAGACATATACAAAATATATACTCTATGTTTCCTTTAAACAAACTTCAAAAATTAGCAAAACAGCTATAATGGTCAAGTGATAATGGTGGTCATTTTTTTTTTTTTGGAGCTCAGGGGTGATATCAGTTGAAGCATGAAGGAATTTTCTAATGTGATGGAAATGTTTTATATCCTGATTTTTGGTAGTTCATATATATGTAAAATATTATAAACCTGTACACTTTAGATCTGTGCATTCTTTGAGTACAAATTATAGTTCAATTTTTAAAAATAGCCTTATTTTAAAAATAAGTAATTAATGGGGAAGAATGGTACCTGCCTGTAATCCCAGGTGCTTGGGAGACTAAGGCAGGAGGATCATGAATTTGAAACTCTGCAAGGCCCCCCGCCCCAAATAATTGAAAAGGCTGGGGATATAGCTTCATGGTAGAGTGCCACTGGGTTCAATTCCCAGTTCTGCTGTAAGTAAGTAAGTAAGTAAGTAAATTGATAAATAGAAGTGAAAGCATTTTTTCAAGATGATTTTTAACTCAGGATTGGTTGGAACTACATCTAACTATTTTTATAGGTCTCTAAGAGGTTAAGTATTTTCTCCCATTTTTTGCATTTCTCTACTTCTTTTTTACCACAGTGATAGTCCGGGACATATCACATTTTACAAGTGACATTAGTTGTTTCCTGATCATGATCTGTTTGAAGCAGTGAATGTGATTGGTGGGTGCATTCGGTCTGTATCACAGATACAAAGCCTTGCTCACAATGATGGTAGGCGTGTGCATGTGTGTGTGTTTGTGTGTGTGTTTGTTTGTGTGTGTGTGTGTGTGTGTGTGTGTTATTGGTTGTGAGATTGGTCTTGACTGAGAACAGTCTTATAGTTAGTTGGATGGCAAGTTGGCATCTCAGGCAACATTGATGGCAGAAATCTCAAAGAATATAGCAGGAATCTGCCATCTAAGGCTCAGCAAGTTCAGAACACTTGGTTATCCTAATTGCTATAAATGAAAAGACCCTCACTATTGAGCTTCTCTGAGAGCTGCATCACACTGGGGCGGGAGAAGGGAGAACATTACCATAGAGATGTACCCTGTTTTTATGGAGACTCCAGCTAGGCTTCAAGGGGCTGGTGGGATAGTACCAGTAAATTTTGCAAAGCCCTGGGTCATTCTGAGGAGCCTGCTACTTCAGGGGAGGTGGCAGGGTATCAGCCTATGGGGCCGGGACTAGGCTCTGTGAAGTTGTGTCAGGCCTGATTTCTAAGCAAGGTACTTGGCAATAGAAACCTCGAAAAACGTCCCATCCCCCACCATGCCATGGGTGACAGAGCCCATGTGTGTCTCTGGAAGCCAGGCTTGGGTATGAGCATGAACTTCAATGATTGAAGAGTATCAACAATACGGGACAATAAATCTCTTTCAGGTGAGTGCAGATTGAAAACAGGGACATCTGGAGGGAGATAGACTTGGTTTTAAAAAACCATCAGATCTCTAGGTCTAGAACATGCAGATAGACCCACTCATGAAATTGTGCATGTGAATCCAAGGAGCAGGGGTCGAGAACTGTGAAACCTGGTTCCCCAGGTTTTAGACACACCTGTTTAGTTTAAAAGAGTGATCTGAGTGCTAAAACAAGATCAAAATGAAGTGGTCTGTATCTGAAGACGTGCTGTGTTGAAGGTGGGAGAAAATCTCTGAAGCCCTCATGGAGAAGGATATGGAAAACTTTGTAGTCCTAGTTGAAGAGGACATGGTAAAAACAACAAATCAGTTTGGGCAGGCTGGCCAGCTGGTGGGATCACTCAGGATAAAAGGAATATGTGAGGAATAGCAGATGTAGAGGAGGCTTTGGTGGGTTTTATTTGAGTAATGTTGAATGTGAGTTATCTGTGGGATAATCACGTGGAAATGCCCTTCACAGACAGCCTAGAACTGCAGGTGTGGATTTGGGAGTCATTGTCTTGAAGGCAAATGTTACAGCAAAGGGTGAATATAAAATCCCCCAGGAGAATAGAGAAAGTAGAGAAGGAAATAGAGAAAGTATGGATTCTTGTGATACTTGGTGTTCACGAAAATTGTAGTAAAAGTTTATCCAGAAATGACTAAAAACACCACACTATCTAGTTCAGTTGTAGGTATCGCTTTCTCTAAATATTTTCCCTAAACAAGAGGTTACTTTATTAGCATTGATTTACAATAAATAAACTTTGAAATGGAGCTGGAAGCTACATGTACTTGACATTTCTTACATTCTCTGTTTTCTCTATCAACTACCTGGATGAACTTCAAGTCATTTAGAAATCAGTGACACGTACTTTCTTTTAACTCCTCGTATCAAAAAGATCAATATGACAATCTCTTTTATAGGTAGATATCTAGATGTTTTCAGAAAAAGAAATAAAATTCCACATAGAAGGCAGTTCCAGCAGATTTTACTATGGGAAAATGGTACATAGTCTGTGGATGTGTAAAAGGGAAAACTAAACGTAAATGTTCAGGGATTTAAAAATACAATCTCTGAAGTTGTGCATACTGATATTGTAAAGGTCTTAAATATAAAGGTCAGTTCAGGAGGGACAATTTCATGGGGCATTAAAAAAATCTCCCAATGTATGTTTATATAATTTTATCTACATATAAGTTTTTCCTTGGTTTTACTGGCTAATTTCTTGTAGGTCACGGGTGTGGGGTAGGGTGAAGGATGATACCCAAACAATTTTCCTTATCTTCTATGCTCTTTATTAATGTAGGGCATTAGATTGGATCATCATAATGGTCACCATTAGAATCCATTATTAACAATCATAATTCATGAATGACACTTTGTGACACAATATGTACTTGCTCCTTAGAATTTATATAATGCAGCATAGGAATTAGATCAACTTAATAGTAAACCCTCTGCTCTGCAATAATAATAACCATAATCATCATAATCATCTAGGGCATATTTCATACAAAAATAATTTGAGTGTGAGTCTTCTTAGATTTCTTCAATACGCATAAATTCCTGACTTTAAAAACCTTGTTTAATATAGTTTAAAAGTGGCATGTTTTCTGTAAAAATTAGATTGAATTTCGGATAATCCATTCTATCAAAACTCAGTTAATTTCTTTGAAAAGATGAATTTTTACATACCTGAATCCATCAGGATTTTTCAAATAGAGTAACGAATAGAGACACACATTAGATAAAAATACCTAACACTTATTAAATGCCTATAAGACTTTTACATGCATTAACTTCTTTGGTTTACACAACAACCTATAAGATAACCTATTATCCCTATTTTACAGAAAAAAGAATTGAAATTAATGCACAATATATTAATGCAAGTAGGGAAACATCAATGAATCCCTTTAATTTGCATAATGTACATTAATTTGTACATTTAATATGTATTAAAATTATGATTTAAAAAACAAAAAAAGAAATTGACTCAGAAAATTTATCATGTAATAACTATTATTTGTAGTGACACTTTGATACCTAATGACAATACCATATATTAGTAAACTGTCTTATTATCTTCAATGCCCAGACATTCTTGTCTTTGGTTCTAATAATTCATTGCACATGATTAATAGGCCAACACAGCTTTCATTAAAATTCCAAATCTCAGGGCCTTAATAAGCTTAAAGTATTTAAATTTCAATAGAAAGTCGGTGCTTCAGTTAAGCACAACTAATTTCAAAATCTAAATATAAACAAAATAAAATAAAAAGTCTAGAGTCTTAAAAGAAGAACTTTTTTTTTTGCTTTGGCAATAAATAAAATGTTTTGCTGACTAAATTTAGGGATTCATTTCCTCAAACCAAAAAAAAAAAAAAAGGGCATGACCAAAACGACGAAAAATGGAGTGATCATGAAAACCCTTATGCACATCAGGGAAACAGTGATTCCTATTTGATCTCAATAGCACAAGCAATGATTAAAATTTTTAAATCCAATTTTCATGTTGCCCAGTAAATTGCTTAAGACACACACACACACACACACACACACACACACACACACACACAAACACAGTAAAAGGTCAATTTATTCAGAAAAATATCTGAATGATTTCAGGTGCTTGTGGCAATGTGAATTTATTACTGTGAAATCTATGAGCTATCTGGCCTGGCCCAGAGTTGTCCACATATCCTTCCATGTGGTGTGGGTGCTTGGAGCCGAGGGAAAGTTCAGATGTCATTGTGCAGAACAGTTGGCCTCAGTCAGTGAGTTCCAAGTGTTCCCAGTGATGCTGGTCCAAGGACACACTTTGGGGGAGGCTGGGCTCTTTCACCTAACATGCAGGGATGCCCTTACCCCTAACAGGTATGTTTAAAATCTTAAGTAATTCACCAGGAAAAAGCCTCCCTGCTGTCTTGGAGATTCAGCACTCAATTCAGCATTTAACATCTCTTTAAGTTCTGTTTTTGGGGGGCCGGGGTGTAGGGGGGCAGTTACCGGAGATTGAACTCAGGGGCTTGACCACTGAGCCACATCCCCAGCCCTATTTTATATTTTATTTAGAGACAGGGTTTCACTGAGTTTCTTGGTGCCTTGTTTTTGCTGCGGCTGTCTTTGAACTCTCTATCCTCCTGCCTCAGCCTCCTGAGCTGCTGGGTTACAGGCGTGCACCACTGTGCCAGCTCTTTCAGTTCTTTTAATTTCACCTGTGCTTCTTCTAGCATAAAGAGGAAAGGGAAGACAAATTATTACCTCTTACGATATGTCAGAGCCTTCTAGTTATAAAATTCTTCAAAATAAAAAAAATTCTCTTTTCCATTTAGGATTTTAAAATTTCTTTTCTTGGTAGTGGTTAGATTCAATTCAAACCAATTTTGTACCTATACAAGGTCTAATTTAGTCTTAAGCCAGATCTACTAAGAAACCCAAAGAGGATAAGATCTGATCCCTGTCCTGCTTTGCCCCTCCCCTGACTCAGGCAATGGCAAGGCCCTACTGAGGTGGATGGAGCAAGGCGTCCATCCTCTGGAGGAGCGCAGTATGTTTCTGGGAATGGGCTGATTTGTTTTTGTATTCCTTTAATAAGTATAGTTTTGATTTCTCATATGACCATTAAGTATAAAGGAAAAATCATGACTTTCCCAATTAATGCAACTACTTCTAAAGCATAGATCTGTTTGCTCTAAATGCAATGATTTAGGTGTGGAGTGTAAATTGTTAATGTCTAAAGAAAAACTCCTTGTATTCCTGTCAAGGAAGTTTTGAGAAATTAAATTAAAATCTAGAGAAGGAAAATTAATGTTAAGAAGATTAGTGCTTAGTACTGGGCAACTGGTTCTTGTTCCTGTGCACAATGGTTTGTGCTCTTACTTTTGTTTGGTTACAAGTAATAACAAATCAACTACTTGCCATAACCATGGCACCGTTTCCAGTCAGTAAGTCAAGAAAGAATAGTCAAAGTATAGGCCAATAGTTTAGGACATTTGTAACTATTATTAAAAGCAGAAACAGCTCAAAGCAAAACTCGAACTGAAAGTACAAATGCTTGCTTATGCATAATCCAAGATACATTCTTCTATTCTAATTGTAGCTACGTAATATTTTGTTTTATTTGAATAATGATTCCTGTTTTGTAACCACAAAGTACTGTAAGCCTGCAAAAATGAAAAGTATATATGATCAACTTCACAAGTAAAGATTGGGATCAACACCTTCACTTTGGTTTCTGTGTTGTTTCTCCACCCCCTCTTTCGCCGTCTCCTCACAATCCATTCGTCTCCTGAGACCCCCTGTTGGAGCTTGTCTCCGACACTGTCCTTCAACCAACTTACAATCTAATGGCAAGATGAACTCAATATGTGCAGGAAATTTGGTAACAATTCTATGTAATCTACAAATTATCATTATTTTCTCTTAGTGTTTGCTTGGGCAGCTCTGGGACTGGAGCACTTAATACTCGTCAAAGCCCCTCATTCCATCTTGAATATGCGCTACTTCAGGTCCTAGTTGGGCCTCTCAATTGTGTTCTAAACACTAGGGCAACATCTTGTGTAAATGTGCACTCAGTAACTGTTTGAAGAATGAAGAAGGTCTGTCAAGTACATCCATAGAGCAGAGTTTTTAAAAGATTCTTGAAGACGGTACTGTGTGGGACCTAAAGGATCTAAAAGAGACTTGACAGAGGCGAGAGGACATTTCTGTTCAGTGGTTCTGGTGCAGATCTCTTGCTGAGAATAATAAAGCCTCTGTGGACATAAGTGAGGCAGCATAGCCCAGCGGCTTCTGAGGAACTCAGTGTCTCCTGTCTCCTAAACATATCCCTTATGGAGACCATCGGCTCAGTTCCCACAGAAGAAGCAGCTCTGCACCTTTCTTTCCCAATCAGTCATCTCAAAGTCAGGTGACCGAGAATGAAGTCACTTATGACTGACCCCAAAATATAATATTTCTAAAGGAGGGGGGTTGTGTATGAAGTAGATTACTCACAAGCTTCAGGGACTTACTACAGTTAATAAATTGCTTGCAACTTACCTCCCCAAAAATCCATGTGTTGTAAGATAAAGATGAATACCCCTAGTTAGTGAATGAATACGTTTCTAAACATAACTTCTTCTACAATAATAATTTTTATTTAAACAGATATTTTGGTAGGTCTATTATTATGCTATATTGTATCATAATGAGAATGTGTCCCTATACTTTCTCCCTAAAAATTGTTCCTTTTAGTCCTGCTCATCAAAAGCAGAGGATTAACACTTAGCATTATCTATTGTTTATCATAAGTAATTTTCCACACACATCATCTCACTTAAGGAATTTAGGCATTCCAGGGTTTCTGGTTATGTTTTCGGTTTTCTTCCAGTACTGGAGGCATCATGCTAAATCCCTCAGGTTTTGTGATAACCTCTGAAGTTATTTCTACTCTGTCAATACAAGTAGTATTGTGGAACTTAGACACACATAGAAAAGGTGCTATGATAGGTCATTACATAAATGCCATCAAAATGGTAATGAAAATATGTAAAATATTCTGTAATATATTTTTAAGGTGTAGGTATATCCTGATTCTGGGATAGTGTTTTTGAAAATTGTGATGGTAAATAAACTACTTACCAGCAACTCTCACAGAGAGGCGTAGATTTCTGGTTTTGGTGTGGCCCTTGCTGCTCTCCATACTAGCACCTGGGCTGCAAAAAAGCTCTTGCTAAAACTGGCTGTTGGTCTCCATTCACCACAAAACGGACCTGTTATTCTGAAAGTTGCCTGCCGCATATCTGTGGCCTCATTAAGAAGTCAAAATCCTCTGATCTCTCACAATTCATTTTCCTGTGATGGACTTTTATAGAGGTCTGAGGCTTACCTGTTGGGAATATGCATGGAGCCTTTCCTCTGCAGCTGCTCTGGGACTCCTCAGTGTGCAAACACAACTCAAGGGCAACGGCTTGAGTTCAACTGCAACAATGGAGAGCAGTTAATTCGCTGTTGGATTCATTAATGTCTTGGCAAACACTTGTTCCCAGCATGCAGCGAGAAGATCAGCGTCCTCTCTCTTCTGGGATGTGGGTGAGCGAAGTTCAGAGTGAGATTTATGCTAAGAAGTTGTGGGTGGCAGAAATATCAAGACTGCCTTTCCTTTCTCCTAGGGAGAGAAGGGGTCAGGGTGGGTGTACACTTATTGGGATGGATTTCACACGGCATATGAAGTTTTTCCTTCATGTTACATACTTTGCCCGATGGAAAGATATCATAAGCCACAATATTAAAAGCATCCCCACTATCTTCAGCTGATCCACTCCTTCTAAGGGCTGATCCCTTACCAAACCCTGTATGACTTCGTGCCCCTTAATTTTATTATTCTGCTGATGCTCATGACCTGGTGAAGAAATTGTTTGCTATGGAGTTTAAAAGTAGGGGAAAAAAAGAGTCATCAAACAACTCTTTCGGGCACAGATGGAGAAAAGACAACATGCTTGAAAGTCTTGTAGTATTTTACTGCACAAAAATAAAAATAAAAGTATTAGATAAAGAGGTAAGTTTCTAAAACATAAAATTTCCCATAATACAATGGGGTTTTCCTCATGCTTAGGAGAGACACATTAACAGTACTCCTAAAAGATCTTAGAATGATTAGCCATCAGAGAAAGGCAAAGCTAAAGCACATTTGAGAAAGCACTTCACACATTTCAGGGTCGTCACAATAAAAGGAATGATAATGATGTGTTGTTAAGGGAGTGAAGAAATCAGAAGCTTTATTCACCACTCTTAATAATAAGGTAAGCTGGTTCCACTGGTCTGAAAATGATCTGGAACTTCTTCAGAAAGTTAAATATGGAGTTAATGATCCACTTCTTCCACTCCTACTTACAAACTCAAGATAAATAAAAAAGTTGTCCACCAGTGATTTGTACATTAATGTTCATATAAGGTTCATATTATACATAATGTTCATATTATATATACGAATCTTATTCATATTAGTCAAAAAGTGAAAATTACCAGGCAGGTCTGTAATCTAGCTACTCAAGAAGCTGAGGCAGGAGGATCACAAATTCAGTGACAACCCGGGCAAATTTGCAAGACCCTGTCTCAGAACAAAATTTTTAAAAGGGTTGGGCTTTGGCTTAGTGGTAGAACATTGTTTAGTGTGCAGGAGGCTCCGGGTTCAATCTGTAGTACAACACCCACACAGACACAAAGCAAAAATTACTATCCAGTGGAAAATGAACAAAGAAATGTGGCATTTTCATAAAATGGAAATCAGTCACAATAAGAAGGAATAAACTAAAATACTAATACAAGCTACAATATAACTGAAAATTGCAAACATCCTAAGTGAAAGGAGTCAGATCCAAAAGGCGTATATGGTATTACTTCATTAGAAATATCAACAGAAACTCGAGTGTATACATGGGTCTTTCCACATGTTAAGGAGAAACACAGAAATAATGTTTATTTAAAACTTAGAATCAAGATCTATTAGGAAAATGCAAGCCAAAGTCACATTGCACATAGCACTTCACATTCACTAGTGTTGGCTAGAACTGCAATATTGGGAGAAAGGAGATTGACTGCTTTGGGTATAAGGGTTTTTGGAGAGAAAAGTAATAAAAATATTCTGAAATACCTGTGGATTAGAGAACCCAGGTGAGGTCACAATGTGTCACATACTTAGCACAGTGTGCTTCCCCTGGTTGGAGGGGCACAACAGTGGTCATGAGACACTGTGTATGGAGAGAGCGCTCTTGTAATTGCTGCTGAAGAGTTCACATATTTCTACAACTAAGACATTTCCCAGAATGAAACCATCATCTAGTTATTATCTCACTATACAGTCTGTCTCCCAGCCAGCTTCTTCAGGGCACTCTGGACCTCGTTTCTTCTCAGGTTGTGAATGATGGGCTTAAACATAGGGGTCACCACACAGAAGAGCACAGAGACCAGGGTGTCCGTGTCCAGACTTCTCTGGGCCTGTCATAGTGGAAGTTGGCTGTTCCATAGAAGACCACCACAACAGTGAGGGGGGATGCACAGGTGGAGAAAGCCTTCCTCCTGCCCTGGGCAGAGGGAATCCCCAAGATGGCCTCCATGATGAGTGCATAGGAGCCTGCAGTGAAGAGGCAGGGGCTCAGGACCATGGTGGCACTGACAACGTGGAGCGCAGACTCGTTGACAGAGGTGTCTGAGTAGGAGAGCTTCAAGAACAATTGGGTGTCACAGAGAAAGTGGTTGATATGGTGGGGCCCACACAGAGTGAGTGTTATGGCCAGCACCGTGTGTGTGACCAAATTCACCAGCCCACACAGCCAGGACCCAGTCACCAGGCCAACACAGACCTTCACACTCATGATGATTGGGTACTGAGGAGGACGGCAGGTGGCCACACAGCAGTCATACTGGCCACACAGCCAGTAAGAATCCTTCTGTGCCAGCACTTGTCACCAAGAAGAAGATCTGGGAAAGGCAGCCCTCATAAGAAATGGCCTTTTTTTCCCAGAAGAAGTTCACCAGTAGTACTGGAAGGGTGGTGGATGTGTAGCAGACGTCCAAGAAGCTCAAATTGCTGAGGAAAAAGTACATTGGAGTGTGGAGAGCAGGACTGACCCTGGTGGCCACTATTATGAGCATGTTCCCCAGGAGAGTGGTCAGGTAAATGACCAGAAAGAGAAGGAAGAACCAGCTCTGTAGGTTGGACTGGTTAGAAAATCCCAAGAAGATGAATTCAGTGACAAACGATTGATTGCTCATTTCCAATGTTGTCATAGCTACAAAAAAGAGAAAAAAGAGACCATGATGAAAATGGACTGAGAGCACCCCAAACAGGCCTGTTAATCTGCAGCAACATGGCAAATAATATCGAATGAAAAGCAGCCTGGAGACTGATAACCTGTGGGACTGGTCTCAGGGAATCAGACCCATGGAGCTGCACACATTTTCAGGGGTGATGGTGGGTGGGAGAAACCAGAGAATTGCTAGAAGCCAACAGAATGCCATTCGACCTCATCATGGTGTGAAGTCATTTCTCACTGTCTCAGTAATCTCTGTCTCCTGTTGTCCTTTTATGTAAACATAGGATTTTTGGAGAAGTTCATTTTCATTTCAAATGTTAAGAAAAAAATTTACAATGCAGAGTCATCATCTGCAGAAACAGTCGGTGTTGCCTTCAGTGTTTTCCAATGTAGAGTGTTTCTCATTTTACATCAGTCTTGATCTCTGTGTTCGGAAAGGCAGAAGTTAACTATTCCTGTACAATGCTGAAATTATCAGGGCCAGAGCAAAATAGAGGAAAGAAGTTGATGAAGTGGGGTTGGACTGGCTATCTTAAGCATATAGGGAAGATCAGTGGAGTAGAAGGAGAATGAGAGGGCAGAGAGGTTTAAGAAGGGAGGAAATGTGAAAGGTTTTTACGCAGATCATGTTATGTGCACATGGAAGTCTACAACAGAGGACTGCACCTGTATGTATATGTAGAAAGCACCAGTCAGAAATTAACAGATAAATGACCCAAAGAAAGATCAGTACTGAAAGAAGAATAGGGGCGGGAAGGGGAGGGAGATGGAGGGTGGGGACTGAATGGAGTAAGTCAGATTTCATGCACGTAGGATCTTTTCCAAATCAACACAACTTCTATGTATAACTATTATGCTCTAATAAAAAGTTTAAGAAGATGACATGATCCTATCAGCAAAGTGTGAGATTTGAGTTATTCTTGACCTATTTGTATACCTTTAATTTCTTTCTTTTGTCCAATGGCTCTGGCAATTTCAAGGATGAAGTTGAATAGAAGTGGTGAAAGAGGGGGCACCCTGTCTGCTTCAGGTTTTTAGAGTGAATGCTTTCAACCTTTCTCCACTTAGAATGATGCTGCCTTGTGTTAAGCATAGATAGCTTTTACAATGCTTTTACAAAGTTCCTTCTGTCCCTAGTGTTTCTACTGTTTTGACAGGTAGAGGTGCTATATTTTGTTAAATGCTTTTTCTGCATCTATTGAGATGATCAATAAACTTACATCTCTCTTAAATAAACTTAATCTCTCCCCTTTGGCTAAACATTCAGATCATCTCCAGTCCTATATATATTTTAATGAGCTTTTTCCTACATAAACATATGTGACCATTTCGAATTATCTCTTCAGAATAAAATTTAAATCTGACATAAAAGAATTTGTTGTGCAGTTTCTATTTAAAACTAGCTCATGGGAGAAATTATATTAAGTGAAATAAGCCAGACACATAAAGAGAAATAGCAGTTTTTCACTTCTTTGTGGAAGCTAAAAAGTTGATCTCAGAGAAGTAGGGAGTAGAGCGGTGGTTATTGGATCCTGGGAGAGAATCACAAAATCATTGTGAGTCTGATTTCTCAAAGACACATGTGAAAGACTGCCTGAAACATGCCCTCTGAGTGTGGTCTTTAAAAAAAAATAAGAGTGGACTTCTAACAGGGTCCTCAGAAAATCTCTCTTCTCTCCTCAGTGGGCAGCAGGAGGTCCATGGGTCTGGCTGCCTAGGAGCTAGCTGTGGTGTGCAAATGGGCAGGACCAGGACGGCTGGAGAATCTCAATAGTCACTAGTACACCACATTCTAGGTGAAGGCAGGCTGGAAACAGGCCATCCAGAAGGAAATGGCTTTAGCTCTGAAAATGACAGAATCTGTGGATTTAGGAAACTGTTGTGGGTCCAATCCACTCATAACACCTACTCCCTGGGTCAGTCCACGGTTGCCACAGTTATCACAGGCCTAACCAAAACAACCCGGAGGGGGAGATGCACTCTGGCCTCTTGGCTTGGTGGTTTGTCTGGGGCCAGCTGACCCATTGCTGCAGGCCTGAGATGAGGTGGGACGCCGAGGTAGAATGGAACAAGAAGGGAAGCGTCCCTAGCTCATGGCAGCCAGAAGGTTGGGGCTGGGGAGGGGACAGGAGGAGACAGTTCGCAGGGGACAAGATGTGATTCCCCAGGGCATGTCCTAAGCCACACTCCACCTTCCCACACTCCTCTCAGTACAGTGGGCCTTTCAGATAATTTACCCACAAAATGGATGGATCCACAGTTTAGGTCACAAGTCTCACAGTCTAATCATTTCACCTCTGAACACTGGTACTGTGGCTGACCCTGAGCTTTTGGTGGGGGGATACCTTATTTCTAAGCCATAATAGTCTCTACAGTCCATGTGCTTTGGTTAGAATACCTTCATGTAGTCAGAGAGAGTAATCCGGTGCCAAACCAGATTAAAAGGAAATATCTGATAACTGAAGATGTGACATTTGGAGCTTGGGGAAAAGCTCTGAAGAGGAGCCCTGGGTGGAGCACTTTTAAGTCCTCGTGACAAGGACACAAGAGGGCACCTGGTCTGTGGGGTAGCTGAGTGGCAGTGGGATCACTCATTAAAACATAAAAAAAAAATGAGAAGGAGCGTGTCTGGGGAGAGGAAAGGAGGAAAAGAGGTTGGGCCTGGAGTCTGGGTACCTTCAGTGTCTCTTCAAGGAGATTCCAGGAGGCAGCAAGACAGGTTCCCAGGAGATAGGCCTGGGAGTCATGGCTTAGAGTGACTGTGGAAGTCACAGGTGCTCACAAAGCCAAAAGAAAGCAGGGTGAGGAGAGAGGGCCTGATGGACTGTGTGGAAAAGAAGGTGTCCAGAAGGAGGCTCACCAGCTATCAGCAATCATTCTGCACCAGAGTGTCAAAGCTCTGCTCTCTGTACCAGGCTTTCTGCAACCCAGTCTACAACCTCTGCTCCCTGCAACAATCCTTCAACACCCCAGTCTCCAAAATCTGCTCTCAATAACACTCTTTTTGCACCCCAGTCTCAAAAATCTGCTCTCTGCAACACTCCTTCTGCACCTCAGTCTGAAAACTCTGTTCTCTGCAACAATCATTCTGCACCCCAGTCTCCAACCTCTGCTCTCTTTAACAGTCCTTCTACACCTCAGTCTCCAAACTCTGCTCTCTATAATATCGTTCTGCACACTAGTCTCCAAACAGTGATATCTGTAACAGGCCATCTGCACCCCAGTCTCTAACCTCTGCTCCCTGCAAGAATCCTTCTGCACTCAACTCTCGAACATCTGCTCTCTGCAACAGTTTTTCTGCACCTAAGTCTGAAAACTCTGCTCTCTGCAACAATCATTCTTCAACCAAGTCTCCAAACTCTGCTCTCTGTAACAGTCCTTCTGCACCTCAGTCTCCAAACTCTGCTCTCTATAATACACTTCTGCACACCAGTCTACAAACTGTGATATCTTTAACAGTCTTTCTGCACCCCAGTCTCCAACAAATGTTCTCTATAACAGGCCTTCAGCACCCCAGTCTCCAACCTCTGCTCTCTGTAACACGCCTTCTTCACCACAGTCTCCAACCTCTTCTCTCTAAAACGATCATTCTGAACCTCAGTCTCCAACCTCTGCTCTCTGCAACAGTCCTTCTGCACCTCAGTCTCCAAACTCTGCTCTCTGTAAGATTCTTCTGAAGCAAGTCTCCGATATCTTCTCTCTGTAACAGTTCTTCTGAAACCCAGTATCCAAACTCTGGTCTCTGTAACAAAATTTCTGCACCCCAGTCTCCAACATCTGCTCTCTGTAACAGCCCTTCTATACCTCAGTCTCCAAACTCTGATCTCTGTAATGGTCCTCCCGCATCCCAGTCTCCAAACTCTACTTTGTGTATTAGTCATTCTGCAACCCAGTCTCCAACCTCTGCTCTCTGTAACAGTCCTTCTGTGACACAGTCTCCAATCTATGCTGTCTGTAATAGTCCTTGTGCACCCCAGTCACAAATCTATGCTCTCTGCAACATTTCTTCTGCACCCCAATATCCAAACTATGCTCTCTGTAACTTTCCATCTGCACCCCAGTATCCAACCTCTGCTCCCTGCAACAATCCTTCTCCACCCCATTCTCCAAGTTTTACTCTCTGAAAAACTCCTTCTGCAACCCAGTATCGAACATCTACTCTCTGCAACAGTCCTTCTGCACCTCAATCTGAAAACTCTGCTCTCTGCAACAATTATTCTGCACCCCAGTCTCCAACTTCTGCTCTCTGTAACAGTACTTCTGCACCTCAGTCTTCAAACTCTGCTCTCTATAATATCTTTCTGCACACCAGTTTCTAAACTGTGATATCTTTAACAGGCCTTCTGCACCCCAGTCTCCAACCTCTGTTCCCTGCAAGGATCTTTCTGCACTCCAGTCTCCAAGTTCTGCTATCTGAAAGATTCCTTCTGCACCCCACTCTCGAACATCTGCTCTCTGCAACAGTCCTTCAGCACCTAAGTCTGAAAACTCTTCTTTCTGCATCAATCATTCTGCAACACAGTCTCCAAACTCTGCTCTCTGTAACAGCCCTTCTTCACCTCAGTCTCCAAACTCTGCTCTCTATAATATCCTTCTGCAACCCAGTCTATAATCTGTGCTATCTGTAACAGTCCTTCTGCACCCCAGTCTACAACATCTGCTCTCTGTAACAGGCCTTCAGCACTCCAGTCTCCAACCTCTGCTCTCTGTAACAGGCCTTCTTTACCCCAGTCTCCAAACTCTTCTCTCTGAAACGACCATTCTGCACCTCAGTCTCTAACCTCTGCTATCTGCAACAGTCCTTCTGCCATCAGTCTCCAACGTCTGATCTCTCTAAGATCCCTCTGCACTCCAGTTTCCAAACTCTGCTCTCTGTAACAGTCCGTCTGCACCCCAGTATCCAACCTCTGCTCTCTGTAACAAACCTTCTGCACCTCATTCTCAAAACTCTCCTCTCTGCAACGGTTCTTCTGCACCCAAGTCTCTATCCTCTGTTCTCTGCAACAGTCTTTCTGCACCCCAGTCTCCAAACTCTGCTCTCTGTAACAGTCCTTTTATACTGCAGTCTCCAAACTCTGCTTTGTGTATCAGTCATTCTGAAACCCAGTCTCCAACCTCTGCTCTCTGTAACAGTCTTTCTGCACCTCAGTCTCCAACCTCTGCTCTCTGCAACAGTGCTTCTGCACCCCTGTCTCAAATCTATGCTCTCTGCAACATTTCTTCCGCACCCCAGTCTCCAACCTATGCTCTCTGAAACTGTCTTTCTGCACCCCAGTCTCCAACCTCTCCTCTCTGTAAGTGCTTCTGCACCTCAGTCTCCAACCTCTTCTCTCTGCAACGATATTTCTGCACCCCAAGCATCAAACTCTGCTCTCTGGAACAGTCCTTCTGCACCTCAGTCTCTAACCTCTGCTCTCTGTAACAATCTTTCTGCAACTCAGTGTCCAACCTCTGCTATCTTTAACAGTCCTTCTGCACCTCACTATCCAACCTCTGCTCTCTGTAAGGATCTTTCTGAACCTCAGTCTCCAACCAATGCTCTCTGTAACAGGCCTTCTGCACCGCAGTCTCCAACCTCTGCCCTCTGTAACAGTTCTTCTGCACACCAGTCTCCAAGCTATACTATCTGTAACAGTCCTGCTGCACCCGAATCAAACCTCTGCACTCTGTAACAATCCTTCTGAACACCAGTCTAAAAACTCTGCTCTCTTTAACAGTTCTTCTGAACCAGAATCTCCAAACTCTGCTCTCTGTAACACTCCTTATGCACCCGAGTCTCCATCCTCTGCTCTCTGTAGGAATCCTTCTGCACCCCAGTCTCCAACTTCTGCTCTCTGTAAAAGTCCTTCTTCACCTCAGTCTTCAACCTCTACTCTCTGAAACAGTCCTTCTGAACCCCAGTCTCCAATATCTGCTCTCTGCAATAATCCTTCTTCTCCCAAGGCTCCATCCTCTGCTCCCTGCAATGGTCCTTCTGCACCACAGTCTCCAAACTCTGCTCTCTGTAACAGTCCTTCGTTACCACAGTCTCCAACCTCTTCTCTATGTAACGGTCCTTCTGCACCCAAATTGCCAACCTCTTCTTTCTGTAATAGTCCTTCTGCACCTCAGACTCAATCTTATGCTCTCTGTCCTTTTGTACCTCAGTCTGAAACCTCTGCTCTGTGCAACGATTCTTCTGTACCCCAGTCTCCGAACTGTGCTATCTGTAACAGTCCTTCTGCACCCCAGTCTCCAACCTCTGCTCTATGTAAAAGGCCTTCTGCACTCCAGTTTTCAAACTCTCCTCTCTGTAACAGACCATCTGCACTCCAGTCTCCAACCTCTTCTCTCTGCAACGATCTTTCTGCACCTCAGTTTCCAACCTCTACTCTCTGCAACAGTCCTGTGCACCCCAGTCTCTACCCTCTGCTCTCGGTAACAGTTCTTTTGCACCCCAATCTCTAAACTCTTCTCTCTGTAACACTTATTCTGCACTCCAGTTTCCACCCTCTGATCTCTGTAACAATTCGTCCGGACATCAGTCTCTAACCTCTGGTCTCTACAACATTCCTTCTGCTCCTCAGTCTCCAAAATCTACTCTCTGTAAAAGTCCTTATGCACGTCCGTCTCCATACTCTGCTCTCAGTAAGATCCTTCTGCAACCAATTCTCCAAACTCTACTCTCTGTAACAGGCCTTCTGCACCCCAGTCTTATAACTCTGCTCTTTTAAACAGGCCCTCTGCACCCAAATCTCCAACCTCTGCCCTCTGCATCGATTTTTCTGCACCCCAGTCTTTATACTATGCTCTCTTTAACAGTCCTTCTGCACCACAGGATCCAATATCTGCTCTGTGCAACAGTCCTTCTGCACCTCAGTCTGAAGACGCTGCTCTCTGCAACAATTCTTCTGCACCCCAGTTTCCAACCTCTCTGTAACAGACCTTCTGAACCTCAGTCTCCAAAATGTTCTGTGTAAGATCCTTCTGCAACCCACTCTCGAAACTGCGCTATCTGTAACAGTCTTTCTGCACCCCAGTCTCCAACCTCTACTCTCTGCAACAGTCCTTCTATAGCCCAGTCTCTAACCTCTGCTCTCTGCAACGATCCTTCTGCACCCCAGCCTCCAACGTCTGTTCTCTGCAACAGTCTTTCTGAACCCAGGCTCCAGCCTCTGCTCTTTGTAAGATCCTTCTCCACCCCAGTTTCCAAATTCTGCTCTCTGTGACATTCCTTCTGCACCTCAGTCTCCAGCCTCTGCTCTTTGTAACAGTACTTCTGTACCACAGTCTCAATCTCTGCTAACTGCAACATTTCTTCTGCACCCCACTCTCCAATCTGTGCTCTCTGTAACTGTTTTCTTACCTCAGTCTACAAATTAAGCTTTGTGTAACTGTTCTTCTGCACCTCAGTCTCCAACCTCTGCTCTCTCCAACGATCCTTCTTCACCTCAGTTTCCAACCTCTGCTCTCTGGAACGATCTTTCTGTACCACAGTTTCCAACCTCTACTCTCTGTAACAGTCCTTCTACACCTCAGTCTCCAACCTCTTCTCCCTGTACCAATCCTTCTGCACCTCAGTCTCCAAATTCTGCTCTCTTTAACACTCCTTCTAAACCTCAGTCTCCAACCTCTGCTCTCTGTAACAGGCTTTCTGAACCCCAGTTTCAACCTCTTCTCTCTGCAACGATCCTTCTGCACCTCAGTCTCCAACCCCTGCTCTCTGCAACAGTCCTTCTGCACCCCAGTCTCCAGACTCTGCTCTCTGTAAGATTCTTTTGCATCCCTTTCTCCAACCTCTGCTCTCTGTAACAGTCCTTCTGCACCCCAGTATTTAACCTGTGCTCTCTGTAAAAGTCCTTCTGCACCTCAGTCTCCAACCTTCGCTCTCTTAATGTTCCTTCTGTACCACAGTCTCCAACCTCTGCTCTCTCTAACAATCTTCTGCATTTCAGTCTCCAACGTCTGCTCTCTGAAACAGTCCTTCTGCACCCTAGTCTCAAAAATGTGCTCTCTACAACGGTCGTTCTACACCAAAGTCTCCAAACTCTGCTCTCTCTAACAGTCCTTTTTTACCACAGTCTCCAACCTCTTCTCTCTATAATGGTCCTTCGGCACCCCAGTTGCCAACCTCTGCTTTCTGTAACAGTCCTTCTTCACCTAATATTCCAAACTCTATTCTCTTTAACAGTCTTCTAAGCCTCAGTCTGAAACCTCTGCTCTCTGCAGCGATCCATTTGCACCTCATTCTCCAACCTCTGCTCTCTGCAACGATCCTTCTGCACCCCAGTCTCCATCCTCTGCTCTCTGTAAGAATCCTTTTTCACCCCAGTCTCAAACTCTCCTCTCTGTAAAAGTCCTTCTGCACCTCAGTCTCCACGTTCTGCAATCTCTATCAGTCCTTCTGCACCCCAGTCTCAAACCTCTGCTCTCAGAAATGATCTTTCTGCACCTCAGTCTCCAACCTCGGCTCTCTTTAATAGTCCTTCTGCACCCCAGTCTCCAACATCTGCTCTCTGCATCGGTCCTTCTACACCCCAGTTTCTAAACTCTTCTCTCTAAAACAGTCATTTTGCACCCCAGTCTCTAACCTCTGCTCTCAGTAACAGTTCTTCTGCACCCCAATCTCCAAACTCTGCTCTCTGTAACACTCTTTCTGCACCCCACGCTCCATACTCTACTCTCTAGAAAAGTCCTTCGGCACTTCAGTCTCCAACCTCTGCTCTCTGTAAGACCTTCTGAAACCCATTGTCCAAACGCTGCTCTCTGTAACAGTCCTTCTGCACTCCAGTCTCCAAACTCTGCACACTGTAACAGGCCTTCTTCTTCCCAGTTTTCAACCTCTGCTCTCTTTAACAGGCCTTCTGCACCCCAGTCTCCAACCTGTGCTCTCTGCTACGATCCTTCTGCACCTAAGTCTCTAAAATCTGCTCTAGTAACAGTCCTTCTGCACACCCAGGAGCCAACATTGGCACTCTGAAACAGTCCTTCTGCACCTCAGTCTTAAAAATGTGCTCTCTGCAAAGATCCTTCTGCACCCGAGTTTCCAAACTTTGCTCTCTGTAAAACTCCTTCAGAACCTCAGTCTCCAAAATGCTCTCTGTAAGATCCTTCTGCAACCGAGTCTCGAAATTGTGCTATCTGTAACAGTCCTTCTGCAATCCAGTCTCCAAACTCTGCTCTCTGTAACAGGCCTTCTGCACCCCAGTCTCCAATCTCTGCTCTCTCTAACAGGCCTTCTGCACCCCAGTCTCCAACCTCTTCTCTCTATAACGATTCTTCTTCACCTCAGTCTCAAACCTCTTCTCTCTGCAAATGTCCTTCTGCACCCCAGTCTCCAACCTCTGCTCTCTGTAACAATCCTTCTGCACCTCAGTCTCCAACCTCTGCTCTCTGCTACGGTTGTTCTGCACCCCAGTCTCCACACTCTCTTCTCTGCAATAGTCTTTCTGCACCTTAGTCTCCAACCTTTGCTCTCTGCAACAGTCCTTCTGCACCCTAGTCTCCACATTCTTCTCTCTGCTACAGTACTTCTGAACCCCAGTCTCCAAAATCTACTCTCTGTATCAGTCCTTTTGTACATCAGTCTCAAACCTCTTCTCTCTGTAGCAGTCCTTTGACACCCAGTAAACAAACTCTGCTCTGTGTAACTATTTTTCTGCACCTTTGTTTCCAAACTCTGCTCTCAGCAACGATCATTCTGAACCTCAGTCTTCAATCTCTGCTCTCTGCATCAGTCCTTCTGCACCCAAGTGTCCTAACTCTTTTCTCTGCAACATTTCTTCTGCACCCCAGTCTCCAACCTGTGTTCTTTGTAACAGTCCTTCTGAACCCTAGTCTCCAAAATCTGCTCTCTGCAACAATCATTCTTCTACCCAGTCTCCAAACTCTGCTCTCATTAAAAGTACTTTTGTATCGCACTCTCCAACCTCTTCTCTTTGTAACCTTCCATCTGCTCCCCAATTGCCAATCTCTGCTTTCTGTAACAGTCCTTCTGCACCCCAGTCTCCAAAGTCTTCTCTCTGCAACGACCCTTCTGCACCTCAGTCTACAACCTCTGCTCTCTGAAAAAGTCGTTCTGCACCTCATTCTCCATTATTAGCTCTCTGTAATTGTCCTTCTACACCCCAGTATCCAATCTCTGCTCTCTCTAACAATCCTTCTGCACCTCTGTCTTAAACGTCTGCTCTCTGTAACAGTTCTTCTGCACCCGTGTCTCCAAAGTCTACTCTCTGTAACAGTCCTTCTGTACCGCAGTCTCCAACCTCTTCTCTCTATAACCGTCCTTCTGCACCCCAATTGCCAAACTCTGCTTTCTGAAACAGTCCTTCTGTACCTCAGACTCCAACCTCTGCTCTCTGTAACAGTCATTCTAAGCCTCAATCTGAAATCTCTGCTCTCTGCAACAATCCTTCTAAACCCCAGTCTCCATACTGTGCCATTTGTAACAATTTTTCTGCATCCCACTCTCCAACATCTGCTCTCTCTAACAGGACTTCTGCAAATCAGTCTCCAAAGTCTGCTCTCTGTAACAGGCCTTCTGCACTCCAGTCTCCAACCTCTTCTCTCTGCAACGATTCTTCTGCACCTCAGTCTCCAACCACTGCTCTCTGCAACAGTCCTTATGCATCCCAGTCTCAAACCTCTGCTCTCTGTAAGATTCTTCTGCACCCCGTTCTCCAAACTTTGCTCTCTGTAACAGTCATTATGCACCTCAGTCTCAAACCTCATCTCTGTGCAACGTCCCTTGTGCACTCCAGTATCCAACCTCTATTCTCTGCAGCAGTTTTTCTGCACCCAGGCTACAAACTCCGCTCTCTGTAAATGTCCTTCTGCACCCCCATCTCCAAACTCTTCTTTCTGTATCACTTATTCGGCACCGCAGTCTAAAAACTCTGATCTCTGTAACAGTCCTTCTGCACCTCAGTCTCCAACCTCTGCTCTCTGCAACAGTCCTTCTGCACCCCAGTCTCCAGCCTCTGCTCTCTGCAAAAGTCCTTCCACACACCACTCTCCAACATCTGCTCTCGGCAACGATCCTTCTGCATCTCAGTCTTTAACGTCTGCTCTCTGCAACAGTCTTTCTACACCCCAGTGTCCAACATCTTTTCTTTGCTACAGTCCTTCTGCACCACAGTGTTCAACCTCTGCTCTCTGCAACATTTCTTCTGCACCCTAGTCTCTAATCTGTGCTCTCTTTAACTATCCTAGTGCACCAAGGTCTCCAAACTCTGCTCTCTGTAGCGATCCTTCAGCACCTCAGTCTCCAACCTCTGCTAAC
Source organism: Ictidomys tridecemlineatus (assembly GCF_052094955.1). Classification (NCBI taxonomy): domain Eukaryota; kingdom Metazoa; phylum Chordata; class Mammalia; order Rodentia; family Sciuridae; genus Ictidomys; species Ictidomys tridecemlineatus. Next base: position 178,401 of record NW_027522360.1, read on the forward strand.
TTCAACGATCCTTCTGCACCCCAGTCTCCAATGTCTGTTCTCTGCAACAGTCCTTAGGACCCCAATCTCCAGCCTCTGCTCTCTGTAAGATCTTTCGGCACCCCAGTTGCCAAACTCTGCTCTATGTGACATTCCTTCTGAACCCCAGTCTCCACACTATGCTCTTTGTAACATTTCTTCTGTACCGCAATCTCCAATCTCTGCTCACTGCAACATTTCTTCTACACGATAGTCTCCAAACTGTGCTCTAGGTAACTGTCTTTCTGACTCCAGTCTCTAAACTCTGCTCTCTGTAACAGTCCTTCTGCACCCTAGTCTTAAACGTCTTGTCTCTGCAATGATCCTTCTGCACCTCAGTCTCCAAACTGTGCTCTCTGCAACAGTCCTTCTGCACTCCAGTCTCCAGACTCTGCTCTCTGTAAGATCCTTTTGCATCCCTTTCTCCAACCTCTGCTCTCTGTAACAGTCCTTCTGCACCCCAGTATCCAAACTCTGCTCTTGGTAAATGTCCTTCTGCACCTCAGTCTCCAACCTTTGCTCTCTTAATGGTCCTTCTAAACCCCAGTCTCTAACCTCTACTCTCTCTAACAATCTTTTGCACTTCAGTCTCCAACGTCTGCTCTCTGTAAAAGTCCTTCTGCACCCTAGTCTCCGAAATCTGCTCTCTACAACGGTCCTTCTGCACCAAAGTCTCCAAATGCTACTCTCTCTAACAGTCCTTCTTTACCAAAGTCTCCAACCTCTTCTCTCTATAATGGTCCTTCTGCACCTCAGTTGCCAACCTCTGCTTTTTGTAACAGTCTTTCTCCACCTAAGATTCCAACCTCTATTCTCTGTAAAAGTTCTTATAAGCCTCAGTCTGAAACCTCTGCTCTCTGCAGCGATCCTTCTGCACCCCAGTCTCCAAAATGTGCTATCTGTACAAATCCTTCTGCATTCCAGTCTCCAACCTCTGCTCTGTGTAACAGATCTTCTGCACCCCAGTCTCCAAACTCTGCTCTCTTTAACAGGCCTTCTGCACCCCAGTCTCAAACCTCTTCTCTCTGCAACGATCCTTCTGCACCTCAGTCTCCAACCTCTGCTCTCAGGAACAGTCCTCCTACACACCAGTCTCCAACCTCTGCTCTCTGCAAGCATCCTTCTGCATCCCAGTTTCCAACAACTGCTCTCTGCAACAGTCCTTCTGTATCCCAGTCTCCAACCTCTGCTCTCAGTAGCGATCCTTCTGCACCTCATTCTCCAACCTCTGCTCTCTGCAACGATCCTTCTACACACCAGTCTCCAAACTCTACTCTCTGCAATGATCCTTCTGCACCTCAGTCTCAAAACTCTGCTCTCAGAAACAGTCCTGTTGCACCCCAGTCTTCAACCTCTGGTCTCTGCAACATTTCTTCTGCACACCAGTCTCCAACCTGTGCTCTCTGTAACTGTCCTGCTGCACCCCAGTCTCCAAACTCTGCTCTCAGTAGCGATCCTTCTGCACCTCATTCTCCAACCTCTGCTCTCTGCAATGATCCTTCTGCACTCCAATCTCTATCCTCTGTTTTCTGTAAGAATCTTTTTGCACCCCAGTCTCCAAATTCTCTTCTCTTTAAAAGACCTTCGGCAAATCAGTCTCCAAGTTCTGCAATCTGTAACACTCCTTCTACACCCCAGTCCAAACCTCTGCTCTCAGAAATGATCTTTCTGCAACTCAGTCTCCAACCTCTCCTCTCTTTAATAGTCCTTCTGCACCCCAGTCTCCAACATCTGCTCTTTGCAACGATCCTTTTTCTCCCTAGAATCCAAACTCTGCTCTCTGCAACGGTCCTTCTACACCCCAGTTTCCAAATTCTGCTTTCTGAAACAGTCATTTTGCACCCCAGTCTCCAAACTCTGCTCTCAGTAACAGTTCTTCTGCACCGCAATCTCCAAACGCTGCTCTCTGTAACACTCCTTCTGCACCCCATGCTACACACTCTACTCTCTAGAAAAGTCCTTCTGCACTTTAGTCTCCAACCCCTGCTCTCTGTAAAATCCTTCTGAAACCCAATCCCCAAACTCTGCTCTCTGTAACAGTCCTACTGCACCCCTTCTCCAAATTCTGCAATCTGTAACAGGCATTCTGCACCCCAGTCTACAATCTCTGCTCTCTGTAATGATCATTCTGCACCCAAGTCTCAGACCTCTTCTCTCTGCAACAGTCTTTCTGCACCCCAGTCTCGAACATCAGCTATCTGCAATAGTCCTTCTGCACCTCAGTCTGAATACTCTGTTCTCTGCAACAATCCTTCTGCACCCCAGTCTCCAAACTCTGTTCTATGTAACACTCCTTCTGCACGTCAGTCTCAAACCTCTGCTCTCTGTAAGATCCATCTATTACCTAGTCTCGAAACTCTGCTTTCTATAACAGTGCTTCTGAAACCCAGTCTCCAACCTCTGCTCCCTGTAGCAGGCCTTATGCACCCCAGTCTCAAAACTCTGCTCTCTGAAACCATCTTTCTGCACTCCAGTCTGCAACCTCTGCTCTCTGTAACGGTCCTTCTGCACCCCAGTCTCACACCTCTGCTTTCTGTATCATAATTCTTTACCCCAGTTTCCAAAGTCTTCTCTGTGTTACAATCCTTCTGCATCTCAGTCTCCAACCTCTGCTTTCTGAAACAGTAATTCAGTACCCCAGTCTCCAAACTCTTCTTTCTGAAACATTCTTCTGCACCCCAGTCTCCAACCTGTGCTCTATGTAATAGTCCTTCTGCACCGCAGTCTCCCACCTCTTCTCTTTGTAACGATCCTTATGCAGCCCAGTCTCCACCTCTACTCTCTTCAACGATACTTCTGCAACTCAGTCTCCAACTTCTGCTCTCTTCAACGATCCTTCTGCACCCCACACTCCACCTCTGCTCTCTGTAACTGTTTTTTTAAACCTCAGTCTCCAACATCTGCTCCTGCAACCGTTCTTCTGCAGCCCTGTCTCCAACCTCTGCTTTCTGGAACGGTCCTTATGCACCCCAGTCTTCAACATCTGCTCTCTGCAACTGTCCTTTTGCACCCCAGTCTCCAACGTCTTCTCTCTTTAACACTCCTTCTGCACCCCAGTCTCCAACCTCTGTTCTCTGTAAGGTCCTTCTGCACCCCAGTTTCTAAACTCTGCTCTCTGTATCATTCTTCTCAAACCCAGTCTACAACCTCTGCTTTCCTCAACGGTCCTGCTGCAACCCAGTCTACAACATCTGTTCTTTGCAACAGTCTTTCTACTTTCCAGTCTCAAACCTCTGCTATCTGTAACAGTCCTTCTGTCCCGCAGTCTCCAAACTCTGCTCTCTCTAACCGTCCTTATGCACCCCAGTCTCAAACCTCTGCTTTCTGTATAAGTCCTTATGAACCAGGGATTCCAACCTCTGCTTTCTGTAACAGTCCTTCTGCACCTTTATTTCCAAACTCTGAACACTGCAACCTTACTTCTGCACCCCATTCTCTAACGTCTGCTCTCTGTAACAGTCTTTCTGCACCCCATTCTCTAACCTCTGCTCTCTGCAACAGTCCTTCTGTTCTAAAGTCTCCAAACTCTGTTCTCTGTAACGGTTCTTCTTCACCCCAGTCTCAACCTCTGCTTTCTGTATCAGTAATTTTCCACCCCAGTCTTCAACCTTTGCTCTCTGTAACATTCTTTCTGCACCTCAGTCTCCAACCCCTGCTCTCTGCGACAGTTCTTCTGCAACCCAGTCTCCAAACTCTGCTCTCAGCAACAGTTCTTCTGAACCCCAGTCTCCAACATCTGCACTTTGAAACAGTTCTTTTATAAACCATTCTCCAACCTCTACTCTCTATAACAGTTTTCCTGTATGACAATCTCCGAACTCTACCCTCTGCAATGGTTCTTCTGCACCATAGTCTCCAACCTCTTCTTTCTGTATCAGTCCTTCTGAACCCCAGTCTCAAAACTCTGTTCTCTGTAAAAGTTATTCTGCACCTTAGTCTCCAAATTCTGCTCTCTTCAACAGTCTTTCTGCAGCCAAGTCTCCAACACCTACATCCTGAAACAGTCCTTCTTCACCCCATTCTCCCACCTCTGCTATCCTGCAACAGTCCTTCTGCACCCCAGTCTCCAAACTCTTCTCTCTGTAACAATCTTTCTGCTCCTCTGTCTCCACCTCTGCTCTCTGCAATGGTCCCTTCTGCACCTCAGTCTCCAACCTCTACTCTCTGTAAGAGTCCTTCTGCACCTCAGTCTCCAACCTCTACTCTCTGTAAGATCCTTCTGCAACCCAGTCTCCAAACTCTGCCCTCTGTAACAGTCGTTCTGCATCCTTTCACCAAACTCAGCTCTCTATAAGAGGACTTCTGCACCGCAGTCTCCAACCTCTGTTCTCTGTAACAGTCCTTTTGCACCCAGTCTCAAACCTCTGCTCTCTGCAAAGATCTTTCTGCCCCCAAGTCTCCAACCTCTGTAATCTCCAACAGTCCTTCTGCAACCTCAGTCTGTAAAATCGGTTCTCGGCAACGATCCTTCTGCACCCCAATCTCTAAACTCTGCTATATGCAAAAGTCTTGTTCCACCTCAGTCTCCAACCTCTGCTCTCAGTAAGATCCTTCTGCAACCGTGTCTGAAAAACTCTGCTCTCTGTAACAGTCCTTCTGCACCCAAGTCTCAAAACTCTGCTCTCTGCCACAGTCTTTCTAAACCCCAGTTTCCAACCTCTGGTCTCTGAAACAGTCCTTCTGCACCCCAGTATCCAAATTCTGTTCTCTGTAACAATCCTCCTGCACCTCAGTTCCCAAACTCTGACGTCTGCAATGGTCCTAAGGCACCCCAGTCTCTAGCCTCTTCTCTCTGCAATGATCTTTCTGCACCCCAGTCTCCAACATCTGCTCTGTGCAACAGTCATTCTGTACATCAGTCTGAAAACTCTGATCTCTGCAAGGATCCTTGTGCACCACAGTCTCTAAACTCTGCTTCTGTAACAGTCCTTCTGCAACTATGTCTCTAACCTCTGCTCTCTGTAACAGTTTTTCTGAACCCCAGTATCCAACCTCTGTTCTCTGTAAGATCCTTCTACACCCCAGTTCCACACTCTGCTCTCTATAACATTGCTTCTCCACCACAGTCTCCAACCTCTGCTCTCTGCAACGGTCCTTCTGCATGACAGTCTCTAACCTCTGGTCTCGGCAACAGTCCTTCTGAACCCCAGTATCCAAACTCTGCTCTGGGTAACATTTCTTTTGCACCTCAGTCTCCAACCTCTGCTTTATGTAAGATCTTTCTGGAACAAAGTGTCCAAACTCTGATCTCCATAACAGTTCTTTTTCACCCCAGTCTCAAACTCTGCTCTCTGTAACAATCCTTCTGCACCTCAGTCTCCAACATCTGCTCTCTGCAACGGTCCTTCTGCACCCCATTCCTCCAATCTCTGTTGTCTGCAAGAGTCCTTCAGCATGTCAGTCTCAAACTCTGTTCCCTGCAAAAATCCTTCTGCACCCCAGTCTCCAAACATTGCTCTCGGTAACATTTCTTCTGCACCTTTATCTCAAACATCTGCTCTATGTAAGATCCTTCTGTCACCCAGTCTCCAAACTCTGCTCTCTGTAACAGTCCTTCTGCACCCCAGTCTCCATCCTCTGCTCTGCAACAGTTAGTCTGCACCCCACTCTCCAACCTCTGCTCTCTGTAAGATCCTTCTGCACACCAATCTCCAAAATCTGTTCTCTGTTAGAGTCTTTCTTCACCCCAGTCTTCAACATCTGCTCCCTGCAACAATCCTTCTGCACACCAGTCTCCAACTTCTGCTCCTTGCAACAGTTCTTCTGAACCCCAGTCTTTAACATCTACTCTCTGAAACAGCCCTTCTGCATCCCATTCTGCAACCTCTACTTTCTGTTTCAGTCCTTCTGCACCACAGTCTCCATACTCTGCTCTCTGTTACAGTCCTTCTGTATCTCAGTCTCCAACATCTGCTCCCTATTACAGTCCTTCTGAATTCCAGTCTCCAAACTCTTCTCTCTGCAACAGTCCTTCTTCACTCCAGTCTTTAACCTCTGCTCTGTGTAACAGTTATTCTGCATCCCAGTCTCCAACATCTGCTCTCTGCAACCGTCCTTTTGCACCCATGTCTCCAACCTCTGCTCTCTTCAAGGATCCTTCTGCTCACCAATATCCAACCTCTGCTCTCTGCAATAATCCTACTGCACCCCAGTCGCCAACCTCTGCTCTCTGTAACAGGCCTTCTGCCCCTTAGTCTCCAACCTCATCTCTCTGCAAAGGCCCTTCTGAAAACCTGCCTCCATCTTCTGTTCTCCGCAACAGTCCTTCTGCACCCCAGGCTACAAAATCTGTTCCTCTGTAACAGTTCTTCTATACCCTAGACTACAAACTCTACTTTCCGTATCAGTTATTCTGCACCACAGTGTAAAACCTCTGCTCTCTGTAACAGTCCTACTGCACCTCAGTCTCCAACATCTTCTCCTACAACAGTCCTTCTGCATCACAGTCTCCAACCTCTGCTCTCTGCAACAGTCCTTCTACACCCCAGTCTCCAAACTCTGCTCTCTGCAACAGTCCTTCTACAACCCCAGTCTTCAATGTCTGCTCTCTGCAACAGTTTTTCTACACCAAAGTCTCCAACCTATGCTCTCTGCTACAGTCCTTCTGCATCCCAGTCTCCAACCTCTGCACTCTACAACATTTCTTCTGCACCCCAGTCTCCAACCTGTGCTCTCTGCAACTATCCTACTGCACCCTGGTCTTCAAACTCTGCTTTCTTTAGCGATCCTTCTGCACCTCAGTCTCCAACCTCTGCTCTCTGCAACGATCATTCTGCACCCCAGTCTTCAAACTCTTCTCTCTACAACAGTTCTTTTGCACCCATACTCCCAAGCTCTGCTCTCTGTAACAGTCCTTCTGCAAATCGGTGTCAAAAATCTGCTATCTGTAACAATCTTTCTGAATCTCAGTCTCCAAACTCTGCTCTCCTGTAAGGATCCTTCTCCACCACATCTCCAAACTCTGCTCTCTCTAACAGGCCTTCTGCACCACAGTCTCAAAACTCTGCTCTCTGTAACAGTTCTTCTGAACCCCAATATCCAAACTCTGCTCTCTGTAACACTCCTTATGCACCAGCAGTCTCCATCCTCTGCTCTCTGTAGGAATCCTTTGGACACCCCAGTCTCCAACCTCTCCTCTCTGTAAAAGACTTTCTGCACCTCAGTATCCAACCTCTGCAATCTGTAACGGGTCTTTCTGCACCCCAGTCTCCAACTCTACTCTCTGAAACAATCCTTCTGCACCTCAGTCTCCAACCTCTGCTGTCTGTAACAGTCCTTCTCCACCCCAGTCTCCGACCTCTTCTCTCTGCCACGATCCTTCTGCCTCTTAGTCCTCCAACCTCTGCTCTCTGCAATGATTCTTTTGCACCAGTCTCCAAACTCTGTTCTCTGTAGTAGTCCTTGTGCACTTCAGTCTCAAAACCTCTGCTCTTTATAACAATCCTTCTGTACCTTAGTCTCCAAACTCTGCTCTCTGTAACAGTCCTTCTGTACTTCAGTATTTAAAATCTGCTCTCTGTAAAAGTCCTTCTTCACCTCAGTCTCAAATCTCTGAAATCTGTAGTGGTCCTTCTTCACCCCAGTCTCCAAATTCTACTCTCTGAAACAATCCTTCTGCACCTCAGTCTCCAAAATCATCTGTCTGTAACAGTCCTTCTGCACCCCAGTCTCCAACATCTGCTCGCTGCAACGGTCCTTCTGCACCCCAGTCTCCAAACTCTGCTCTCTGTAAAATCCTCTGCACCCCAGTCTCCACCCTCTGTTCTCTGCAACAGTCCTTCTGCATCACGGTCTCCAAACTTTGCTCTCTGTAAAAGAAATTCTCTTCAGGAGTTTCCAAACTCTTCTCTCTGTAATGATCCTTCTTAAGCCCAGTCTCCAAACTCTGCTTTGTGTATCAGTTCTTCTGCACCCCAGTCTCCAACCTCTGCTCTGTGTATCAGTCCTTTTGCACCTCAGTCTCAAACCTCTGTTCTCTGCTGCAGTCCTTTTACACCCCAGAAACCAAACTCTGCTCTGTGTAACGATACTTCTGCACCTTAGTTTCCAACCTCTGGTCTCTGAAACAATAGTTCTGCACCCTAGTCTGGAACCTTTGCTCTCTGCATCAGTCCTTATGCACCCAAGTCTCCAAACTCTTCTCTCTGCAACATTTATTCTGCACCCCACTCTCCAACCTGTGCTCTCTGTAACTGTCTTTCTGCAACTCAGTCTCCATCCTCTGCTCTCTCTAACAGTCCTTCTGCACCCCAGTCTCCAACATCTGCTCTCTGCAACAATCCTTCTTCTAGTCTCCAACCTCTGCTCTCTGTAATATTTCTTTTGTATCGCAGTCTCCAACCTCTTCTCTTTGTAACGGTCCTTCTGCACCCCAATTACCAATCTTTGCTTTCTATAACAGTCTTTCTGGATCTCAGACTCCAACCTCTTCTCTCTGTAACAGTCCTTCTAAGAATCAGTCTGAAAGCTCTGCTCTCTGCATCGATCCTTCTACACCCCAGTCTCCAAACTGTGCTATCTATAACAATCCTTCTGCACCCAAGTCTCCAAACTCTGCTCTCTGTAACAGGTCTTCTGCGACCCAGTGTCCAAACTCTGCTCTCTGTAACAGGCCTTCTACCCCTCAGTCTCCAACCTCATCTCTCTGCAACGGCACTTCTGAACCCCAGTCTCCAACTTCTGTTCTCCGCAACAGTCCTTCTGCACCCCAGGCTACAAAATCTGTTCTCTGTAACAGTCCTTTTATACCCTAGACTACAACTCTACTTTCAGTATCAGTTACTCTGCACCCCAGTGTAAAACCTCTGCTCTCTGTAACAGTCCTACTGCACCTCAGTCTCCAACATCTGCTCTCTACAACAGTCCTTCTGCACCCCAGTCTCCAACCTCTGCTCTCTGCAACAGTCCTCCTACACCCTAGTCTCCAACCTCTCCTCTCTGCAAGGATCCTTCTACATCCCAGTCTTCAACGTCTGCTCTCTGCAACAGTCCTTCTACACCCAAGTCTCCAACCTCTGCTTTCTGCTACAGTCCTTCTGCATCCCAGTCTCCAACCTCTGCACTCTGCAACATTTCTTCTGCACCCCAGTCTCCAACCTGTGCTCTCTGTAACTATCCTACTGCACTTTGGTCTCCAAACTCTGCTTTCTTTAGCGATCCTTCTGCACCTCAGTCTCCAACCTCTGCTCTCTGCAACGATCCTTCTGCACCCCAGTCTTCAAACTCTTCTCTATACAACAGTCCTAATGCACCCCATACTCCAAACTCTGCTTTCTGCAACAGTCCTTCTGCACACCAGTCTCCAGACTCTGCTCTCTCGAAGATCCTTTTTCATCCCACTCTCCAAACTCTGCTCTCTGCAACAGTCCTTCTGCACCCTAGTATCCAAACTCTGCACCTCAGTCTACAACCTTTGCTCTCTGTAATGGTCCTTCTGCCCCCCAGTCTCCACCTCCGCTCTCTTTAACAATCCTTCTGAACCTCAGTCTCCAACGTCTGCTCTTTGTAACAGTCCTTCTCCACCCCAGTGTCCAACATCTGCACTCTGCAATGGTCCTTCTGCACCCCAGTCTCCAAACTCTGCTCTCTGTAACAGTCCTTCTGTACCGCAGTCTCCAACCTCTTCTCTCTATAATGGTCCTTCTACACGCGAATTGTCAAACTCTGCTTTCTGTTACAGTCCTTCTGAACCTCAGATTCCAAACTCTGTTCTCTGTATAAGTCCTTCTAATCCTCAGTCTGAAACCTCTGCTCTCTGTAACGATCCTTCTGCACCCCAGTCTCCAAACTGTGCTATCTGTAACAAACCTTCTGTACCCCAGTCTCCAAACTCTGCTCTCTGTAACAGGTCTTCTGCACCCCAGTCTCCAAATTCTGCTCTCTGTAACAGGCCTTCTGCACCCCAGTCTCCAAACATTTCTCTCTGCAACGATCCTTCTGCACCTCAGTCTCCAACCTCTGCTCTTTGCAAAAGTCCTTCTGCACCCCAGTCTCCAACCTCACTTCTCTGCAATGATCGTTCTGCACATCAGTTTTCGACCTCTGCTCTCTGTAACAATCCTTCTGCACCCCAGTTTCCAACCTCTGTTCTCTGTAACAGTCCTTCCGCACCCCAGGCTACAAACTCTGCTCTCTGTAACAGTTCTTCTGCACTGCAGTCTCCAACCTCTGCTCTCTGTAACGGTCCTTCTGCACCCCAGTCTCCAAAGTCTACTTTCCATATCAGTTATTCTGAACCCCAGTCTCCAGCCTCTGCTCTCTGTGACAGTCTTTCTGCACCTCAGTCTCCAACCTCTGCTCTCTGCAACAGTCCTTCTGCGCGCCAGTATCCAACCTCTTCTTTTTGCAACAGTCTTTCTACACCCCCGTCTCAAACCACTGCTATCTGAAACGATCCTTCTGCACCCCAGTCTCCAAACTCTGCTCTCGGTAACAGTTTTTCTGCACCCCAGTCTCCAAACTCCGCTCTCAGTAAGACTTTTTCTGCACCCCAGTCTCCACCCTCTGATCTCTGTAACAATTATTCTGGACCTCAGTCTCCAACCTTCTTTTCTCTACAACAGTCTTTCTGCTCCTAAGTGTCCAACCTCTACTCTCTGTAAAAGTCTTTCTGCACCTCAGTCTCCAAAATCTGCTCTCTGTAAGATCCTTCTGCAACCCATTCTAAAAACTCTGCTCTCTGTAACAGTCCTTCTGCACCCCAGTGTCCAACATCTGCTCTCTGCAACGATCCTTATTCTCCCTAGGTTCCAACTTCTGCTCTCTGCAATTGTCCTTCTGCACCCCAGTTTCCGACCGCTGCTCTTTGTAACAGTCCTTCTGCACCTAAGTCTCCAAAATCTGCTCTCTTCAACAGTCCTTCTGCACCCCAGTCCCCAACCTCTGCTCTCGGTAACAATTTTTCTGCACTCCAATCTCCAAACTCTGCTCTCTGTTACACTCCTTCTGCACACCAGTCTCCACCATCTGAACTCTGTAACAGTCCTTCTGGACCTCAGTCTCCAACCTCTGCTCTCTACAACAGTCCTTCTGCTCCTAAGTCTCCAAACTCTTCTCTCTGCAAAAGTCCTTCTCACCTCAGTCTCCAACCTCTGCTCTCGGTAACAATTTTTCTGCACCCCAGTCTTCAAACTCTGCTCTCTGTAACACTCCTTCTGCACCCTAGTCTACACCCTCTGATCTCTGTAACAATCATTCTGAACCTTAGTCTCCAATCTTTACTCTCTACAACAGTCCTTCTGCTCCTAAGTCTCCTACCTCTACTCTCTGTAAAAGTCCTTCTGTACCTCAGTCTACAAAATCTGCTCTCTGTAAGATCCTTCTGCAACCCATTCTTAAAACTCTGCTCTCTGTAACACTCTTTCTGCACCCCACTGTCCAACATCTGCTCTCTGCAACGATCCTTATTCTCCCCAGGTTCCAACTTTTGCTCTCTGCAATGGTCCTTCTGCACCGCAGTTTCCGACCGCTGCTCTTTGTAACAGTCCTTCTGCAACTTACTCTCCAAAATCTGCTCTCTGTAAGATCCTGCTGCAACCCATTATTAAAACTCTGCTCTCTGTAACAGTATTTCTGCACCCCAGTCTCCAAACTTTGATCTCTGTAACAGGCTTTCTGCACCCCAGTCTTCAACCTCTGCTCTCTGTAACAGGCCTTCTGCACGCCAGTCTTAAACCTGTGATCTTTTCAATGATCCTTGAGCACCCCAGTATCCAACATCTGCTCTGTGCAACAGTCCTTCTGCACCTCAGTCTGAAAACTCTGCTCTCTGCACAAATCGTTCTACACACCAGTTTCCAAACTTTGCTTTCTGTAACAAAACTTCTGAACCTCAGACTTTAAAATGCTCTCTATAAGATTCTTCTGCAACCCAGTCCCGAAACTGTGCTATATGCAACAGTGCTTCTGCACCCCAGGCTCAAAACTCTGCTCTCTGTAACAGACCTTCTGTACCCCACTCATCAAACTCTGCACTCTGTAACAGGCTTTCTGCAACTCAGTCTCCAAACGTTTCTCTCTGCTACAATTTTTCTTCACCTCAGTCTCCATCCTCTGCTCTCTGCAACAGTCCTTCTAACTCAAGTCTGCAACCTCTGGTCTCTTTAAAAATCCTTCTGCACCTCAGTCTCTAAACTCTGCTCTCTGAAACGGTTCTTCTGCACCCCAGTCACCAACCTCTGTTCTCTGCATCAGTCCTTCTGCATCTAAGTCTCCAACCTCTGCTCTCTGTAACAGTCCTTCTGTACCACAGTCGGCAAACTCTGCTCTCTGTAACGGTCCTTCTGCACCCCAGTCTCCAACGTCAGCTTTCTGTATCAGTTCTTTTTCACCCCAGTCTCAAACCTCGGCACTCAGTAACAGTCCTTCTGCACCCAAGTCTCAAACTTCTACTCGCTGCAACATTTCTTCTGCACCCCAGTCTCCATCTGTGCTCTCTGTAACTGTCCTTCTGCAACCCAGTCTCCAACCTCTGCTTTCTTTTATGATCTTTCTGCATCATAGTCTGAAACCTCTTCTCTCTGCAACGATTCTTCTGCCCCTCAGTCTCTAACCTGTGCTCTCTGCAATGATCCTTCTACACCCCAGTCTCCAACCTCTCTTCTCTGTAACAGTCCTTCTGCACATCAGTCTCCCACCTCTGCTCTTTGTAAGAGGCCTTTTGCACACCAGTCTCCAACCTCTTCTCTCTGTAACAGGCCTTCTGCACCCAAGTCTCAAAACTCTGCTCTCTTTAACAGCCCTTCTGCACCCCAGTCTATAACCTATGCTCTCAGTATTAGTCCTGCACACCAGTCTCCAAACACTGCTCTCTGTAATAAGTTTTTCTGCACCACAGTCTTCAACAACTGCTCTCTGCAACAGTCCTTCTAAACTCCAGCCTCAATACTCTGCTCGCCCCAATGATCCTTCTGCACCCCAGTCTCCAAACTCTGCTCTCTGCAACAGTCCTTCTACACTCCAGTCTCCATTCTCTGCTTGCCCCAACGATACTTCTGCACCCCAGTCTCCAACCTCTGCTCTCTAAAACAGTCCTTCTGTTCCGCAGTCTGCAACCTCTTTTCTCGGTTAGGGTCCTTATGCACCCCAGTACCAAACATCTGCTTTCTGTATCAGTCGTTTTTCACCACAGTCTCCAAACTCTGCCCTCTGTAACAGTCCTTCTGTAACTCAGTCTGCAACTTCTGCTCTCTGCAATAGTCCTTCTGCACTACAGTCTCCATCCTCTTCTCTCTGCAACAGTCTTTTTGCACCCCAGTCTCCAACATCTGCTCTCTGCAACAGTCATTCTCCACCCCAGTCTTCAAACTCTGCTCTCTGTAATAGTCCTTCTGAACTGCATTTTCAAACTTCTGCTCTCTGTAAGGGTACTTCTGCAACCGAGTATCCAACCTCTGCTTTCTGTATCAGTCTTTCTGAACACTAGTCTCCAACCTGTGCTCTGTGTAACTGTCCTTCTGCACATTAGTCTGCAACCTCTACTTTCTGCAACTGTCCTTTTGCACCCCAGTCTCCAACATCTGCTCTCTGCAACAGTCATTCTCCACCCCAGTCTCCAACCTCTGCTCTCTGTAACAGTCCATTTGTACTGCATTCTCCAAACTCTGCTCTCGGTAAGGATACTTCTGAACCCGAGTCTTCAACCTCTGCTTTCGGTGTCAGTCCTTCTGCACCCCAGTATACTAAATCTGCTCTTCCTAACAGTCCTTCTGAAACTCAGTCTCCAATTTCTGCTCTCTGCAACAGTCATTCTGCACTCAAGTCTCCAAACTCTGCTCTTTGTAACAATCCTTCTGCACCTCTGTCTCCACTTCTGCTCTCTGCAATGGTCCTTCTGCACTCCAGTCTCCGACCTCTGCTCTTGGTAACAGTTTTTCTGCACCCCAATCTCCAACCTCTGCTCTCTGTAACACTCCTTCTGCACCCCAGTCTCCACCCTCTGATTCTTGTAACAATCATTCTGGACCTCAGTCTCCAACCTCTGCTCTCTACAACAGTCCTTCGGCTCCTGAGTCTCCAACCTCTACTCTCTATAAAAGTCCTTCTGCACCTCAGTCTTCAACCTCTGCTCTCGGTAACAGTTTTTCTGCACCCCAATCTCCAAACTCTGCTCTCTGTTACACTCCTTCTGTACCCCAGTCTCCACCCTCTAATCTCTGTAACAATCCTTCTGAACCTCAATCTCCAACCTCTTCTCTCTACAACAGTCCTTCTGCTCCTAAGTCTCCAACTTCTACTCTCTATAAAAGTCCTTCTGCACCTCAGTCTCCAACCTCTGCTCTCTGCAACAGTCCTTCTGCACCCCAGTCTCCAAAGTCTGCTCTCTGCAACGATCGTTCTGCACCTCAGTTTTCAACCTCTGCTCTCTGTAACAATCCTTCTGCAACTCAGTCTCCAAACTCCGCTCTTTGTGACAGCCTATCTGCACCCCAGTTTCCAACCTCTGTTCTCTACAACAGTCCTTCGGCACCCCAGGCTCCAAACTCTGCTCTCTGTAACAGTCCTTCTGAACTTCAGTATCCAAAATCTGCTCTCTGTAAGATCCTTCTGAACCTCAGTCTCCAAAATCTGCTCTCTGTAAGATCCTGCTGAAACCCATTCTTAAAACTCTGCTCTCTGTAACAGTCTTTCTGCACCCCAGTCTCCAAACTTTGATCTCTGTAACAGGCTTTCTGCACCCCAGTCTTCAACCTCTGCTCTCTGTAACAGGCCTTCTGCACCCCAGTCTCCAACCTGTGCTCTCTTCAATGATCCTTCAGAACCCCAGGATCCAATATCTGCTCTGTGCAACAGTCCTTCTGCACCTCAGTCTGAAAATTCTGCTTTCTGCATCAATCGTTCTGCACCCCAATTTCCAAACCTTGCTCTCTGTAACAAAACATCTGAACCTCAGACTCCAAAATGCTCTTAATAAGATCCTTCTGCAACCCAATCTCAAAACTGTGCTATATGCAACAATGCTTCTGCACCCCAGGCTCAAAACTCTGATCTCTGTAATCAGTTTTTCTGCACCACAGTCTTCAACAACTGCTCTCTGCAACAGTCCTTCTAAACCCCAGTCTCAATAAACTGCTCGCCCCAACGATCCTTCTGCACCCCAGTCTCCAAACTCTGCTCTCTGCAACAGTTCTTCTACACTCCAGTCTCCATTCTCTGCTCGCCCCAACGATATTTCTGCACCCCAGTTTCCAACCTCTGCTCTTTAAAACAGTCCTTCTGTTACGCAGCCTGCAACCTCTGTTCTCCGTTAGGGTCCGTATGCACCCCAGAACCCAACATCTGCTTTCTGTATCAGTCGTTTTGCACCACAGTCTCCAAACTCTGCCCTCTGTAACAGTCCTTCTGTAACTCATTCTGCAACTTCTGCTCTCTGCAACACTCCTTCTGCACTACAGTCTCCATCCTCTTCTCTCTGCAAGAGTTCTTTTGCACCCCAGTCTCCAACATCTGCTCTCTGCAACAGTCATTCTCCACCCCAGTCTTCAAACTCTGCTCTCTGTAATAGTCATTCTTTACTGCATTTTCTAACTTCTGCTCTCTTTAAGGGTACTTCTGCACCCGAGTCTCCAACCTCTGATTTCTGTATCAGTCTTTCTGAACACTAGTCTCCAACCTGTGCTCTGTTTAACTGTCCTTCTGCACCTTAGTCTTCAACCTCTACTTTCTGCAACTGTCCTTTTGCACCCAAGTCTCCAACATCTGCTCTCTGCAACAGTCATTCTCCACCCCAGTCTCCAACCTCTGCTCTCTGTAACAGTCCATTTTTACTGCATTCTCCAAACTCTGCTCTCAGTAAGGATACTTCTGCACCCGAGTCTCCAACCTCTGCTTTCTGTGTCAGTCCTTCTGCACCCCAGTATCCTAAATCTGCTCTCTGTAACAGTCCTTCTGAAACTCAGTCTCCAAATTCTTCTCTATGAAGCAGTCATTCTGCACCCAAGACTCCAACACCTACTCCTTGCTACAGTCCTTTTTCATCTTATTCTCCATACTCTTCTATCTGCAACCGTCCTTCTGCACCCCAGTCTCCAAACTCTGCTCTTTGTACCAATCCTTCTGCACCTCTGTCTCCACCTCTGCTCTCTGCAATGGTCCTTCTGCACCCCAGTCTCCAACCTCTACTCTTTTTTTATTTTTTTAATTGTTGGTCTTTCAAAACATTACATCTTTGTTAATATATCATGTTTCACAATTTGATTCAGAATGGTTATGAACTTTCATTATTACCCCATATACAGATTGCTCTTGGTACCAGTTTTTCTGCACCCCAATCTCCAAACTCTGCTCTTTTTTACACTCCTTCTGTACCCCAGTCTCCACCCTCTGATCTCTGTAACAATCCTTCTGGACCTCAGTCTCCAACCACTTCTCTCTACAACAGTCCTTCTGCTCCTAAGTCTCCAAGCTCTACTGTCTATAAAAGTCCTTCTGCACCTCAGTCTCTAACCTCTGCTCTCTGCAACAGTCCTTCTGAACCCCAGTCTCCAACGTCTGCTCTCTGCAACGATCGTTCTGCACCTAAGTTTTCGACCTCTGCTATCTGTAACAATCCTTCTGCAACTCAGTCTCAAACCTCCGCTCTCTGTGACAGCCCATCTGCACCCCAGTTTAAAACCTCTGTTCTCTACAACAGTCCTTCTGCACGCCAGGCTCCAAACTCTGCTCTCTGTGACAGTCCTTCTGAGCTTCAGTATCCAAAATCTACTCTCTGTAAGATCCTTCTGCACCTCAGTCTCCAAAATCTGCTCTCTCTAAGATCCTTCTGCAACCCATTTTTAAAACTCTGCTCTCTGTAACAGTCTTTCTGCACCCCAGTCTCCAAACTCTGCTCTCTGTAACAGGCCTCCTGCACCCCAGTCTTCAAACTCTGATCTCTGTAACAGGCCTTCTGCACCCCAGTCTCAAACCTGTGCTCTCTTCAACGATCCTTCAGCACCCCAGGATCCAATATCTGCTCTGTGCAACAGTCCTTCTGCACCTCAGTCAGAAAACTCTGCTCTCTGCACCAATTATTCTGCACCCCAGTTTCCAAACTTTGCTTTGTGTAACAAAACTTCTGAACCTCAGACTCCAAAATGCTCTCTATAAGATCCTTCTGCAACCCAGTCTCGAAACTGTGCTATATGCAACAGTGCTTCTGCACCTCAGGCTAAAAACTCTGCTCTCTGTAACAAACCTTCTGCACCCCACTCTTCAAACTCTGCACTCTGTAACAGGCATTCTTCAACCCAGTCTCCAAACTCTTCTCTCTGCAACTATTCTTTTTCACCTCAGTCTCCATCCTCTGCTGTCTGCAACAGTCCTTCTGCACCCAAGTCTCCAACCTCTGCTCTCTTTAAAAATCCTTCTGCACCTCAGTCTCCAAACTCTGCTCTCTGCAACGGTTCTTCTGCACCCCAGTCACCAACCTCTGTTCTCTGCCTCAGTCCTTCTGGACCTAAGGCTCCATCCTCTGCTCTCTGTAACAGTCCTTCTGTACAGCAGTCTGCAACCTCTGCTCTCTGTAACGGTACTTCTGCACCCCAGTCTCCAACATCAGCTTTCTCTATCAGTTCTTCTTCACCCCAGTCTCAAAACTCGGCTCTCAGTAACAGTCCTTCTGCACCCCAGTGTCAAACTTCTGCTCTCTGCAACATTTCTTCTGCACCCCAGTCTCCATCTGTGCTCTCTGTAACTGTCCTTCTCCACCCCAGTCTCTAACCTCTGCTCTCTGTAACAATCTTTCTGCATCACAGTCTGAAACCTCTGCTCTCTGCAACGATCCTTCTGCCTCTCAGTCTCCAACCTCTGCTCTCTGCAATGATCCTTTTGCACCCCAGTCTCCAACCTCTGTTCTCTGTAGGAGTCCTTGTGCACTTCAGTCTCAAAACTCTGCTCTCTATTACAATCCTTCTGCACCTCAGTCTCCAACCTCTGCTATCTGTATCGGTTCTTCTGCACCCCAGTCTCCAAATTCTTCTCTCTGAAATGATCCTTCTGCACCTCAGTTTCCACACTCTGCTCACTCTAAGAGTCCTTCTGCACCCCAGTCTCCAACATCTGCTCGCTGCAACGGTCCTTCTGCACAGTAGTCTCCAAACTCTGCTCTCTGTAAGAATCCTTCTGCACCCCAGTCTCCACACTCTGTTTTCGGCAACAGTCCTTCTGCATCACGGTCTCCAAACTTTGTTCTCTGTAAAAGTCCTTCTCTCCTGGAGTTTCCAAACTCTTCTCTCTATAACGGTCCTTCTTAACCGCAGTCTCCAACCTCTTCTTTGTGTATCAGTTCTTCTGCACCCCAGTCTCCAACCTCTGCTCTGTGTATCAGTCCTTTTGCACCTCAGTTTCCGACCTCTGTTCTCTGCCGCAGTCCTTTTACACCCCAGGAACCAAACTCTGCTCTGTGTAACGATCCTTCTGCACCTTAGTTTCCAACCTCTGCTCTCTGCAACGATACTTCTGCACCCTAGTCTCGAAACTCTGCTCTCTGCATCAGTGCTTATGCAACCAAGTCTCCAAACTCTACTCTCTGCAACATTTATTCTGCACCCCACTCTCCAACCTGTGCTCTATGTAACTGTCCTTCTGCAACTGAGTCTCCATCCTCTGCTCTCTCTAACAGTCCTACTGCACTTCAGTCTCCAGCATCTGCTCTCAGCAACGATCCTTCTTTTACCCAGTCTCCAACCTCTGCACTCTGTAATAGTCCTTTTGTATCGCAGTCTCCAACCTCTTCTCTTTGTAACGGTCCATCTGAACCCCAATTACCAACCTCTGCTTTCTATTACAGTCCTTCTGGACCTCAGACTCCAACCTCTCCTCTCTTTAACAGTCCTTCTAAGAATCAGTCTGAAAGCTCTGCTCTCTGCACCGATCCTTCTATACCCCAGTCTCCAAAGTGTGCTATCTATAACAATCCTTTTGCACCCATGTCTCCAACCTCTGCTCTCTGCAACAGGTCTTCTGCAACCCAGTGTTTAAACTCTGCTCTCTGTAACAGGCCTTCTGCCCCTCAGTCTCCAAACTCATCTCTCTGAAACGGCCCCTCTGCACCACTGTCTCTGACTTCTGTTCTCCACAACAGTCCTTCTGCAGCCCAGGCTACAAAATCTGTTCTCTGTAACAGTCCTTCTATACCCTAGACTACAAACTCTAATTTCCGTATCAGTTATTCTGCACCCCAGTGTAAAACCTCTGCTCTCTGCAACAGTCCTTCTACACCCAAGTCTCCAATTTCTGCTCTCTGCTACAGTACTTCTGCATCCCAGTCTCCAACCTCTGCACTCTGCAACATTTCTTCAGCACCCCAGTCTCCAACCTGTGCTCTCTGTAACTATCCTACTGCACCCTGGTCTCCAATCTCTGCTCTCTTTACCGATCCTTCTGCACCTCAGTCTCTAACCTCTGCTCTCTGCAACGATCCTTCTGCACCCCAGTCTTCAAACTCTTCTCTCTACAACAGTCCTTTTGCACCCCATACTCCAAGCTATTCTCTCTGTAACAGTTCTTCTGCACATCAGTGTCAAAAATCTACTCTCTGTAATAGTTCTTCTGAACCCCAATATCTAAACTCTGCTCTCTGTAACACTCCTTCTGCACCACATCTCCAAACTCTGCTCTCTGTAACAGGCCTTCTGCACCACAGTCTCAAAACTCTGCTCTCTGTAATAGTTCTTCTTAACCCCAATCTCCAAACTCTGCTCTCTGTAACACTCCTTATGCACCGCAGTCTCCATCCTCTTTTCTCTGTAAGAATCCTTTGACACCCCAGTCTCCAAACTCTCCTCTGTGTAAAAGACTTTCTGCACCTCAGTATCCAACCTCTGCAATCTGTAATGGTCTTTCTGCACCCAAGTCTCCAACCTCTACTCTCTGAAACTATCCTTCTGCACCTCAGTCTCCAACCTCTGCTGTCTGTAAGAGTCCATCTCCACCCCAGTCTCCAACCTCTTCTCTCTGCAACGATCCTTCTGCACCTAAGTTTCCAAACTCTTCTCTCTGCAACACTCCTTCTGCACACCAGTCTCCAACCTCTGCTCTCTGCAATGATCTTTCTACACCCCAGTCTCCAACCTCTGTTCTCTGTAAAAGTCCTTCTGAACTTTAATCTCAAACTTCTGCTCTCTATAACAATCCTTCTGCACCTCAGTCTCCAAACTCTGCTCTCTGTAGCAGTCCTTCTGCACTTCAGTATCTAAAATCTGCTCTCTGTATAAGTCCTTCTGCCCCTCAGTCTCCAAACTTCGCTCTCTGTAATAGCCTTTCTGCACCCCAGTCTCGAACCTCTACTCTCTGTAACAATTTTTCTTTATATCAGTTTCCAACGTCTTCTCTCTGTACAAGGTCTTCTGCATCCCAGTCTCCAAACTCTGCTCTCTGTAACAGGTTTTCTGAACCCCAGTCTCCAACCTCTTCTCTCTATAACGGTCCTTCTGCACACAAATTGCCAAACTTTGCTTTATGTAACAGTCTTTCTGCACCTAAGATTTCAACCTCTGCTCTATATAACAGTCTTTCTAAGCCTCAGTCTGAAACCTCTTCTCTCTGCAACGATAATTTTGCACCCCAGTCTCCAAATTGTGCTATCTGTAACAATCCTTCTGCACCCCAGTCTCCAACCTCTGCTCTCTGTACAAGTATTCCGCATGGCAGTTTCCAAAATCTGCTCTCTCTAACAGGTTTTCTGCACCCCAGTCTCCAACCTTTTCTCTCTGCTACGATCCTTCTGCACCTCAGTCTCCGAAATCTGCTCTCTGTAACAGTCCTTCTGAACCCCAGTATCCAAACTCTGCTCTCTGGAAAAGTCCTTCTGCACCTCCGTCTCCAACCTTTGCTTTTTGTAATGGTCCTTCTGCACCCCAGTATACAACCTGTGCCTTCTGTAACAATCCTTCTGCACCCTAGTCTCCAACCTCTGCTCTCTGTAACAGGTCTTCTGCACCCCAGTCTTCAAACTCTGCTCTCTGTAACAGGCCTTCTGCATCCCAGTATCCAACCTGTGCTCTCTGAAACGATCCTTCAGCACCCCAGGATCCAATATCTGCTCTCCGTAACAGTCCTTCTGTACCACAGTCTCCAAACTCTGCTCTCAGTAAGGGTCCTTTTGCACCCCAGTCTCCAACCTCTGCTCTTTCTAACAGTCCTTCTGCACCTCAGTCTCCCACCTCTCCTCTCTGCAATGGTCTTTCTGCACCCCAGTCTCCGAACTCTACTCTCTGCAACAGTTCTTCTACACCCCAATCTCCAACCTCTACTCTCTGCAACAGTCCTACTGCACCCAAGTCTCCAACTTCTGATCTCTGCAACAGTTCTTCTCCAACCCAGTCTCCGACCTCTGCTCTCTGTAACAGTTTTTCTGTACTTCAGTTTCCAAACACTTCTCTCTGTAACGGTCCTTCCGCACCCCAGTCTCAAACCTCTGCTTTATGTATCAGTCCTTCTGCAATAAAGTCTCCAAGCTCTGCTCCCTGTAACAGTACTTCTGCACCTCAGTCTCCAAATTCTGTTCTCTGCAACAGTCTTTCTGCACCCCAGTCTCCAACCTCTGCTCTCTGCAAGAGTCCTTCTAGACCTAAGTCTCCAAACTCTTCTCTCTGCAACAGTCCTTCTACACCTCAGTCTCCAAACCCTGCTCTAGGCAACGGTCTTTCTGCACCTCAGTCTACTACATCTACTCTATGTAACAGTCCTTCTGCACCTCATTCTCCAACCTCTTCTATGTGTAAGATCCTTCTGAAAACCAGGCTCCAATATCTGCTTTCTGTAACAGTTCTTCTGCACCCCAGTCTCCTAACTCTGATCTGTATAACAGGCAATTTGCACCCAAGTCTCCAACCTCTTCTCTCTGTAACAGTTCTTCGGCACCCCAGTCTCCACACTCTGCTCTCTGCAACGATCCTTCTGCACCCAAGGCTTCTCCAAACTGTGCTCTGTGCAACACTCCTTCTGCACCCCAGTTTCCAAACTCTTCTCTCTGTAAGTTCCTTCTGCACCCCAGTGTCCAAAGTCTTCTCTCTGTAACATTCCTTCTGCACCCCAGTCTCCAAACTCTGCTCTCTGCAATGGTCCCTCTGCACAGAAGTCTCCAATCTCTGTTCTCCACAACATTTCTTCTGTACAATACTCTTTAACCTCTATTCTCTTTAAGGGTCCTTCTTCACTCCAATCCTCATCCTCTGCTTTCTGTATAAGTCCTTCTGCAACACAGTCTCCAAACTCTGCTCTCTGTAAAAGTTCTTCTGCACCTCAATGTGAAACCTCCGCTCTCTGCAACAGTCCTTCTGCACCCCAGTCTTCATCCTTGCTCTCTGCAACAGTCCTTCTGCAATACAGTCTCCAAACTCTGATCTGTGTAACAGGCCATTTGTGCCCGAATCTCCAACCTCTACTCTCTGTAGCAGTTCTTCGGCATCCCAGTCTCCAAAATCTGCTCTCTGCCACAGTCCTTCTCGACCCCAGTCTCCAACCTCTGCTCTCTTTAACAGTCCTTCTGTACTGCAGTCTCCAAGCTCTGCTCACTGTAAGGATCCTTCTGCTCCCCAGTCTCCAAACTCTGCTTTCTGTATCAGTTTTTCTTAACCCCAGACTCCAACCTCTGTTCTCTGTAACTTTCTTTCTGCACGTCAGACTCCAACCTCTCTCTCCGCAACAGTCTTTCTGCGTCTCAATCAACAACTTCTGCTCTCTTAAACAGTTTTTCTGCACCTCAGTGTCTAACCTCTGCTCTCTGTAAGATCCTTCTGAAACCCTGTCTTTAACCTCTGCTGTCTGCAATGGTCTTTCTGCACCCGAGTTTCCAACCTCTGTTCTCTATAACAGTCCTTCTGCACCTCACTCTGCAACCTCTGCTCTCTGCAACACTCTTTCTGCACCCCGGTCTCTAACCTCTGCTCTCTGTAACAGACTTTCTGCACCTCAGTCTCAAAACTCTGCTCTCTGCAGCAGTCTTTCTGCGACCCAATCTCCAACCTCTGCTCGCTGCAACAGTCGTTTTGAACCTCATTGTCTGAATTCTTCTCTCTGTAAGATCCTTCTGAAACCCAGTCTCCAATCTCTGCTTTCATCAATGGTCCTTCTGCACCCCAGTCTCCAACCTCTGTTCTCTACAACACTTATTCTGTACCCCAGGCTTCAACCTCTGCTCTCTGTAATAGTCCTTCTGCAACTCAGTCTGCAATCTCTTCTCTCTGCACTAGTCCTTCTACACCCCAGTCTCAAATCTCTGCTATCTGCAACAGTCCTTCTGCACCCCAGTCTCCAACATCTGCTCTCTGAAAAAGTCCTTCTCCACCCCAGTATTCAAACTCAGCTCTCTGCAACAATCTTTCTGCACCCAGGTCACCAACGTCTGCTTTCTGTATAAGTCCTTCTGCACCCCAGTCTCCATCCTCTGATCTCTGTAGCAGTCCTTCTGCACCTCAGTCTCCAACCTTTACTTTCTGCAGCAGTCCTTCTCTACCCCAGTCTCCAACCTCTTCTCTCGCCAACAGTCCTTCTGGACGCCAATATCAAAACCTCTACTCTCTGAAACAGTCCTTCTACACCCCAGTCTTCAACCTCTGCTCTCTGTAACGTGCCTTCTGCACCCCAGGCTAAAACTTCTGCTCTCTGTAACAGTCCTTCTGCAACTCAATCTGAAAACTCTGCTCACTGCAACGAGCCTTCTACACCTCAGTCTCCAAACTCTTCTCTCTGTAACAGTCCTTCTGCTTCCCAGTCTCTAACCTCTTCTGTCTGCAACGATATTTCTGCACCCCAGTCTCAAACCTCTGCTCTCTGCAATGATCCTTCTGCACACCAGTCTCTAACATCTGCTCTATGCAACAGTTTTTCTGAATCCCTGTCTCAAACCTACTCTCTGTAATATCCTTCTGCACCACAGTTTCAAAACTCTGCTCCCAGTAACATTCCTTCTCTACCAAAGTCTCCAACCTCTGCTTTCTGCAATGGTACTGCTGCACCTGAGTCTCCAACCTCTGTTCTATGTAACAATCCTTCTCCTCCCCATCTCCAAACTCTTCTCTATTAAAGGCCTTCTGCACCTCAGTCTCCAACCTCTGCTCTCTGCAAAAGTACTTCTGCACCCCTGTCTCCAACCTCTGCTCTCTGTAAGATCCTTCTGCACCCTAGTCTCCAAACTCTGCTCTCTGTAACAGTCCTTCAACACCTCATTCTCCAACCTCTGCTCTCTGCAACACTCATTTTACACCCCATTCTCTAACCTCTGTTCTCTGCAACAGTCATTCTGAACCACAGTTACCAACATCTGCTGTCTGGAACAGTCCTACTCTACCCTAGTGTCCAACGTATCCTCACTGTAACAGTCTTTCTGTATAGCAGTCTGCAAACTCTGCTCTCTCTAATGGTCCTTCTGCACCTCTCCAACCTCTGCTCTCTGTATCAGTACTTCTGAACTCCAGTCTCCAACCTCTGCTCTCTGTAACATTCCTTCTGTACCTCAGTCTCCAACCTCTGCTCTCTGTGACAGTTCTTCTGCACCCCAGTCTCCAACCTCTTCTCTCTGCAACAGTTCTTCTGCACCCCAGTCTTCACCATCTGCACTCTGAAACAGTCCTTCTTAAACGCAGTCTCAAAACTCTGCTCTCTGTAACAGGCCTCCTGTACTGCGGTCTCCAAAGTCTGCTCTCTGTAATTTTTCTTCTGCACCACAGTCTTCAACCTCTGCTTTCTCTGTCAGTTTTTCTGCACCCCAGTCTCTAACCTGTGATCTCAATAACACTCCTGCATCTCAGTCTCCAATCTCTGCTCTCTGCAACATTCTTTCTGCATCCAGTCTCCAAACTCTGCTCTCTCCAACAGTCCTTTTACACTCCATTCTAAAACTTCTGCTATCTGAAACAGTTTTTCTGCACCCCAGTCGCCAACATCTGCTCTCTTTAACAATCCTTCTGTACCTCAGTCTTCAAACTCCACTCTCTTTAACAGTCGTTCTGCACCTCAGACTCCAACCTCTGCTCTGTGTAAGATCTTTCTGCAACGCAGTCTCCAAACTCTTCTCTCTGTAACAGTCCTTCTGCACCCTTTTTCCAAACTCTTCTGTAACAGGCCTTTGGCAACACCGTCTCCAACCTCTGTTCTCTGTAACAGTCCTTTCGCACCCAAGTCTAAAACCTCTGCTCTCTACAACGATCCTTCTTCACCCCAGTCTCCAACATCTGCTCTCTGAAACAGTCCTTCTGCACCCAAATCTCCAACAACTGATCTCTGCAACAGTCGTTCTGCACCTCAGTCTAAAAATTCTGTGCTCTGCAATAATCCTTCTGCAACCCAGTCTCCAAATTCTGCTCTCTGTAACAGTCCTTCTGCACCCCAGTCTCAAACCTCTGCTCTCTGTAACAGTTTTTCTATACCGCAGTCTTCTAACTCTGGTCTCTGTAACGGTACTTCTGCACCCCAATTTCCAACCTCTGCTTTCTGTAACAGTCTTTCTGCAAATCAGTCCCAAATCTCTGCTCTCTGTAGCAGGCCTTAAGTACCCCAGTCTTCAAAATCTGCTCTCTCCAATGATCTTTCTTCACCCCTGTCTCCAAACTCTGATCTCTGCAATAGTCCTTCTGCACCTCAGTCTCCAAATTCTGCTCTTCGTAAAATTCATCTGAACACCAGTCTCCAAAGTCTGCTCTCTGCAACAGTCCTATTGAAACACAGTCTCCAAACTCTGCTCTCTGTACCAGTCCTTCAGCACCCCAGTCTCCAAATTCTGCTCTCTGTAACAGTCTTTCTGCACCTCAGTCTTCAACATCTGCTCTCTGCAAAAGTCCTTCTGCACTCCAGTCTCCAACCTCTGCTCTCTGCAACAGTTCTTCTGACCCCAGTCTTCAACCTCAGCTCTCTGCAACAGTCCTTCTGCACCCCAGTCTCCAAACTTTGCTCTCTGCTACAATCCTTCTGGACCCCAGTCTCCAACCTCTGCTCTCTGTAACAGTGCTTCTGCACAACAGTCTCCAAAATCTGTTCTCTGTAAGATCCTTCTGCACTCCAGTTTCCGAACTCTGCTCTCTGTAACATTCATCCTTTATCCCAGTCTTTAAACTCTGCTTTCTGCAAATGTCCTGCAGCACCCCAGTCTCCAACCTCTGTCCTCTGCAACAGTCCTTCTGCTCCCCAGTCTCAAACATCTGCTCTTTGTAATAGTCCTTCTTTACCTCGGACTCCAATCTCTATTCTCTGTAACGGGCCTTCTGCACGCCAGTCTTCAAACTCTGTTCTCTGCAACAGCCCTTCTGTACCACAGTCTTCAACATCTGCTTTCTGTAACAGTGCTTCTGTACTGCAGTCTCGTACCTCTGCTCTCTGTAACGGTCCTTCTTGACCCCAGTCTCCCAACTTTGCTTTCGGTATCAGTCCTTCTGCACCCCATTCTCCAAGCTCTGCTCTCAGTAACTTTCCTTCTGTACCTCAGTCTCCAACCTAGGCTCTCTGTATCATTCCTTCTGCACCCCAGTCTCCAAACTCTGCTCT
Organism: Ictidomys tridecemlineatus; assembly: GCF_052094955.1. NCBI lineage: Eukaryota > Metazoa > Chordata > Mammalia > Rodentia > Sciuridae > Ictidomys > Ictidomys tridecemlineatus. The sequence goes on from NW_027522360.1 coordinate 204,876, forward strand.
CTGAAAAAAGTGCTTCTGCACCTCAGTCTTCAAAAACTGCTCTCGGCAACAGTCCTTCTGCACCCCAGTCTCCAACCTCTGCTCTCTTGAACAGTCCTTCTGCACCCCAGATTCCAAAGTCTGTTCTGCAACAGTCTTTCTGCAACCCAGTCTCCAAATTCTGCTCTCTAAGATCATTTTGTACCCCAGTCTCCAACCTATGCTCTCTGCAATGGTCCCTCTTCAACCCAGTCTCCAAACTTGTTCTCAAAAACACTTCTTCTGTACAACAGTCTCCAACCTCTGCTTTCTGTATCAGTCCTTCTGCACCACAATCTCCAAACTCTGCTCTCTGTAACAGTCTTTTTGCATCTCACTCTGCGATCTCTGCTCTTTGGGACAGTTCTTCTGCTCCCCAGTCTCCATCCTCTACTCTTTGTCCTTCTTTACTGCAGTCTCCAACCACTGCTCTCTGCAATGGTCCCACTGCACCCGAGTCTCCAACCTTGTTCTCAACAACAGTTCTACTGTACTGCAGTTTTCAACCTCTGTTCTCTGTAAGGGTTCTTCTCCAACCCATTCTCTAACCTCTGCTCTCTGTAACGGTCCTTCTGCACCCGATTCTCCACACTCTGCATTATTTATCAGTCATTCTGCACCCCAGTCTCCAACCTCTGCTCTCTGTAACAGTCCTTCTGTACCTCAGACTCCAACCTCTGTTCTCTGCAACAGTCCTACTGCGCCCCAATCTCCAACCTCTGCACTCTGCAACAGTCCTTATGCACCTCTGTGTCCAAACTCTGGTCTCTGTAAGATCCTCCTGAAACCCAGTCTCCAACCTCTGCTTTCTGCAATGGTCCTTTTGCACCCCAGTCTTCAAATTCTGATTGCTACAATAGTTATTCTGCACCCCAGTCTAAAACCTCTGCTCTCTGTAACAGTCCTTCAGTACTACAGTCTCCAAACTCTGTTCTCTGTAAGGGTTTTTCTGAACCACATTCTCCAAACTCTGTTTTCTGTATCAGTCCTTTTGCACCACATTCTCGAAATTCTGCTTTCTGTATTAGGCTTCCTCACCTCAGTCTGCAACCTTTTCTCTCTGCAATAGTCCATATGCACCCCAGTCTCTAATTTCTGCTCTCTGCAACATTCCTTCTGCACCTCAGTCTCCAACATCTGCTGTCTGCAACAGTCCTTCTCCAACCCAGTCTCCAAACTATGCTCTCTGAAACAGTCCTTCTACACCCCAGTCATCAACCTCTGCTTTCTATATCAGTCCTTCTGCACCAGAGTCTCCAAACTCTTCTCTCTGTAACAGTCCTTCTGCACCTCACTCTGCAACTTCTGCTCTCTGCAACAATCCCTCTGCACCCCAGTCTTCAACCTCTGCTCTCTGTAACAGTCCTTCTGTACTGCAGTCTCCAACCTCTGCTCTCTACAACAGTCCTTCTACACCCGAGTCTCCAAACTCTGCGTTATGTGTCACTCATTCTGCACACCAGTCTCCAACCTCTGCTCTCTGTAAAAGTTCTTCTGCACCTCAGAATCGAACCCCTGTTCTCTGCAAAAGTACTTCTGCTTCCCAATCTCCAACCTCTGCTCCCTGCAAAAGTCGTTCTGTACCTCAGTGACCAAACTCTGCTCTTTGTAGGATCCTTCTGAAACCCAGTCTCCAAACTCTGCTTTCTGCAACGCTTCTTCTGCACCTCAGACTGCAACCTCTGCTCTCTGAAACAGTCCTTCTACACCCCAGTCTCCAAACTGTGCTCTCTGGAAAAGTTCTTCTATACCCCAGTCTCCATACTCTGCGCGCCCCAACGATCCTTCAGCACCCCAGTCTCCAACATCTGGTTTCTACATCAGTTCTTTTGCACCCCAGTCTCCATCCTCTGTTCTTTGTAACCGTTTTTCTCTACCGCAGTTTCCATCTGCTGTTCTCCGTAAGGGTCCATATGCACACCAGTATCCAACCTCTGCTTCCTGTATCTGTCGTTTTGAACAACAGTCTCAAAACTCTGCCCTCTGTAAAAGTCCTTCTGCAAGTCAGTCTGCAACCTCATCTCTCTGCAACAGTCCTACTGCACCCCAGACTTTATCCTCTGCTCTCTGCAACAGTCCTTTTGCACCCCAGTCTCCAACCTCTGCTCTCTCTCTATAACAGTCTTTCTGTACTGCATTCTCCAACATCTGCTCTCTGTAAGGGTACTTCTACACCCGAGTCTCCAACCTCTGCTTTCTTTATCAGTTCTTCTGCACCCCAGTCTTCAAACTGTACTCTGTGTAACTGTCCCTCTGCACCTTAGTCTCCAACCTTTGCTCTCTGCTACAGTCTTCTAGACCCCAGTCTCTAACCTCTGCTCTCTCTAACAAGCCTTCTGCACCTCCGTATACATCCTCTGCTCTCTGCAATGGTCCTTCTGCACCTGAGTCTCCAACTGCTACTCTCTGTTACACTTCTTCTACACCTCAGTCTCCAACCTCTGCTCTATGTAAGATCCTTCTGCAACCCAGTCTGCACACTCTGCTCTCTGTAAAAGACCTTCTGCACCCCAGTTTTCAAACTCTGCTTTCTGTATCAGTCCTTCTGCACCCCAGTCTCCAACCTCTGCTCTCTGCAACGATCCCTCTGCATCCCAGTCTCCAACCTCTGCTACCTGCAAAAGTCCTTTTGCACCCCAATCTCCAACATCTGCTCTCTGCAACAGTTCTTCTGTACCTCAGTCTGTAAACTCTGCTCTCTGCAATAATCCTTCTGCACCCCAGTCTCCAACCTCTGCTCTCTGTAACAGTTCTTCTGTACCTCAGTCTTCAACTTCTGATCTGTATCAGTTCTGCACCCCTGTCTCCCAAATCTGCTCTCTGTAACAGTTTTTCTTCACCTCAGTCTGCAACCTCTGCTCTGTGTAACAGTCCTTCTGCATCCCTGTGTCCAACCTCTGCTCTCTGCAATGATCCTTCTGCATCCCAGTCTCTAGCATCTGCTCTCTGCAACAGTCCTTCTGCACCCAAGTCTCCAACATCTGATCTCTGCAACAGTCCTTCTGCACCTCAGTCCGGAAACTCTGCTGTTTCCAACTATCCTTCTGCACCCCAGTCTCCAAACTCTGCTCTCCATAACATTCCTTCTGCACCTCAGTCTCCAAATTCTGCCCTATGTAAGATCCTTCTGCAACCCAGTCTCCAAACTCTGCTCTCTCTAACAGCCCTTCTGCACCCCAGGCTCCAACCTCTGCTCTCTGGAACAGGCCTTCTGCACCCCAGTCTCGAGACTCTGTTCTCTGTATCATTCCTTCCGCACCCCAGTCGCAAACCCCTGCTCTTTGTAACAGTCCTTCTGTATCTCAGTCTTCTACATCTGCTCTTTGCAATAGTCCTTCAGCACCCCAGATTTCAACTTCTGGTTTCTGCAACAGTCCTTTTACACCCCATTCTCCATCCTCTGGTATCTGAAACATTCCTTCTTCACCCCAGTCTCCAAAATCTGCTCTCTGTAACAATATTTCTGTGCCTCAGTTTCCAACATCTACTCTCTGTAATAGTCCCTCTGCACCTCAATCTCCAACAACTGCTCTCTGTAAGTACCTTCTGCATCCCAGACTCCAAACTCTGCCCTCTGTAACAGTTTTTCTGCACGCCTACTTCCAAATTTCCTCTCCGTAACAGGCATTCTGCACCCCAGTCTCTAAAGTCTGTTCCCTATAACAATCCTTCTGCAACCCAGTCTCCAACCTCTGCTCTCTGTAACAGTCCTGCTGCACCTCGGTCTACAATCTCTGCTCTCTGTAAGATCCTTCTGCAACCTTGTCTAAAAACTCTGCTCTCTGTAACAGTCCTTCTGCACCTCGGTCTCTAAACTCTGTTCTTTGCAACACTCCTTCTGCACCCCAGTCGCCACCCTCTACTCTCTGTAACAGTCTTTCTGTACTGTAGTCTTCAAAATCTTCTCTCTGTAACGGTCCTTCTGCACCCCAGTCTCAAACCTCTGCTTTCTGTATCAGACCTTCTGCATCGCAGTCTACAACCTCTGCTCTCTGTAACAGTCCTTCTGAACCTCATATCCAAACTCTGCTATCTGCAACAGTCCTTATGCGCCCCAGTCTCCAACGTCTGCTATCTGCAAAATTCTTTCTGCAACCCAGTCTGCAACTTGTGCTGTGTGTAACAGTCCTTCTGCACCAAGTCTCCACCTCTGCTCTCTGCTATAATATTTATTTACCCCAGTCTTAAAACTCTGCTCTCTGCAACAGTCCTTCTGCACCCCAGTCTCCACACTCTGTTCTGTGTAACAGTCCTTCTCCACTTCAGTCTTCAACCTCTGCTCTCTTCAAGAGTCCTTCTGCAACCCAGTCTCCAAAATCTGCTCTCTAAACAGTCCTTCTGCACTTCAGTCTCCAAAATCTGCTCTCTGCAACAGTCCTTTTGAAACCCAGTGTCCAAACTCTTCTCTGCAACGATCTTTCTGCACCCCAGTCTCCAACCTCTGCTCTCTGATAGATCCTTCTGACCCCACTTTCCAAACTCTACTCTCTGTCATATTCTTTCTCCACGCAAGTCTCCAACCTCTGCTTTCTGCAACGGTCCTGCTGCACCCCAGTCTCCAACCTCTGTAAGCTGCAACACTCCTTCTGCTCCCCATTCTCCAAACTCTGCTCTCTGTGACAGTCCTTCTGTACCGCAGTCTCCTAACTCTGCTCTCTGTAAAGATCCTTTTGCACGCCAGTCTCCAACATCTGCTTTCTTTGTCCGTCCATCTGAACCTCAGTATCCAACCTCTGCTCTCTGCAAAAGTCCTTCCGCAACCCATTCTTGAAATTCTGCTATCTGCAACAGTCCGTCTGAAAAACAGTATCCAACATCTGCTCTCTGAAACAGTCCTTTTGTACCCTAGTCTCAAACCTCTGATCTCTGCAAAAGTCCATCTGTACTGCAGTCTCCATCTTCTGCTCTCTGCAACGAACCTTGTGCACCGCAGTCTCCAACATCTGCTCTCTGCAAAAGTCCTTCTGCACCTCAGTCTGAAAATTTTGCTTTCTGCAACAATCCTTCTACACCCCAGACTTCAACATCTGCTCTCTGTAACAATCCTAATGCACCTCAGTCTCCAAACTCTGCTCTATGTAAGATCCTTGTGCAACACAGTCTCCAAAATTTGCTCCTGGTAACAGTCCTTCTGCACCTCAGTCCCCAACCTCTGCTCTCTGTAACAGTCGATCTACACCTCAGTCTGAAACCTCTTCTCTCTACACAATCCATCTGAACCCCAGTCTCCAACCACTGCTCTCTGTAACAGTCCTCCGGCACCTCAGTCTTCAAACTCTGCTCTCTGTAGGATCCTTCTGCCACCCAGTCTCCTAACTTTGCTTTCTATAACAGTCCTTCTGCACCCCAGTCTTCACCCTCAGCTCTATTTAACAGGCCTTCTGCACCCCAGTCTCCAAACTCTGCTCTCTGTAACAGGCCTTCTGCACCCCAGTCTCCAAACTCTTCTCTCTGCAACAATCATTCTACACCTCAGTCTCTAACATCATCTCTCTTTAAGATCCTTCTGCAACCCAGTCTCCCAACTCTGCCCTCTCTAACAGTCCTTCTGCACCCCTTCTCCCAACTCTCCTCTCCTTAAAAGGCCTTCTGCACCCCAGTCTCTAAAGTCTGTTCTCTATATCATGACTTCTGCACCCAGTCTACAACCACTACTCTCTGCAAGAGGCCTTCTGCGCCCCAGTCTCCAACCAGTGGTCTCTGCAACAGTGCTTCTGCACCTCAGTCTTAAAACGCTGTTCTCTGCTACGATCCTTTTGCACCTCAGTCTTCAAACTCTCCTCTCTGAAACGATCTTTCTGCACCCCAGTCTCCAACGTCTCCTCTCCTCAACAGTCCTTCTGCACTTCAGTCTCCAAATTCTGCTCTTGGCAACAGTCCTTCTTCATCCAAGTCTCCAGCCTCTGCTCTCTGCAATAGTCCTTCTACACCCCAGGCTTCAATCTCTGCTCTCTGTAACAGTACTTATGCACCCCAGTCTCTAACCTCTGCTCTCTGTAACAATCTTTCTGCACCCTAGTCTCCAATCTCTGCTTTCTGTAACAGTACTTCTACACCGTATTCTCAAACCTCTGCTCTCTGTTACAGTCTTTTTATACCGCAGTCTCCAACCTCTGCTCTCTGTAACGGTCCCTCTGTACCCCAATTTTCAACCTATTCTTTCTGTAACAGTCCTTCTGCACCTCAGTCACCAAACTCTGCTATCTGTAACAGTCCTGCTGCAACTCAGTCTCCAACCACTTCTCTCTGTTAAAGTCCTTCTGCACCTCACTCTGAAACCTCTGCTCTCTGCAACAGTCCTTTTGCACCCCAGTCTCTAACGTCTCCTCTCCTTAACACTCCTTCTGCACCCCAGTCTCCAACCTCTATTCTCTGTAAGGTCCTTCTGCACCCCAGTTTCCATACTCTGCTCTCTTTATCATTCTTCTCCAACCCAGTCTACAACCTCTGCTTTCCTCAACGGTCCTGCTGCAACCCAGTCTACAACATCTGTTCTCTGCAACAGTCCTTCTACTTTCTAGTCTCAAACCTCTGCTCTCTGTAACAGTCCTTCTGTACCACAGTCTTCAACCTCTGCTCTCTCTAACGGTCCTTATGCACCCCAGTCTCAAACCTCTGCTTTCTGTATAATTCTTTCTGAACCACGGATTCCAACCTCTGCTTTTTGTAACAGTCCTTCTGCACCTTTGTCTCCAACCTCTGAACTCTGCAACCTTACTTCTGCACCCCATTCTCTAACCTCTGCTCTCTGTAACAGTTCTTCTGCACCCCATTCTCTAACCTCTGCTCTCTGCAACAGTCCTTCTGTACTACAGTCTCCAACCTCTGCTCTCTGTAACGGTTCTTCTGCACCCCAGTCTCAACCTCTGCTTTCTGTATCAGTAATTCTGCACCCCAGTCTCCAACCTTTGCTCTCTGTGACATTCTTTCTGCACCTCAGTCTCCAACCCCTTCTATCTGCGACAGTTCTTCTGCACCCCAGTCTCAAAACTCTGCTCTCAGCAACAGTTCTTCTGAACAACAGTCTCCAACATCTGCACTCTGAAACAGTTCTTCTATAAACCATTCCCCAACCTCTACTCTCTATAACAGTTTTCCTGTATGGCAGTCTCCGAACTCTACTCTCTGCAATGGTTCTTCTGCACCATAGTCTCCAAACTCTGCTTTCTGTATCAGTCTTTCTGAACCCCAGTCTCCAAACTCTGCTCTCTGTAACAGTTATACTGCACCTCAGACTCCAAATTATGCTCTCTTCAACAGTGTTTCTGCAGCCAAGTCTCCAACACCTGCACCCTGCAACAGTCCTTCTTCACCCCATTCTCCCACCTCTGCTATCTGCAACAGTCCTTCTGCACCCCAGTCTCCAACCTCTTCTCTCTGTAACAATCTTTCCGCACCTCTGTCTCCATCTCTGCTCTCTGCAATGGTCCTTCCGAACCTCAGTCTCCAACCTCTACTCTCTGTAAGAGTCATTCTGCACCTCAGTCTCCAACCTATGCTTTCTGCAACGGTCCTGCTGCACCCCAGTCTCCAACCTCTGTACTCTGCAACACTCCTACTGCTCCCCAGTTTCCAAAATTTGCTCTCTGTAACAGTCCTTCTGTACCACAGACTCCGAACTCTGCTCTCTGTAAACATCCTTTTGCACGCCAGTCTCCAAACTCTGCTTTCTTTGTCCGTCCATCTGACCTCAGTATCCAACCTCTGCTCTCTGCAAAAGTCCTTCTGCAACCCATTCTTCAACTTCTGCACTCTGCAACAGTCCTTCTGAAAAACAGTATCCAACATATGCTCTCTGAAACAATCCTTTTTTACCCTAGTCTCAAACCTCTGCTCTCTGCAACAGTCCGTCTGTACTGCAGTCTCCAACTTCTGCTCTCTGCAATGAACCTTGTGCACCCCAGTCTCCAACATCTGCTCTCTGCAAAAGTCCTTCTGCACCTCAGACTGAAAATTTTGATTTCTGCAACAATCCTTCTGCACCCCAGACTTCAACATCTGCTCTCTGTAACAGTCCTAATGCACCTCAGTCTCCAAACTCTACACTGAGGTGTAAAGTAAGATCTTTGTGCAACACAGTCTCCAAAATTTGCTCCCGATAACAGTCCTTCTACACCCCAGACTTCAACATCTGCTCTCTGTAACAATCCTAATGCACCTCAGTCTCCAAACTCTGCTCTATGTAAGATCCTTGTGCAACACAGTCTCCAAAATTTGCTCCCGGTAACAGTCCTTCTGCACCTTAGTCCCCAACCTCTGCTCTCTGTAACAGTCGATCTACACCTTAGTCTGAAACCTCTTCTCTCTACACAATCCATCTGAACCCCAGTCTCCAACCACTGCTCTCTGTAACAGTCCTCCGGCACCTCAGTCTTCAAACTCTGCTCTCTGTAAGATCCTTCTGCCACCCAGTCACCTAACTTTGCTTTCTATAACAGTCCTTCTGCACCCCAGTCTTTAACCTCTGCTCCATTTAACAGGCCTTCTGCACCCCATTCTCTAAACACTGCTCTCTGTAACAGGCCTTCTGCACCCCAGTCTCCAAACTCTTCTCTCTGCAACAATCATTCTACACCTCAGTCTCTGACATCATCTCTCTGTAAGATCCTTCTGCAACCCAGTCTCCCAACTCTGCCCTCTCTAACAGTCCTTCTGCACCCCTTCTCCCAACTCTCCTCTCCGTATAAGGCCTTCTGCACCCCAGTCTTCAAAGTCTGTTCTCTATATCAAGACTTCTGCACCCCAGTCTCAAAACACTGCTCTCTGCAACAGTCTTCTGCGCCCCAATCTTCAACCTGTGGTCTCTGCAACAGTGCTTCTGCACCTCAGTCTTAAAACGCTATTCTGTGCTATGATCCTTTTGCACCTCAGTCTCCAAACTCTCCTCTCTGAAACGATCCTTCTGCACCCCAGTCTCCAACGTCTCCTCTCCTCAACAGTCCTTCTGCACCTCAGTCTCCAAATTCTGCTCTTGGCAACAGTACTTTTTCACCCAAGTCTCTAGCCTCTGCTCTCTGCAATAGTCCTTCTACACCCCAGGCTTCAACCTCTGCTCTGTGTAACAGTCCTTATGCACCCCAGTCTCCAACCTCTGCTCTCTGTAACAATCCTTCTGCACCCCAGTCTCCAACCTCTGCTCTCTGTAACAGTACTTCTGCACCGTATTCTCAAACCTCTGCTCTCTGTTACAGTCTTTCTATACCGCAGTCTCCAACCTCTGCTCTCTGTAACGGTCCCTCTGTACCCCAATTTCCAACCTATTCTTTCTGTAACAGTCCTTCTGCACCTCAGTCAACAAACTCTGCTATCTGTAACAGTCCTGCTGCAACTCAGTCTCCAAACACTTCTCTCTGTTACAGTCCTTCTGCACCACAGTCTGAAACCTCTGCTCTCTGCACGATCCTTCTGCACCCCAATCTCTAATCACTGCTCTCTGTAACATTCGTCCTTCACCACAGTCATCAACCACTGCTCTCTTTAAGATTCTTCTTCAACCCAGCCTCAAAACTCTGCACTCTATAACAGTCCTTCTGCAACCCAGTCTCCAGCCTCTGCTTACTGTAGCAGGCCTTATGCACCCCAGTCTCCAAACTCTGCTCTCGGAAACAGTCCTTCTGCACGCCAGTCTGCAACGTCTGTTCTCTGTAACGGTCCTTCTGCACCCCAGTCTCACACCTCTGCTTTCTGTATCATAATACTTCACCCCAGTTTCCAAAGTCTGCTCTGTGTTACATCTGTGTCTGCATGTCAGTCTCCAACCTCTGCTCTCTGAAACATTCATTCTGCACCCCAGTCTCCAACCTCTTTTTTCTGCAACATTCTTCTGCACCCCAGTCTCCAACCTGTGCTCTCTGTAACAGTCCTCCTGCACCGCAGTCTCCCACCTCTTCTCTCTGTAATGATGCTTCTGCAGCCCAGTCTCCACCTCTGCTCTCTTCAACGATTCTTCTGCAACTCAGTCTCCAACTTCTGCTCTCTTCAACGATCCTTCTGCACCACACACTCCACTTCTGCTCTCTGTAACTGTTTTTCTTAACCTCAGTCTCCAACCTCTGCTCTCTGCAACCGTCCTTCTGCACCCCTGTCTCCAACCTCTGCTCTCTGGATCGGTCCTTATGCACCCCAGTCTCCAACATCTGCTTTCTGCAACAGTCCTTTTGCACCCCAGTCTCTAACGTTTCCTCTCCTTAAAACTCCTTCTGCACCCCAGTCTCCAATCTCTGTTCTCTGTAAGGTCCTTCTGCACCCCAGTTCCATACTCTGCTCTCTGTATCATTCTTCTCCAACCCAGTCTACAACCTCTGCTTTCCTCAACGGTCCTGCTGCAACCCAGTCTACAACATCTGTTCTCTGCAACAGTCCTTGTACTTTCCAGTCTCAAACCTCTGCTCTCTGTAACAGTCCTACTGTACCACAGTTTCCAACCTCTGCTCTCTCTAACGGTCGTTAAGCACCCCAGTCTCAAAACTCTGGTTTCTGTATAAGTCCTTCTGAACCATGGATTCCAACTTCTGCTTTCTGTAACAGTCCTTCTGCACCTTTGTCTCCAACCTCTGAACTCTGCAACCTTACTTTTGCACCCCATTCTCTAACCTCTGCTCTCAGTAACAGTCCTTCTGCACCCCATTTTCTAACCTCTGCTCTCTGAAACAGTCCTTCTGTACTACAGTCTCCAACCTCTGCTCTCTGTAACGGTTCTTCTGCACCCCAGTCTCAATCTCTGCTTTCTGTATCAGTAATACTGCACCCCAGTCTCCAACCCCTGCTCTCTGCAACAGTTCTTCTGAACCCCAGTCTCAAAACTCTGCTCTCAGCAACAGTTCTTCTGAACCCCAGTCTCGAACATCTGCACTCTGAAACAGTTCTATAAACCATTCTCCAACCTCTACTCTGTATAACAGTTTTCCTGTATGGCAGTCTCCGAACTCTACTCTCTGCAACGGTTCTTCTGCACCATAGTCTCCAACCTCTGCTTTCTGTATCAGTCCTTCTGAACCCCAGTCTCCAAACTCTGCTCTCTGTAACAGTTATTCTGCACCTCAGTCTCCAAATTCTGCTCTCTTCTACAGTCTTTCTGCAGCCAAGTCTCCAACACCTGCACCCTGCAACAGTCCTTCTTCACCCCATTCTCCCACCTCTGCTATCTGCAACAGTCCTTCTGCACCCCGGTCTCCAACCTCTTCTCTCTGTAACAATCTTTCTGCTCCTCTGTCTCCACCTCTACTCTCTGCAATTGTCCTCTGCACCTCAGTCTCCAACCTCTACTCTCTGTAAGAGTCCTTCTGCACCTCAGTCTCCAACCTCTACTCTCTGTAAGATCGTTCTGCATCCCAGTCTCCAAACTCTGCCCTCTGTTATAGTCGTTCTGCATCCTTTCACCAAACTGTGCTCTCTATAACAGGCGTTCTGCACTGCAGTCTCCAATCTCTATTCTCTGTAAGAGTCCTTCTGCACCCCAGTCTCAAACCTCTGCTATCTGCAACAGTCCTTCTGCACCCCGGTCTCCAAACTCTTCTCTCTGTAACAATCTTTCTGCTCCTCTGTCTCCACCTCTGCTCTCTGCAATTGTCCTCTGCACCTCAGTCTCCAACCTCTACTCTCTGTAAGAGTCCTTCTGCACCTCAGTCTCCAACCTCTACTCTCTGTAAGATCGTTCTGCAACCCAGTCTCCAAACTCTGCCCTCTGTAACAGTCGTTCTGCATCCTTTCACCAAACTGTGCTCTCTATAACAGGTGTTCTGCACTGCAGTCTCCAATCTCTATTCTCTGTAAGAGTCCTTCTGCACCCCAGTCTCAAACCTCTGCTCTCTGCAAAGATCCTTCTGCACCCAAGTCTCCAACCTCTGTAATCTTCAACCGTCCTTCTGCACCTCAGTCTTAAAAATAGGTTCTCGGCAATGATCCTTCTGCACCCCAGTCTCCAAACTCGGCTCTCTGCAACAGTCTTGTTTCACCTCAGTCTCCAACCTCTACTCTCAGTAAGATCCTTCTACAACCCTGTCTCCAAACTCTGCTCTCTGTAACAGTCTGTCTACACCCCAGTCTCCAACCTCTGCTCTCTGCCACAGACTTTCTAAACCCCAGTTTTTAAACTTTGTTCTCTGTAGCAGTCCTTCTGCACCCCAGTTTCCAAATTCTGTTCTCTGTAACAATCCTACTTCACCTCAGTACCCAAACTCTGACCTCTGCAATGGTCCTAAGGCACCCCAGTCTCTAGCCTCTGCACTCTGCAACGATCCTTCTGCACCCCAGTCTCCAACATCTGCTCTCTGCAACAGTCATTTTGTACATCACTCTGAAAACTCTGATCTCTGCAAGGATCCTTGTGCCCCACCGTCTCTAAACTCTGCATTCTGTAACAGTCTTTCTCCAACTCAGTCTCTAACCTCTGCTCTCTGTAACAGTCCTTCTGAACCCCAGTCTCCAATCTTTGCTCTCTGGAAGATCCTTCTACACCCCAGTTTCCAAACTCTGCTCTCTGTAACATTCCTTCTCCACCACCGTCTCCAAACTCTGCTCTCTGCAACAGTCCTTCTTCACGACAGTCTCCAACCTCTGGTCTCGGCAACAGTCCTTCTGCACCCCAGTATCCAAACTCTGCTCTGGGTATCATTTCTTCTGCACCTCAGTTTCCAACCTCTGCTTTATGTAAGATCTTTCTGCAAAAAAGTCTCCAAACTCTGATCTTCATAACAGTCCTTCTTCACCCCAGTCTCCAAACTCTCCTCTCTGTAACAATCCTTCTGTACCTCAGTCTCCAACATCTGCTCTCTGCAACGGTCCTTCTGCACCCCATTCTCAAAACTCTGTTGTCTGCAAGAGTCCTTCAGCATGTCAGTCTCAAACCACTGCTTCCTGCAAAAATCCTTCTGCACCCCAGTCTCCAAACATTGCTCTCGGTAACAATTTTTCTGCACCTCAGTCTCAAACATCTGCTCTATGTAAGATCTTTCTGCCACCCATTCTCCAAACTCTGCTCTCTGTAACAGTCCTTCTGTATCTCAGTCTCCAACATCTGCTCTCTATTACAGTCCTCATGAACCCCAGTCTCCAAACTCTGCTCTCTGCAACAGTCCTTCTTCACTCCAGTGTTCAACCTTTGCTCTTTGTAACAGTTATTCTGCATCCCAGTCTCCAACATCTGCTCTCTGCAACCGATCTTTTACACCCATGTCTCCAACCTCTGCTCTCTGCAACAATCCTTCTGCTCACCAATCTCCAACCTCTGCTCTCTGCAATAATCCTACTGCACCCCAGTCGCCAACCTCTGCTCTCTGTAACAATCTTTCTGCACCGCAGTCTCCAAACTCTGCTCTACGTAATATTATTCTGCAACACAGTCTCCAAACTCTGCTCTCTGTAACAGCCCTTCTGTACCCAGTCTCCAGCCTCTGCTCTCTGTAACAGGCTTTCTGCGTCCCAGTCTCCAAACTCTGCTCTCTGTATCAGTCCTTCTGCTCCCCAGTCTCCAAAGTCTGCTCTCTGTAACAGTCTTTCTGTATCTCAGTCTCCTACCTCTGCTCTCTGCAACAGTTCTTCTGCAAACCAGTCTCCAACATCTGCACTCTAAAACAGTTCTTCTCAACTCCAGTCTCCAACCTCTGCTCTCTGTAACAGTCCTCCTGTATTGCAGTCTTGAAACTCTGCTCTCTGTAATGGTCCTTCTGCACTTCAGTCTCCAACCCATGTTTTTTGTATCAGTCCTTCGGTACCGCAGTCTCCAACCTCTTCTATCTGCAACAGTCCTTCTGCACCCAAGTCTCCAAAACCTGCTCTCTGCAATAGTCCTTCTTCACCCCAGTTTCCAAACTCTGCTATCTGCAACACTTCTTCTTCACCCCAGTCTCCAAACTCTGCTCTCTGTAACAGTCCTTCTGCACCCCAGTCTCCAAATTCTGCTCTCTGCAAGAGTCCTTCTGCACCCAAATTTCCAACCTCTGCTCTCTGCAACAGTCCTCCTACACCTAAGTCTTCAACCTCTGCTCTGTGTAACAGTCCTTCTGCACCCCAGTGTCCAACCTCTGCTCTCTGCAATGATCCATCTGCATCCCAGTCTCCAACATCTGCTCTCTGCAACAGTCCTTCTGCACCCATGTCTCCAACATCTGCTCTCTGCAAAAGTCCTTCTGCGCCTTAGTCTGGAAACTCTGCTGTCTGCAATGATCCTTCTGCACCCCAGACTCCAATCAATGCACTCTGAAACAGTCCTTCTGCACCTCAGTCACCAAACTCTGTTCTACGTAAGATCCTTCTGCAACCCAATCTCCAAAGTCTGCTCTCTGTAACAGCCCTTCTGCACTCCAGTCTCCAAAGTCTGTTATTTATAACAATCCTTCTGCACCCCAGTCTTCAACCTATTCTCTCTGTGACAGTCCTTCTGAATCTCAGTCTCCTACATCTGCTCTCTGCAACAGTCCTACAGAACCCCAGTCTCCAAATTCTTGTCCCTGCAACAGTCTTTCTACACCCCAGTCTCCAACCTCTACTATCTGCAAGAGTCCTTCTGCTCTCCAGTCTCCAAACTCTGCTCTCTGTAACAATCCTTCTGTGCCTCAGTCTCCAACCTCTATTCTCTGAAAAAGTCCTTCTGCACCTCAGTCTCCAACATCTGCTCTCTTTAAGATCCTTCTGCAACCCAGTGCAAAACTCTGCCCTCTGTAACAGTCCTTCTGCCCCCCTTCTCCCAATTCTCCTCTGTGTAACAGGCCTTCTGCACCCCAATCTTCAACCTCTGCTCTCTGTAACAGTCCTTCTGTACTGCAGTCTCTAATCTAAGCTCTCTGTATCGGTCCTTCTGCACCCGAGTCTCCAAACTCTGCGTTATGTATGAGTCATTCTTCACCCAAGTCTCCAAACTCTGCTCTCTGTAACAGTCCCTCTGCATCTCAGACATTAATCTCTGTTCTCTGTAACAGTCCTTCTGCGCCCCAATCTTCAACTTCTGGTCTCTGCAAAAGTCCTTCTGCACCTCAGTGTCCTAACTCTGCTCTCTGTAAGATCCTTCTGAAACCCAGTCTTTAACCTCTGCTTTCTGCAATGGTCCTTCTGCACCCCAGTGTCCAACCTCTGATCTCTACAACAGTTATTCTGCACCCCAGTCTCCAAACTCTGCTCTCTGTAACAGTCTTTCTGTACCTCAGTCTCCAATCACTTCTCTCTGAAACAGTCCTTCTACACCCCAGTCTCCATAATCTGCTTGCCCCAACAATCCTTCTGAACCTAAGTCTCCAACATCTGTTCTCTAAATCAGTTCTCCTGCAACCCAGTCTCCAACCTCTGCTCTCGGTAACAGTCCTTCTGTACCGCAGTCTCGAACCTCTGTTCTCTGTAAGGGTCCTTATGCACCCCAGTATCCAACCTCTGCTATCTGTATCAGTTGTTTTGCACCACATTCTCCAAACTCTGCCCTCTGTAACAGTCCTTCTGCAACTCAGTCTGCAAACTCTGCTCACTGCAACAGTCCTTCTGCACCACAGTCTCCATTCTCTGCTCTCTGCAAAAGTCCTTTTGCAACCCAGTCTCCAACATTTGCTCTCTGCAACAGTCCTTCTCAACCCCAGTCTCCAACCGCTGCTCTCTGTAATAGTCTTTCTGTACTGCATTCTCCAACCTCTGCTCTCTATATGGGTACTTCTGCATCCGAGTCTCCAACCTCTGCTTTCTGTATCAGTCCATCTGCACCCCAGTCTCTAACCTCTGCTCTCTGTAACAATCCTTTTGCACCACAGTCTCCAAACTCTACTCTCTGCAAAGGTCTTTCTGCACCTGAGTCTCCAAACTCTACTCTCTGTAACAGTGCTTCTGCACCTCAGTCTCCAACCTCTGTTCTCTGTAAGATCCTTCTGCAACCCAGTCTCCAAACTCTGCTCTTTGTAACAGTCCTTCTGCACCTCAGTCTTCAAACTCTGCTCTCTGTAAAAGGCCTTCTGCACCCCAGTCTCCAACCTCTGCTCTCTTCAACGATCCCTCTTCACCCTAGTCTCCAACCTCTGCTCGCTGCAACAGTCCATGTGCACCCCAATCTCCAACATATGCTCTCTGCAGCAGTTTTTCTGTACCTCAGTCTGAAAACTCTGCTCTCTGCAATTATCCTTCTGCACCCGAGTCTCAAACCTCTTCTCTCTGTAACAGTCCTTCTGTACCTCAGTCACCAACTTCTGCTCTGTATCAGTCCTGCACCCCTGTCTCCCACATCTGCTCTCTGTAACTGTCCTTCTTTACCTCAGTCTTCAACCTCTGCTCTGTGTAGCAGTCCTTCTGCATCTCAGTATGAAAACTCTGCTGTCTGCAATGATC
Organism: Ictidomys tridecemlineatus; assembly: GCF_052094955.1. Lineage (NCBI taxonomy): Eukaryota > Metazoa > Chordata > Mammalia > Rodentia > Sciuridae > Ictidomys > Ictidomys tridecemlineatus. The sequence goes on from NW_027522360.1 coordinate 221,190, forward strand.
CTTCTGCACCCCAGTCTCCAACTTCTGTTGTCTGCAGGGATCCTTGTGAAACTCAGTCTCCAATCTGTACTCTCTGTAACAGTCCTTCTTCACCTCAGTCTCCAACATCTGCTCTCTGTAAAATCCTTCTGCATCCAAGTCTCTAAACTCTGCCATCTGTAACAGTCCTTCTGGAGCCCTTCTCCAAATTCTGTTCTTCATAACAGGCGTTCTGCACCCAAGTCTCCAACCTCTGCTCTTTTTAAGAGTCCTGCTGCACCTCGGTCTTCAAATTCTGCTCTCTGCAAGATCCTTCTGCACCCTTGTCTAAAAACTCTGCTCTCTGTAACAGTCCTTCTGGACCTCAGTCTCCAACCTCTGTTCTTTGCAACACTCCTTCTGCACTCCACTTGCCAACCTCTGCTCTCTGTAACAGTCATTCTGTACCGCATTCTCCAAACTCTGCTTTCTGTAATTGTCCTTCTGCACCCCAGCCTCCAACGTCTGCTTTCTGTGTCAGTCATTCTGCTCCCCAGTCTACAAACTCTGCTTTCTGTAACAGTCTTTCTGAACCTCATATCCAAACTCTGCTATCTGCATCAGTCCTTATGCACCCCAGTCTCCAAACTCTTCTGTCTACAACATTCCTTCTGTAACCCAGTCTGCAACTTGTGCTCTGTGTAAGAGTCCTTCTGCAGCCAAGTCTCCAAATCTGCTCTCTAAAACGATCTTTCTGTGCCTCAGTCTTCAACTTCTGCTCTCTGCAACAATTCTTTTGTACCCCTGTATCCAACCTCTTTCTCTAAAACAGTCCTTCTCCACCTCAGTCTTCAACCTCTGCTCTCTGCCAGAGTCCTTCTGCACCTCAGTCTCCAACATCTGCTCTCTAAACAATTTTTCTGCACCCCAGTCTCCAATATCTACTCTCTGCAAAAGTACTTCTGCACCCCAGAATCCAAACTCTGCTTTAGGAACGATCCTTCCTCACCTCATTCTCCAACCTCTGCTCTCTGAAAGATCCTTCTGCACCCCAGTTTCCAAAATCTGCTCTCTGTAATATTCCTTCTCCACGCCATTCTCCAACCTCTGCTTTCTGCAACGGTCCTGCTGCACCCCAGTCTCAAACCTCTGTATTCCACAACAGTCCTTCTGCTACCCAGTCTCCGAACTCTGTTCTCTGTAATAGTCCTTCTGTACCACAGTCTCCAAACTCTGCTCTCTGTAAAGGTCCTTCTGCACACCATTCTCAAACTTCTGCTCTCTGCAACAGTCCTTCTGAACAACAGTCTCCAAAATCTGCTCTCTGAAAAAAGTCCTTGTGTACCCTAGTCTCCAACCTCTGCTCTCTACAAAAGTCCTTTTGTAGTGCAGTCTCCAACATCTGCTCTCTGTAACAGTCCTTCTGCACCTCAGTCTCAAACCTCTGCTCTCTGTAAGATCCTTTTAAACCCAATCTCAAAACTCTGTGCTCTGTAACAGTCCTTTTGCACCCCAGTCTCAAAACTCTGCTCTCCGTAACAGGCCTTCTGCACCCCAGTCTCCAAATTCTGCTCTCTGTAGCAGTCCTTCTGCACCCCATTCTCCAAATTCTGCTCTCTGTAATGATCCTTCTGCACCCCAGTCTCCAACATCTGCTCTCTGCCACAGTCCTTCTTCACCTCAGTCTGAAAATTGTTCTCTTTGCAACAATCATTGTGCACCCCAGACTCCAACATCTGCTCTCTTTAAGATCATTCTGCAACCAAGTCTCCCAACTCTTACCTCTCTAACAGTCCTTCTGCACCCCTTTTTCAAAATCTCCTCTCTGTAATATGCCTTCTGCACCCCAGTCTCCAACCTCTGCTCTCTGTACCATTCCTGCTGCACCTAGTTCTACAATCTCTGCTCTCTCTAAGATCCTTCTGCAACCTTGTCTAAAAACTCTGCTCTCTGTTACAGTTATTCTGCACCCCAGATTCCAACCTCTGCTTTCTGTAACAGGCCTTGTGCACCCCAATCTCCAACCTCTACTCTCTGTAACAGTCTTTTTGCACCTCAGTATCAAACCACAGCTCTCCTCAACAGTCCGTCTGCACCCCTGTCTCCAACCTCTCTCTAAAATCCTTCTGCATCCCAGTTTTCAAACTCTGCTCTCTGTAACATTCCTTTTCCACCACAGTCTCCAACCTCTGAATTCTGCACTGGTCCTGCTGCACCCCAGTCTCCAAACTCTGTTCTCTGCAACAGTTCTTCTGCTCCCCAGTCTCCAACATCTGCTGTCTGTAACAGTCCTTCTGTACCGCAGTCTTCAACCTCTGCTCTCTGTAACAGTCCTTCTGTACGCCAGTCTCAAACCTCTGCTTTCTGTATCAGTCCTTCTGCACCAAACCTCTGCTCTCTGCAACCTTACTTCTGCACCCCATTCTCTAACCTCTGCTCTCTACTACAGTTCTTCTCAACCACAGTCTACAACATCTGCTCTCTGAAACAGTCCTCCTGTACCCTAGTCTCCAAACTCTGGTCTGTGTAACATTCCTTCTGTAATGCAGTCTCCCACCTCTGCTCTCTGTAACGGTCCTTCTGCACCCCAGTCTTCAACCTCTGCTTTTTTAAATTAGTAATTCTGCACCCTAGTCTCCAACATTTGCTCTCTGTAACATTCTTTCTGCAACTCAGTCTCCAACTACTTTGATCTGCGACAGTTCTTCTCACCACAGTCTCCAAACTCTGCTCTATGCAACAGTTGTTCTGCACCCCAGTCTCCAACATCTGCACGCTGAAACAGTTCTTCTCCACTCCAGTCTCAGACCTCTACTCTCTGCTACAGTCCTCCTATATTTCAGTCTCAAAACTCTGCTCTCTGTAACGGTCCTTCTGCACCCCAGTTTCCAACCACTGTTTTCTGTATCAGTCTTCTGCACCCCGGTCTCCAACATCTGCTATCTGAAACAGTCCGTCTGTACATAAGTCTCCAAAACCTGCTCCCTGCAACAGTCTTTCTTCACCCCAGTCTCCAACATCTGCTCTTTGTAACAGTCCTTGAGCACCCCAGTGTCCAACCTCTGCTTTTTGCAATGATCCTTCTGCATCCCAGTCTCCAACATCTGCTCTCTGCAACAGTCTTTCTGCACCCAAGTCTCCAACATCTGCACTCTGCAACAGTCCTTCTGCACCTCAGTCTGGAAACTCTGCTCTCTGCAATGATCCTTCTGCATCCCAGTCTCCAACCTCTGCTTTCTGCAATGATCCTTCTGCATCCCAGTCTCCAACATCTGCTTTCTGCATAAGTCCTTCTGCACCCCAGTCTCCAACCTCTGCTCTCTGTAAAAGTCTTGCTGCACCTCGATCTAAAATCTCTGCTGTCTGTAAGATCCTTCTGCAACCTTGTCTAAAAACTCTACTCTCTGTAACAGTTAATCCGCACCCCAGAATCCAAACTCTGCTCTCTGTAACAGGCCTTTTGCACCCCAATCTCTAACCTCTACTCTCTGTAACAGTCTTTTTGCACCTCAGTCTCCATCCTCTGCTCTCTGCAAAAATCCATTGAAACCCAGTCTCAAACGTCTCCTCTTCTCAACAGTCCTTCTGCATCCCTGTCTTCTACCTCTGCTCTCTGTAAGATTCTTCTGCATCCCAGTTTTCAAACTCTGCTCTCTGTAACATTCCTTTTCCACCACAGTCTCTATCCTCTGGATTCCAAACCGGTCCTGCTGCACCCCAGTCTCCAAACTCTTTTCTCGGCAAAAATTCTTCTGCTCCCCAGTCTCTAAATTCTGCTCTCTGTAACAGTCCTTCTGTACTGCAGTCTTCAACCTCTGCTCTCTGTAATGTTCCTTCTGCACCCCAGTCTCAAACCTCTGCTTTCTTTATCAGTCCTTCTGCACCACTGTTTCCAACTTCTGCTCTCTGTAACAGTCCTTCTGCACCTTTGTCTCCAGCCTCTGCTCTCTGCAACCTTACTTCTGCACCCCATTCTCTAAACTCTGCTGTCTACTACAGTTCTTCTGAATCACAGTCTACAACATCTGCTCTCTGCAACAGTACTTCTGTACCCTAGTCTCCAAAATCTGCTCTCTGTAACGGTTCTTCTACACCAGAGCCTCCAGACTCTGCTCTCTGTAACAGTCCTTCTGCATCTCAGTCTCCAAATGCTGTTCTCTGCAACAGTCCTTCTGCTCCCAAGTCTCCAAACTCTTCTCTCTACAACAGTCTTTCTACACCCCAGTCTTAAAACTATTCTCTCTTTAACAGTCCTTCTGCACCCCAGTGTCCAAACTCTGCTCTCTGCAACAATCCTTTTGCATCCCAGTCTCCAACATCTGCTCTCTGAAACAGTCCTTCTGCACCCAAGTCTACAACATCTCCTCTCAGCAACAGTCCTTCTGCGCCTCAGTCTGGAAACTCTGCTGTCTGCAACGATACTTGTGCACCCAAGTGTCCAAAATATGCTGTTGTAACAGTCTTCCTTCACCTCGGTCTACAATCTCTGCTCTCTGTAAGATCCTTCTGCAACCTTGTCTAAAATCTCTGCTCTCTGTAACAGTTTTTCGGCACCCAAGTATCAAACCTCTGCTCTCTACAACGATCCTTCTGCACCCCAATCTCCAAACTCTGCTCTCTGCAACAGTCCTTCTGCACGTCAGTCTCCAACATCTGCTCTCTGTAAGATTTTTCTGCAAACCAGTATCCAAACTCTGCCATCTGTAACAGTCCTTCTGGAGCCGTTCTCCAAACTCTGCTCTCTGTAAAAGGCCTTCTGCACGTCAGTCTCCAAGCTCTGCTCTCTGTAACACTCCTGCTGCACCTCGGTCTACAATCTCTGCTCTCTAAGATCCTTCTGCAACCTTGTCTAACAACTCTGCTCTCTGTAACAGTTTTTCTGCACCCCAGTCTCCAAACTCTGCTCTCTGTAACAGGCCATTTGCATTCCAATCTCCAACCTCTACTCTCTGTAACAGTCTTTTTGCACTTCAATCTCCAACCTCTGCTCTCTGCAATGATCCTTCTGCACCTCAGTCTCCAACGTCTCCTCTCCTCAACAGTCTTTCTGCACCCCTGTCTCCAACCTGTGCTCTTTGTAAGGTCCTGCTCCCCAGTTTCTAAACTCTGCTCTCTGTAAGGTCCTTCTGCACCCCAGTTTCTAAACACTTCTCTCTGTAACATTCCTTCTCCAACCCAGTCTCCAACGTCTGCTTTCTTCAACGGTCCTGCTGCAACCCAGTCTCCAAACTCTGTTCTCTGAAATAGTCCTTCTACTCCCCAGTCTCCAACCTGAACTCTCTTTAACAGTCTTTCTGCACCGCAGTCTCCAACCTCTGATCTCTACAACAGTCCTTATGTACAGTAGTCTCCAACCTCTGCTCTCTGTAAAGGTCCTTCTGCAACCCAGTCTCCAACCTCTGATTTTTGAATCAGTACTTCTGAATACCAATCTCCAACCTCTGCTCTCTGTATCTATCCTTTCGCACTCAGTCTCCAACCTGTGCTTTCTGCAACAGTCCTTCTGCACACCAGTCTCCAACCTTTGCTCTCTGTAACAGTCCTTCTATACCGCAGTCTCCAACCTCTGCTCTCTGTAACGGTTCTTCTGCACCAGAGTCTCAAAACTCTGCTTTCTGTATCAGTACTTCTGCAAGAGGGTTTCCAAACTCTGCTCTCTGTAACAGTCCTTCTGCACCTCTGTCTCCAACCTCTGAACTCTGCAACCTTAATTCTCCTCCCCATTCTCTAACCTCTGCTCTTTGTAACTGTTCTTCTGCACCTCATTCTCTAAACCCTGCTCTCTGCAACAGATCTTCTTAACCACAGTCTCCAACTTCCGCTCTCTGTAACGGTCCTTCTGCACCACAGACTCAACCTCTGCTTACTCTATCAGTAATTCTGCACCCCAGTCTCCAAACTTTGCTATCTGTAACATTCTTTCTGTACCTCAGTCTCCAACCTCTGCTTTCTGCGACAGTTCTTCTGCACCCCAGTCTCCAAACTCTGCTCTCTGCAACAGTTCTTCTGCACACCAGTATCCAACATCTGCACTGTGAAACACTTCTTCTCCACCCTAGTCTCCAAACTCTTCTCTCTGTAACAGTCCTCCTGTATTGCAGTCTCCAAAGTCTCCTCTCTGTAACGGTCGTTCTGCACCTCAGTCTCCAACCTCTGCTTTCTTTATCAGTCCTTCTGCACACCAGTCTCCAACATCTGCTATCTGCAACAGTCCTTCTGCACTCCAGTCTCCAACATCTGCTCTCTGCAACAATTCTTCTGTACTTCAGTCTAAAATCTCTGCTCTCTTCAACGACCTTTCTGCATCCCAGTCTCCTACCTCTGCTCTATGTAACAGTCCTTCTTCACCTCAGTCTCCCAACTCTGCTCTCTGTAAGATCCTTCTGCAACCCAGTCCTTAAACTCTGCACTCTGTAACAGTCCTTCTGCACAACAGTTTCCAACCTCTGCTATCTGTACCAGGACTTCTGCTACCCAGTCTCCAAACGCTGCTCTCTGTAACAGGCCTTCTGCATCCCAGTCTCCAACCTCTTCTCCCTGCAACGATTTTTATCGACCTCAGTCTCCAGATTCTGATCTCTGCAACTGTCTTTTGGACCCCAGTCTCCAAACTCGGCTCTCTGAAAAATCCATCTGAACCCCAGTCTACAACCTCTGCTCTCTGTAACAGTCCTTCTGCACCCCAGTCTCCAAACTCTGCTCTCTGTAACAGTCCGTCTGCACCTCAGTCTTCAACCTCTGCTCTGTGTAACAGTCCTTCTGCACCCCAGTCTCTAAAATCTGCTTACTGCCACAGTCTTTCTGCACCTCATTCTTCAACATCTGCTCTCTGGAAAAGTCCTTCTGCACCCCAGTCTCAAAACTCTGCTCTCTGCAACGATCCTTCTGGACCCCAGTCTCCAATGTCTGCTCTCTGCAACAGTCCTTCTGCAACACAGTCTCTAACCTCTTGTTTTTGTAAGATGCTTCTGCACAGCAGTTTCCAAACTCTGTTCTCTGTAACATTCCTTCTCCACCCGAGTCTCCAACCTCTGTCCTCTGCAACAGTCCTTCTGATCCCCAGTCTCCAAAATCTGCTCTCTGTAAACAGTCCTTCTGTACCACAGTCTCCAAACTCTGCTCTTTGTAAAGGTCCTTCTACACCCCAGTCTCCAACCTCTGCTTTCTGTAACAGTCTGTCTGAACCATGGTCTTCAACTTCTGTTCTCTGTATCTATCCTTCTGCACCTCAGTCTCCAACCTGTGCTCTATGTAAGAGTCCTTCTGCACCCCAGTCTCCAAACTCTCATCTTTGCAACAGTCCTTCTGCACCTAAGTCTCAAACTTCTACTCTCTGTAAGATCCTTCTGCAACCCTCTCTCCAAGTCTCCTCCTTGCAACGATCCAACTGCACCACAGTCACCAACCTCTGCTCTATGTAACAGGACTTCTGCACCTCAGTATACAAACTCTGCTCTATGTAACAGTCTTTCTGCACCACAGTCTGCAAACACTGCTCTCTGCAAAAGTCATTCTGTACTGCAGTCTCCAACCTCTGCTCTCTGTAACGGTCTTTCTGCACAAGACTCCAACCTCTGCTTTCTGTATCAGTCATTCTGCACTCCAGTATGCAACTTCTGCTCTTTCTAAGAGTCCTTCTGCACCTCAGTCTCCAATCTTTGCTTTCTGCAACAGTCCTTCTACACTCCAGTCTCCAACCTCTGCTCGCTGCAACAATCCCTCTGCACCCCGGTCTCCAACCTCTGCTCTCTGCAACAGTGTTTCTGAACCCCAGTCTCCAACCTCTGCTCTCTGCAACTATCCTCTGGACCCTAGTCTCCAAACTCTACTCTCTGCAACAGTCTTTATGCACCACAGTCTTTAACCACTGTTCTCTGTAAGATCTTTCTGCACTCCAGTTTACAAAAACTGCTCTCTCTAACATTCCTTCTCCATCGCAGTCTCTAACCTCTGCTTTCTGTGAGGGTCCTGCCGCACCCCAGTCTCCAACCTCTGTCCTATTTAACAGTCTATCTGAACCGAGTATCCAACCTCTGCTCTCTATAACAGTCCTTCTGTACCGCAGTCTCCAAACTCTGCTCTCTGTAACAGGCCTTCTGCATCCCAGTCTCCAAACCCTTCTCTATGCAAGGATCCTTCTGCACAGCAGTGTCAAACCTCTGCTCCTTGCAACAGTTCGTCTGCACCCCAGTCTCAAACATCTGCTCTTTGTAAGATCCTTCTGCACCACAGTTTCCAAGATCTGCTCTCTGCAACAGTCCAACTGCACCCCAGTCTTCAACCTCTGCTCTCTGTAAGGTCCATCTAAACCCTAGTATCCAACCTCTGCTCTGTAACTGTCCTTCTGCACCCCAGTCTCCAAAGTCTCCTCTTTGTAACAGTCCTTCTGCATCTCAGTCTCCAACTTCTGCTCTCTGCAACAGTCCATCTGCACTCCAGTCTCCAACATCTGCTCTCTGCAACAGTCCTTCTACACCCCAGTTTCCAACCTCTGCTCTCTGCAACAGTCCTTTGGAACCCCAGTCTCCAAATCTGCTCTCTGCAACGATCCTTCTAGACCCCAGTCTCACTATCTATCCTTTTGCACCCCAGTCTCCAACCTGTGCGCTCTATAACAGTTTTTCTATACCGAAGTCTCCAACTCTGGTCTCTGTAACGATTCTAATGCACCCCAATTTCCAACCTCTAGTTTCTGTAACAGTCTTTCTGCACCTCAGTATCTAAACTCTGCTCTCTGTAGCAGGCCTTCTGCACCCCATCTTCAAAATCTAGTCTCCCCAAGGATCCCTCCGCACCCCATTCTTCAACCTCTGCTCTCTGCAATGATCCTACTGCACTGCAGTCTTTAACCTCTGATATCTGCAACAGTCCTTCTGCACCACAGTCTCAAACCTCTGGTCTCTGTAACAGTCCTTCTGCGCCCCAGTCTCCCAAACTCTACTTTCTCTATTAGTCTTTCTGCACCCCAGTCTCCAAACTTTGCTCTCTGTAACAGTTTTTCTATACCGCAGTCTTTGACCTCTGGTCTCTGTAACGGTCCAACTGCACGCCAATTAACAACCTCTGCTTTCCATAACAGTCGTTCTGCACCTCAGTCTCCAAAATCTGCTCTCTGTAACAGTGCTTCTACACCTCAGTCTCCAACCTCTGTTCTCTGTAACAGTCCTACTGAACCTCAGTCTGACACCTCTGCTCTCTTCACGATCCTTCTGCACCCCAGTCTACAAACATTGCTCTCTGTAACAGTCCACCTGCACCTCAGTCTCCAACCTCTGCTCTCTGTAAGAACCTTCAGCAACCCAGTCTCCAAACTTTGCTCTCTATAACTGTCCTTCTGCACCCCAGTCTCCCACCTCTCCTCTCTGTAACAAGCCTCCTGCACGCCAGTCTCCAGACTCTTATCTCTGTAGCAGGCCTTCTGCACCCCAGTCTTCAAAATCTGCTCTCTACTAGGATCCTTCTGCACCTCAGTCTCCAACTTCTACTCTCTGCAATGATCCTACTGCACCGCAGTCTTTAACCTCTGATCTCTGCAACAGTCCTTCTGCACCACAGTCTCCAACCTCTGGTCTCTGTAACAGTCTTTCTGCACCCCAGTCTCCAAACTCTGCTTTCTGTATCAGTCCTTTTGAACCTCAGTCTCAAACCTCTGCTCTCTGTATCTATCTTCAGCACTTCAGTCTCCAATCTGTGCTCTCTGTAACATTCCTTCTGCACCCCAGTCTCCAAACTCTGCTTTCTGTACAGTTTTTCTATACCGCAGTCTCCAACCTCTGGTCTCTGTAACGGTCCATCTGCACCCCAATTTCAACCACTGCTTTCTGTAACAGTCCTTTGGCACCTCAGTCTCCAAACTCTGCTCTCTGTAAAAGTGCTTCTACAACTCAGTCTCCAAACTATGTTCTCTGTAACAGTCCTACTGAACCTCAGTCTGACACCTCTTCTCTCTTCACGATCCTTCTGCACCCCAGTCTACAACACTGCTCTCTGTAACAGTCCACCTGCACTCAGTCTCCAACCTCTGCTTTCTGTAAGAACCTTCAGCACCCAGTCTCCAAAACTCTGCTCTCTATAACTGTCTTTCTGAACCTCAGTCTCCCACCTCTCCTCTCTCTAACAGGCCTTCTGCACGCCAGTCTCTAGACTCTTCTCTCTGTAGCAGGCCTTCTGCACCCAGTCTCCAAAATCTGCTCTATGCAACGATCCTTCAGCACCCCAGTCTCTAACCTCGGCTCTCTTCAACGATTCTTCTCCACTTCAGTCTCCAACATCTGGTCTCTGCTACAGACCTTTAGAACCCCAGTCTCCAATCTCTGCTCTCTGTAAGATCCATCTGAACACCAGTCCTCCAAACTCTACTTTCTGTAAAAGTCCTTCTGCACACCAGTCTCCAAACTCTGCTCTCTTTAACAGTCTTTCTGCACCTCAGTCTTATACCTCTGCTCTGTGTAACAGTCCTTCTGCACCCCAGGTTCTAAAATCTGCCCTCTTGAACGATCCTTCTGAAACCCAGTCTCCAATGTCTGCTCTTTACAACAGTCCTTCTACACCACAGTCTCCAACCTCTGCTCTTTGTAAGATCTTTCTGCACTCCAGTTTCCAAACTCTGATCTCTGTAACATTCCTTCTCCACCCGAGTCTCCAACCTCTGTCCTCTGCAACAGTTTTTCTGCTCCCCAGACTCCGAGATCTGCTCTCTGTAACAGTCCTTCTGTACCGCAGTCTCCAACCTCTGCTCTTTGTAATGATCGTTCTAAACCCCAGTCTCCATCTCTGCTTTCTGTATCAGTCTGTCTGAACCCCCAGTCTCCAACCTCTGTTCTCTGTATCTATCCTTCTGCACCTCAATCCCCAACCTGTGTTCAATGTAAGAGTCCTTCTGCAGCCCAGTCTCCAACCTCTGCTCTTGGTAACAGATCTATACCGCAGTCTCCATCCTCTGCTCTCTGTAATGGTTCTTCTGCAGCCCAATTTTCGAACTTCTGATTTCTGTAACAGTCCTTCTGCACATGAGTCTTCAAATTCTCCTCTCTGTAACAGTCCTTCTACACCTCAGTCTCAAACCTCTGCTCTCTGTAACAGTCCACCTGCACTCAGTCTCAAACCTCTGATCTCTGCACGGTCTTTCTGCACCCCAGTCTCCAAACACTGCTCTCTGTAACATTCCCCTGCACCTCAGTCTCCAACCTCTCCTCTCTGTAACAGGCCTTCTGCAAGCCAGTCTCCAAACTCTTCTCTCTGTAGCAGGCCTTCTGCACCTTAGTTTCCAAAACCTGCTCTCTGCAACGGTCCTTCTACACCTCAGTCTCCAAAATCAGCTCTCTGCAATGATCCAACTGCACCCCACTCTCCAACCTCTGATCTCTGCAACAGTCCTTCTGCACCTCAGTCTCCAAATTCTGCTCTCTGTTAAGATGCTTCTCACCGTTGTATCAAAACTCTGCTCTCTGTAACAGTCTTTCTGCACCTCAGTCTTCTACCTCTGCACTCTCTAACAGTCCTTCTGCACCTCAGTCTCCCAACTCTGCTCTCTGTAAGATCCTTTTGCAACCAAGTCTTTAACTCTGCACTCTGTAACAGTCTTTCTGAACAACAGTCTCCAACCTCTTCTCTCTGCAATGATTCTTCTTCACACCAGTCTCCAACATCTGCTCTCTGCAACAGTCCTGCTGCACATCATTCTCTAAACTCTGCTCTCTGCAACGATCTTTCTGGACCCCAGTCTCCAATGTCCTCTCTCTGCAACAGTTTCTTCTGCACCACAGTTTCGAACGTCTGCTCTCTGTAAGATCTATCTGCACACCAGTTTCCAAACTCTGCTCTCTGTAACATTCCTTCTCAAACCCAGTCTCCAAACTCTGTCCTCTACAACAGTCTTTTTGCTCCCCAGTCTCGAACATCTGCTCTCTGTAACAGTCCTTCTATACCGCAGTCTACAACCTCTGCTCTTCGTAATGGTCCTTCTACACCCAAGTCTCCAAACTCTGCTTTCTGTATCAGTCTGTCTGAACCCCAGTCACCAACCTGTATTCTCTGTATCTATCCTTCTGCACCTCAGTCTCCAACCTGTGCTCTATGTAAGAGTCCTTCTGCACCCAGTCTCCAACATCTGCTCTAGATAACAGTCCTATACCACAATTTGCAACTTGTGCTCTCTGTAAAAGTCCTTCTGCACCCCAATTTCAAAACTCTTTTTCTGTAACAGTCTTTTTGCACCTGAGTGTTTATAACTCTTATCTCTGTAACAGTCCTTTTAGACCCCAGTCTCCAAACTCTGCTTTCTGTATCAGTCTTTCTGAACCCCAGTCTCCAACCTCTGTTCTCTGTATCTATCCTTCTGCACCTCAGTCTTCAATCTCTGCTCTCTGCAACAGTCCTACTGTACTGCAGTCTTCAAACTTTGCTCTCCTGTAAACGTCTTTCTGCAGCCCAGACTCCAATCTCTGCTTTCTGTATCAGTTTTCTGCACCCCAGTCTCTAAATTCTGCTCTCTCTAAGAGTCTTTCTGCACTCAGTATCCAACCTCTGCTCTTGCAACAGTTCTTCTGCACCCAGTCTCTAACCACTGCTCTCTGAGGAAGTCCACATGCACCTCAGTCTCCAACCTCTGCTCTCTGTAAGATGTTTCAGGAACTCAGTCTGCAAACTCTGCACTCTATAACAGTCCTTCTGCACCCCAGTCTCCAAACTCTCCTCTCTGCAACAGTCCTTCTGCACCCCAGTCTCCAACCTCTGCTCTCTGCAACAGTCCTTCTCCACCCCAGTCTCCAACCTCTGCTCTCTGTAAGATCCTTCTGTACTCCAGTATCCAAACTCTGCCCTCTGTAATATTCCTTCTCTACATCATTCTTTAACCTCTGCTTTTTGCAAATGTCCTGAAACACCCCAGTCTTCAACCTCTGTCCTCTGCAACAGTCCTTCTGCTCCCCAGTCTCCAACAATTGCTCTCTGTAACAGTTCTTCTGTACTGCAGTCTCCAACCTCTTCTCTCTGTAACGGTCCTTCTGCACCAAGTCTCCAAACTCTGCTTTCTGTATCAGTCTTTCTGAACCCCAGTCTCAAACCTCTGGTCTCTGTATCTATCCTCTGCACCTCAGTCTCCAAGCTCTGCTCTCTGTTACAATTTTCCATACCGCAGCCTCCGAACTCTGGTCTTTCTTACAGTCATTTTCACCCCAATTTCCAACCACTTTTTTCTGTAACTGTCCTTGTGCACCTCAGTCTCCAAACTCTGATCTCTGCAACAGTCCTTCTGCAACTCAGTCTCAAACATCTGCTCTCTTTAAGATCTTTCTGCACCCCTGTCTCCAAGCTCTGCTTATTTCAACGATCCTTTTGCACCCCAGTGTCCAACTCTTCTCTATGTAACAGATTTTGCACGTCAGTCTCCAACCTCTGCTCTCTGCAACAGTCCTTCTGCACCCCAGTCTCCAACTTCTGCTCTCTCTCAGAGTCCTTCTGCACCTCAGTCTCCAACCTCTGCTCTCTGCAACAGTCCTTCTGCACCCCAGTCTTCAACCTCTGCTCCCTGCAACAGTCCTTCTGCACCCCAGTCTCCAAACTCTGTTCTCTGTTAACAAGCCTTCTGCACCTCAGTTTCCAAACTCTACTCTCTGTAATAGTCATTCTGCACTTCACTCTCCAACCTCTGCTCTCTGTAGGATCCTTCTAAAATCCAGTCTCAAACCTCTGCTTCTGTATCTATTCTTATGCACTGCAGTCTCCAAAGTCTACTGTCTGTAGCAGTCTATCTGCACCTCAGTCTGACACCTCTGCTCTCTTCACGATACTTCTGCACCCCAGTCTCTAAGCACTGCTCTCTGTAACAGTCCACTTGCACCCTAAGTCTCCAACCTTTGTTCTCTGTAAGATCCTTCTGGAACTCAGTCTCTAAACTCTTCTCTTTATAACAGTCCTTCGGCACCCCAGACTCCAACCACTCCACTCTGTAACATCCTTCTACACTTCACTCTCCAACCTCTGCTCTCTGTAGATCATTCTAAAACACAGTCTCAAACCTCTGCTCTCTGTATTTATTATGCTTCCCCTCAGTCTCAAACCTCTGCTATCTGTTACAATTTTTCTATACTGCAGTCTCCAAACTCTGGTCTCTGTTAGGGTCTTTCTGCACCCCAATTTCCAACCACTTGTTTCTGAAACAGTCCTTCTGCACCTCAGTCTCCAAACTCTGCTCTCTGTAACAGTCCTTGTACACCTCAGTCTCTAACTCTGCTCTCTGTAACAGTCCTTCTGCACCTCAGTCTGACACCTCTGCTCTCTGCACGATCCTTCTGCACCCCAGTCTCCAACACTGCTCTTTGTAACAGTCCACCTGCACCTAGTCTCCAAACACTGCACTCTTTAAGATTATTCAGAAACCCAGTCTCCAAACTCTGCTCTCTATAACAGTCCTTTTGCACTCAAGTCTCCAAACTCTCGTCTCTATAACAGGCCTTCTGCACGCCAGTCTTAAAACTCGTCTCCCTGTAGCAGGCCTTCTGGACCCCAGTCTCCAAAATCTGCACTGTGCAATGATCTTTCTGCACCCAGTCTCCAACCTCTGCTTTCTGCAATAATCCTACTGCACCCCACTCTACTAACTCTGATCTCCGCAACAGTCCTTCTGCTCCTCAGTCTCCAAATTCCTCTCTCTGTAAGATCCATCTTCAACCCTGTATCCAACCTCTGCTCTCTGCAACAGTCCTTCTGCATCCAAGGCTCCAACCTCTTCTCTCTGTAACAGGACTTCCGTACCTCAGTCTTCAACCTCTGCTCTCTCTAAGATCCTTCTGAAACTCAGTCTCCAAACTCTTTTCTCTATAACAGTCCTTTGACACCCTAGTCTCCAACTCTCCACTCTGAAACAGTCCTTCTGCACTTCACTCTTCAACCTCTGCTCTCTGTAGATAATTCTAAAACCCAGTCTCAAACCTCTACTCTCTGTATCTCTTATTCTGCACCTCAGTCTCAAACCTCTGCTATCTGTTACAGTTTTTCTATACCGCAGTCTCCAAACTCTGGTCTCTGTTAGGGGTCTTTCTGCACCCCAATTTCCAAAACAATTCTTTCTGAAACAGTCCTTCTGCACATCAGTCTCCAAACTCTGCTCTCTGTAAAAGTCCTTGTACACCTCAGTCTCTAACCTCTGCTCTCTGTAACAGTCCTTCTTCACCTCAGTCTGACACCTCTGCTCTCTGCACGATCCTTCTGCACCCCAGTCTCCAACACTGCTCTTTGTAACAGTCCACCTGCACCTAGTCTCCAAACACTGCTCTCTTTAAGATTATTCAGAAACCCAGTCTCCAAACTCTGCTCTCTATAACAGTCCTTCTGCACAGAAGTCTCCAACGTCTCATCTCTATAATAGGCCTTCTGCACGCCAGTCTCCACACTCTTCTCCCTGTAGCAGGCCTTCTGCACCCCAGTCTTCAAAATCTGCACTGTGCAATGATTCTTCTGCACCCCAGTCTCCAACCTCTGCTCTCTGCAATGATTCTACTGCACCCCACTCTACTAACTCTGATCTCCGCAACAGTCCTTCTGCACCTCAGTCTCCAAATTCCTCTCTCTGTAAGATCCATCTTCACCCCTGTATCCAACCTCTGCTGTCTGCAACAGTCCTTCTGCATCCAAGGCTCCAAACTCTTCTCTCTGTAACAGGATTTTCGTACCTCAGTCTCCAACCTCTGCTCTCTGCAACATTCCTTCTGCAACCCAGTCTTCAACCACTGCTCTCTAAAACAGTCTTTATTATAACAATGAGCGTCTCCCTCCATTACCATGCAATTTCTCTTTTCTCTCCCTTTCCCTCCCACCTATTGTATCTGTTTAATGTTATACTAAAGCACTCATAAGAGGTTGCGAGGGGAATGGGTAAATAAACAAGGAGAGAAGTGAAATACAGTAGATGGGGTAGAGAGACAAGATGGGAGAAGAGGGGGGGATAGTAGAGGATAGGAAAGGGAGCAGAATACAACAGATACTAATAGGGCATTATGTAAAAATGTGGATATGTAACAGATGTGATTCTGCAATCTGTATTTGGGGTAAAAATGGGAGTTCATAACCAACTTGAATCTAATGTATGAAACATGATATGTCAATAGATTTGTAATGTTTTGAACAACCAATAAAAAATAGAAAAAAATAAATAAAATAAAATAAAATAAATTATGATGTTTGATTTCCAAAAAAAATAAAAATTAAAAAAAAAAATAAAACAGTCTTTATGCAGCCAACTCTCCAAGCTCTGCTCTCTGCAACAGTCCTTCTGCACCCAAGTATCCATCCTCTGCTCTCTGCAACAGTCCTTCTGCACCACAGTCTCCAACCTCTACTCTCTGTAACAGTCCTTCTGCACTTCCCTCGCTAACCTCTGCTCTCTGGAGTATCCTTCTAAAACCCAGTCTCCAAAATCTGCTCTCTGTAACATTCCTTCTGCACACCAGTCTCCAACCTCTGCTCTCTGCAACCATCCCTCTTAACCCCAGTTTCCAACCTCTGCTCTCTGCAACAGTCCTTCTGCACCCCAGTCTCCAACAACTGCTCTCTGCAACAGTCCTTCTGCACCTCAGTCTGAAAACTCTGCTGTCTTCAACAAACTTTCTGCACCCCAGTCTCCTACCTCTGCTGCCTATAACAGTACGGCATTCTGCAACCCAGTCTCCAAAATCTTCTCTCTGCAACGATTCTTCTCCATACAAGTCTCCAACCTCTGCTCTCTGCAACAGTCCTATTGCACCACAGTCTCCACTTCTGGCTCTCTAAGATCCATCTGAACCCCACTCTCCAACCTCTGATCTCTGTAACAGTCCTTCTGCACCCCAATATCCAACCTCTACTCTCTGTAACAGTCCTTCTTAACATCAGTCTCCAACCTCTGCTCTCTTAAACAGTTCTTCTGCACAAAATTCTCCAAACTCTGCTCTCTGCAACAGTCCTTCTGCACCCCAGTCTCCAACATCTGCTCTCTGCAACAGTACTTCTACACTCCACTTTCCAAACTCTGCTTCCAGCAATGATCTTTCTTGACCCCAGTCTCCAATGTCTGCTCTCTGCAGAGTCCTTCTGCACAAGAGTCTCCAACCTCTGATCTCTGCAACAATCCTTCTTTACCTCAGTCTCCAAACTCTCTTCTCTGCAAGGGTCTTTCTGCAAATCAGTCTCCAACCTCTACTCTCTGTAACAGTCCTTCTGCACCTAAGTCTGCAACCTCTGCTACATCTAAGATTCTTCTTCAAACAAGTCTCCAAACTCTGCTCTCTGTAACAGTGCTTCTGCACACCAGTCTCCAACCTCTGCTCTCTGCAATGATCCTTCTTAACCAACGTCTCCAACCTATGCTGTCTGCAACAGTCCTTCTGCACCACAGTCTCCAATATCTACTCTCTGCAACAGTCCTTCTTCCCCTCAGTCTTGAAACTCTGCTCTCGGCAAAGACCCTTCTGCACCACAGTCTCCTACTTCTGCTCTCTGTAACAGTCCTTTGCAACTCATTCTCCTAACTCTGCTCTCGGTAAAATCCTTCTACAACCCAGTCTTTGAACTCTGCACTCTGTAACAGTCCTTCTGAACAACAGTCTCCAAACTCTGCTCTCTGTAACAGGACTTCTGCAAGCCAGTCTCCAATCTTTGCTCTCTGAAACAGGACTTCTGCACCGCATTCTCCAACTTCTTCTCTCTGCAACAATTCTTCTCCACCCCAGTATCCAACCTCTCCTCTCTGCAACAGTCCTTTTGCACCCCAGTCTCCAAACTCTGCTCTCTGTAAGATCCATCTGAACCACAGTCTCCAACCTCTGTTCTCTGTAACAGTCCTTCTGCACCCCATTCTCTAAAATCTGCTCTCTGCAACATTTCTTCTGCATCCCAGTCTACAACATTTGCTCTCTGCAACACTCCTTCTGCACTCCAGTCTACAAACTCCGCTCTCTGCAATGATCCTTCTGGACCCCAGTCTGCAGCGTCTGCTCTCTGCAACAGTCTTTCTGCACCACAGTCTCCAACCTCTGCTCTCTGTACGATCCTTCTGACTCCAGTTTCCAAATTCTGCTCTTTATAGCATTCCTTCTCCACCCCAGTCTCCAAAATCTGTTCTCTGTATCTATCCTTCTACACTTCAGTCTCCAACCTATGCTCTATGTAAGAATCCTTCTGCACCCCAGTCTCCAACCTCCGCTCTAGGTAACAGTCCTGTACCACAGTCTCCAAACTCTGCTCTCTGTAAGATCCTTCTGCACCCCAGTCTTCAAACTCTGCTCTCAGTATCAGTCCTGCAACTTAGTCTTTAAACATGCTCTCTGTAACAGTTTTTCTGCACCTTACTCTTCAACAACTGCTCTCTGAAACAGTCTTTCTGCACCCCAGTCTCCAACCTCTGCTCTGTAGAACAGTTTTTCTATACCCCAGTCTTCATAATCTACTCTCTTCAACGATCCTTCTTTTTTTTTTCTTTTTTTTTATTGGTTGTTCAAAACATTACAGAGCTCAAGACATATCATCTTTCATACATTCGACTCAATTGGGTTTTGAACTCCCCAAATACATAATAGACTCACTTCTGTTACATACTCACATTTTAACATAATGGCATATTAGTGACTGTTGTATTCTGCTACCTTTCCTATCCCCTACTATCCCCCCTCCCCTCCCCTCCCCTCCCAACATCCCTCTCTACCTCCTCTGCACCTCAGTCTCCAACCTCTGCTCTCTGTAACAGTCCTTATGTTCCGCAGTCTCCATCTTCTGTTTTCTGTAATGGTCCTTCTGCACTTCAGTTTCCAACCTCTACTTTCTGTAACATTCCTTCTGCACCTCACTCTGCAGCCTCTTCTCTCTGCAATAGTTGTACTTCACCCAAGTCTCCAAATTCTGCTCTCTGCAATACTCCATCTGCACCCCAGTCTCAAACATTGGCTCTCGACAACTGTCCTTCTCCATCCTAGTCTCCAACCTCTGCTCTTTGCAACAGTCCTTCTGCACACCAGTCTTCAACCTCTGCTTTCTGTATCAGTCTTTCTGCAACCCAGTCTCCATCCTCTGCCCTCTGTAACAGTCCTTATGCACCCCAGTCTACAAACACTGCACTCTGCAAAAGTCTTTCTGCACCCCAGTCTCCAAACTCTGCTCTCTGTAAAAGTCCTTCTGCACATCAGTCTCCAACTCCTGTTCTCTGTAAGAGTCATTCTGGACCCAGTCTACAACCTCTCCTCTCTGTAACTTGCGTTCTGCACCCAAGTCTCTAAACACTGCTCTCTTTAACAGTCCTTCTGCACCCCAGTCTCCAACCTCTGCTCTCAGTATCAGTCCTGCACCCCAGTCTCCAAACACTGCTTCCTGTAACAGTTTTTCTGCACACCAGTCTTCAACAACTACTATCTGCAAGAGTCCTTCTGCAGCCCAGTCTCAAACCTCTGCTCTCTAGAACAGTCCTTTAATACCCTAGTCTCCATAATCTACTCTCTGAAACTATCCTTCTTCACCCCAGTCTCCAACGACTCCTCTCTCTCAAATTCCTTCTGCACTCCAGTCTCCAAACTTTCCTCTCTGTAAGATCCTTCTTCACCCCAGTTTCCAAACGCTGCTCTCTGTAACATTCCTTCTGCACAACAGTCTCCAACCTGTTCTCTACAACAGTTCTTTTGTACCGCGGTCTTCAACCTCTGTTCTCCATAAGAGTACTTCTGCACCCCAGTCTCAAACCTCTGTTTCTGTATCAGTCTTTCTTCACCACAGTCTCCAAACTCTGCTCTCTGTAACGGTCCTTCTTAACCTCACTCTGCAACCTCTGCTCTCTGCATCAGTTCTTCTGCAACACAGTCATCAACCATTTCTCTCTGCAACAGTCCTTCCTCACCCCAGTCTCCAAAATATGCTCTCTGCAACACTCCTTTTCCACCGCAGTTTCAAACCTCTGCTCTCTGTAACAGTACTTCTGTACTGCAGTCTCCAACCTCTGCTCTCTGTAATGGTCCTTCTGCACCCCAGTTTCCAAACTCTCCTTTCTGTATCAGTCCTTCTACACCCTGGTATCGAACCTTTACTTTCTGTAACAGTCCTTCTGCACCTCAGACTCCAACCTCTGCTCTCTTCAACAGTACTTCTGTGCCCCAATCTCCAACCTCTGCTTTCTGCAATGGTCCTTCTGCAACCCAGTCTCCAACCTCTGTTTTCTACAACACTTATTCTGCACCCCAGTCTCCAACCTCTGCCCTCTGTAACAGTCCTTCTGTACCGCAGTCTCCAACCTCTGTTCTCTGTAAGGGTCCTTCTGAAGCCCAGTCTCCAACCTCTGCTTTCTGTATCAGTCCTTCTGCCCCACATTCTCCAAACTCTGCTCTCTGTAACAGTCCTTCTGTATCTCACTCTGCAACCTCTGCTCTCTGCAATAGTCTTTCTTCACCCCAGTCTGCAATCTCTGCTCTCTGCAACAGTCCTTCTGCACCCCAGTCTCCAACATCTGCTCTCTTCAACAGTCCTTCTCCACCTGTCTCCAACCTCTGTTTTCTGAAACAGTCTTTCTGCACTCCAGTCTCCAACCTCTGCTCTCTGTAACATACCTTCTGCACCTCAGTCTCCAACCTCTGCTCTTTGCAACGGTTGTTCTGCACCCCAGTCTTCACACACTCTTCTCTGCAACAGTCCTTCTGCACCCCAATCTCCAACCTCTGCTCTCTGCTACAGTACTTCTGCACCCCAGTCTCCATCCTCTGCTCTTTGCAACGATCCTTCTGAACCCCAGTCTCCAACCTCTGCTCTCTGTATCAGTCCCTCTGCACCAAAATCACCAAACTCTTTTCTCTGCAAAATTTCTTCTGCACCCCAGTCTCCAACCTGTGCTCTTTGTAACAGTCCTTCTGCACCCTAGTCTCCAAAATCTGCTCTCTGCAACGATCCTTCCTCTACCCAGTCTCCAAACTCTGCTCTCTGTAATAGTCATTCTGCACCTCAGTCTCCATCCTTTGCTCTCTGTAATTGTCCTTTTACACCCCAGTCTCCAATCCCTACTCTCTCTAACAATCCTTCTGCACCTCTGTCTTCAACGTCTGTTCTCTGTAACAGTCCTTCTGCACCCCAGTCTCCAAACTCTACTCTCTGTAACAGTCCTTCTGAACCGCAGTCTCCAACCTTCTGCACCCCAATTGCCAACCTCTGCTTTCTAAAACAGTCCTTCTGCACCTCAGACTCCAATCTCTGCTCTCTGTAACAGTCTTTCTAAGCCTCAGTCTGAAACCTCTGCTCTCTGCAACAATCCTTCTAAACAACCAGTCTCCAAACTGTGCCATCTGTAACAATCCTTCTGCACCCCAGTCTCCATCATCTTCTCTCTGTAACAGGACTTCTGAAACTCAGTCTCGAAAGTCTGCTCTCCGTAACAGGCCTTCTGCACTCCAGTCTCTAACCTCTTCTCTCTGCAACAATTCTTCTGCACCTGAGTCTCCAACCTCTGCTCTCTGCAACAGTCCTTCTGCACACCAGTCTCAAACCTCTGCTCTCTGTAAGATTCTTCTGCACCCCGTTCTCCAAACTTTGCTCTCTGTAACAGTCATTATGCACCTCAGTCTCCAAACTCATCTCTCTGCAACGGCCCTTCTGCATCCAAGTATCCAACCTCTGTTCTCTGCAGCAGTCCTTCTGCACCCAGGCTACAAACTCTGCTCTGTGTAACAGTCCTTTTTCACCACAGTCTCTGAAATCTTCTTTCCATATCAGTTATTCTGCACCGCAGTATAAAACCTCTGCTCTGTGTAACAGTCCTTCTGCACCCCAGTCTCCAACCTCTTCTCTCTGCAAAAGTCCTTCTACACACCACTCTCCAACATCTGCTCTCTGCAATCATCCTTTTGCATCTCAGTCTCCAACGTCTGCTCTCTGCAAAAGTCTTTCTACACCCCAGTCTCCAATTTCTTTTCTTTGCTACAGTTCTTCTGCACCCCAGTCTCCAACCTGTGCTCTCTGTAACTATCCTACTGCACCCCGGTCTCCAAACTCTGCTCTCTGTAGCGATCCTTTGGCACCTCATTCTCCAACCTCTGCTCTCTGCATTCCAGTCTCCAGTCCTTCTGCACCCCAGTCTCCAGACTCTGCTCTCTGTAAGATCTTTTTGGATTCATTTCTCCAACCTCTCCTCTCAGTAATAGTCATTCTATACCCCAGTTTCCAACCTCTGTTCTTTGCAACAGTCCTTAGCACCCGAGGCTCCAAACTCTGCTCTCTGTAACAGTTCTTCTGTACCACAGTCTCCAACCTCTGTTCTCTGTAACAGTCCTTCTGCACCTAAGTCTCCAAACTCTGCTCTCTGCAACAGTCCTTCTACACCCCAGTCTCGAACCACTGCTCTCTGCAATGATCCTTCTGCATCTGAGTCTCCAACGTCTGCTCTCTGCAACAGTCCTTCTGCACCCCAGTCTCCAACCTCTGCTATCTGCATTATTTCTTGTGCACCCCATTCTCCAACCTGTGTTTTTTGTAACTGTCCTGCTGCAACCCAGTCTTCAACCTCTGCTCTCTGTAGCGATCCTTCTGCACCTCAGTCTTCAACGTCTGCTCTATGCAACGATCCTTCTCCACCTCAATCTCCAAGTTTTGCAAACGGTAACGGTCCTTCTGCACTGCAGTCTTCAACCTCTGCTCTCTGAAACGAACCTTCTGCACCTCAGTCTCTAAACTCCTATCTCTGTAACAATCTTTCTGCACCCCAGTATCCGACATCTGCTCTCTGCATCAATCATTCTTCTCCACAGGTTCCAACTTTTGCTCTCTGTAATGGTCCTTCTTCACCCCAGATTCTGATCTTTGCTCTGTGTAACAGTCCTTCTGCACATTAGTCTCAAAACTCTGCTCTCTGCAACAGTCCTTCTGCACCACAGACTCCAACCTCTGCTCTCGGTAACAGTTCTTTTGCACCCCAATCTTCAATCTCTGCTCTGTGTAAACTCCTTCTGCACCCAGTCTCCACACTCTGATCTCTGTAACAATCCTTCTGGACCTCAGTCTCCAACCTCTGCTCTCTACACCTTCCTTCTGCTCATAAGTTCCCAAACTCTAATCTCTGTAAATGTCCTTCTGCACCTCTGTCTCCAAAGTCTGCTCTCGCTAAGATCCTACTGCAACCCATTCTTCAAACTCTGCTCTCTGTAACAGTCCTTCTGCACCCAAGTCTCCAACCGCTGCTCTCTGTAACAATCCTATTGTACCACACTCTCTAACCTCTGCTCTCTATAATGGTCTTTTTGAACCCCAGTCTCCAATGTGTGCTTTCTGTATCAGTCCTTCCGCACCTCAGTCTCCATCCTCTGCTCTCTGCAACAGTCCTTCTGCACCCCAGTCTCCAACCTCTGCACTCTGCAACATTTTTTCGGCACCATAGTCTCTAAACTGTGCTCTTTGTAACTGTTTATCTGACCCCAGTCTCCTACATTTGCTCTCTGAAATGATCCTTCTTCACCTCAGTCTCCAAACTTTGCTCTCTGCAACGATCCTTCTGCACCTAAGTTTCAAATCTCTGCTCTCTGTAAGGATCCTTTTGCAACTCAATCTCCAACCTCTACTTTCTCTGACAGTCCTTCTGCACACCAATCTCCAACATCTGCTCTCTGCAAAGATCCTTTTTCTACCCAGTCTCCAATCTCTTCTCCCTGTAACAGTCCTTTTGTATCGCAGTCTCCAACCTCTTCTCTTTGTAATGGTCCATCTGTTCCCACTTGCCAACCTCTACTTTCTGTAACAGTCCTTCCGAACACCAGTCTCTAACCACTTCTCTCTGCAAGGATCCTTCTGGACCTCAGACTCTAAACTCTGCTCTCTGCAACAGTCCTTATGAGCCACAGTCTCCAGATTCTGCTCTCTGTATGATCCTTTTGCATTCCAGTCTCCAACCTCTGCTCTCTGTAACAGTCCTACTGCACCCCAGTATCCAAACTCTGCTCTCTGTAACAATCCTTCTGCACCTCAGTCTCCAACGTCGGCTCTCTGTAACAGTCCTTCTGCACCCCAGTCTCCAACATCTGCTCTCCGTATCTGTCCTTCTGCACCCCAGTCTCCAAACTCTGCTCTCTGCTACACTCCTTCTTCACCCCAGTCTCAAACCTCTTTTCTCTGCAACATTTCTTCTGCATCCCTGTCTCCAACCAGTGCTCTCTGCAACTGCCCTGCTGCACCCCAGTCTCCAACCTCTGCTCTCTGCAGCGATCCTTCTTCACCACAGTCTCCAACCTCTGCTCTCTGCAACAATACTTCTTCACCACAGTCTCCAACCTCTGCTCTCTGCAACAGTCCTTCTGCACCCCAGTCTCAAAGATCTGAACAACAGTGTCCAAACTCTGCTCTCTGTAAAAATTCTTCTTCACCTCAGTCTCTAAACTCTGTTCCCTGTAACAGGCCTTCTGCACCCCAGTCTCCAACCTCTGCTCTTGTAACATTTCTTCCGAACCCCAATCTCTGAACTCTGCACTATGTAAAATTTCTACTTCACCCCAGTCTTCATCATCTGCTCTATGTAAGAATTATTTTGAACCCCAGTCTTCAACTACTCCTCTCTGTAAAAGTCCTTCTCCACCTCAGTCCCGAAGTTCTGCAATCTATAACCGTCCTTCAGCACCACAGTCTCCAACCTCTTCTCTCTGAAACTATCCTTATGCACCTCAGTCTCAAATCTCCGCTCTCTTTAACAGTCCTTCTGCACCCCAGTCTCAAACACCTGATCTCTGCAACGACCCTTCTTCTTGCCAAGTTCCTAGCTCTGCTCTCTCCAACGGTTTTTCTGCACCCCAGTCACCAACCTCTGCTCTCGGTAACAGTTCTTCTGCACCGCAATCTCCAAACTCTGCTCTCTGTAACATTCCTCCTGCTCCCCAGTTTTCACCCACTGATCTCTGTAACAATCGTTCTTGACCTCAGTCTCCAACCTCTTCTGTCTACAACAGTTCTTCTACTCCTAATTCTTCAAACTCTACGCTCTGTAAAAGTCCTCCTGCACCTCAGTCCCAAACTCTGTTCTCTGTAAGATCCTTCTGCAACCCATTCTTCAAACTCTGCTCTCTGTACCAGTCCTTCTGCACCCCAGTCTCAAAACTCTGCTCTCTGTAACAGGCCTTCTGCACCCCAGTATCCAACCTGTGCTCTCTGCAATGATCCTTCTGGACCTCAGTCTCCAAACTCTGCTCTTTGAAACATTCCTTCTGCACCCCAGGATCCAACATCTGCTCTCTGCTACAGTCTTTCTGCACCTCAGTCTGAAACCTCTGTTCTCTGAAACAATCCTTCTCCACCACAGTTTCCAAACTTTGCTCTCTGTAACCGTCCTTCTGAACCTCAGTCTCCAAAATGCTCTCTTTAAGATCCTCTGCAACCCTGTCTCAAAACTGTGCTATCTGTAACAGTTCTTCTGTACCCCAGTGTCCAAACACTGCTCTCACTAACAGGCCTTATGCACCCCACTCTCCAACCTCTGCACTCTGTAACAGGCCTTCTGCACCCCAGTCTTAAACCCCTGTTCTCTGCATCAGTCTTTCTGCACCCAAGTCTCCAACCTCTGCTCTCTGTAACAGTCGTTCTATACCGCACTCTCCAACTTTTGCTCTCTGCAACTATCCTTCTGAACCTCAGTCTCCAACATCTGCTCTCTGCAAAAGTCGTTCTGTACCCCAGTTTCCACACTCTCATCTCTGTAACAGTCCTTCTGGACCTCAGTCGCAAACCTCTGCTCTCTGTATCAGACCTTCTGCACCCCAGGCTTCAACCTCTGCTATCTGTAACTGTCCTTCTGCACCCCAGTCTCCAACTTCTGCTCTTTGTAAGAGTCTTTCTGCTCCCCAGTCTCCAACTTCTGCTCTGTGCAAGGATCCTTCTTAAACCCAGTCTACAACGTCCGCTCTCTGCAACAGTCCTTTTGCACCCAAGTCTCCAATATCTGCTCTCTGCTACAGTCCCTCTGAACCTCAGTCTGAAACCTCTGCTCTCTGCAACGATCCTTCTGAACCCCTGTCTCCAAAGTCTGCTGTTCACAACAGTCCTTCTACACCCCAGTCCCCAACCTCAGTTCTCTGAAAGATCCTCCTGCACCACATTCTTTAACCTCTCCTCTCTGTAACAGTCCTTCTGCACCCCAGTCTCCTCCTCTGCTCTCTGCATGGATCCTTCTGCTTCTCAGTCTCCAAACTCTGCTCTCTTCAATGATCCTTCTGCACCCCAGTCTCCAACCTCTACTCTCTGTATAAGTTCTTCTGTACTGCAGTCTCCAACCTCTGCTCTCTGTAACGGTCCTTCTGCACCTGAGTCTCCAAACTCTGCTTTCTGTATCAGTCCTTCTGCACCCCAGTCTCCAATCTCTGCTCTGTGTAACTATACTTCTGCACCTTAGTCTACAACCTCTGCTCTCTGCTTCAATCTTTCTGCACCCCAATCTCCCAACTCTACTCTCTGCAACAGTCCTTCTACACCCCAGTCTAAAACATCTACTCTGCAACAGTCTTTCTGCACCCCAGTCTCCAAACTCTTCCCTCTGTATCAATACTTCTGCACCTCATTCTCCAACCTGTGCTCTCTGCAACGGTCCTTGTGCACCTCAGAATCCAATCTCTACTCTCTGTAAAAGTGCTTCTGCACCTCAGTCTCTAACCTAGCTCTCTGTAAGATCCTTCTGCTACCCAGTCTTCAAACTCTGCTAAATGTAACAGTCCGTCTGCACCAAGGTCTCCAACCTCTGCTCTCTGCAATGATATTTCTGCACCACAGTGTCCAACCTCTGCTCGCTGCAACAGTCCTCCAATTTCTGTTCTCTGTAACAATCCTTTTGCATCTCAGTCCCCAAATTCTGCTTTCTGCAATCGTCCTTCGGCACCCCATTTTCCAACCTCTCCTCTCTGTAACAATCGTTTTGCACACCAGTCTCCAACCTCTGCTCTCTGCAACAATTCTTTTGCAACACAGTCTCCAACCTCTGCTCTCTGCAAAAGTCTTTCTACACCCCAGTCTCCAACATCTGCTCTCTGAAACAGTCCTTCTTCACCTCAGTCTGAAAAGTCTTCTCTCTGCAACTATTCTTCTACACCCCAGTCTCCAAAATCTGCTTTATGTAACAGTCCTTTTGCATCTCAGCCTTTCACCTATGCTCTCTGTAACAGTCCTTCTGCACCCCAGTCTTCAATCTCTGCTCTCTGTAAGATCCTTCTGCACCCTAGTTTCCAAACTCTGCTCTCTGTAATATTTTTTTTTCACCCCAGGCTCCAAAATCTGCTCTCTGCCACTGTCCTTCTGCACGCCAGTCTCCAACCTGTGTTCTCTGCAACAGTCCTTCTGCACCCCAGTCTCGAGCCTCTACTCTCTGTAACAGTCCTTCTGCACCCCAGTCTCCAACCTCTGCTCGCTGTTAAAGGCCTTCTGCACCTTAGTCTCCAAACTCTTCTCTGTGGAATAGGATTTCTGCGTCCCTGTCTCCAAAGTCTTCTCTCTACAACGATCCTTCTCCAACCCAGTATCCAACCTCTGCTCTGTGCAACAGTTCGTGTGACCCCCAGTCTCCAAACTCTGCTCTCTGTAAGATCTTTCTGCACCCCAGTCTCCAAACTCTGATCTCTGTAACAGGCCTTCTGCACCACAGTTTCCAACCTCTGCTCTCTGTAAGAATCCTTCTGCAACATAGTCACCATGATCTGCTCTCTTCAACGGTCCTTCTGCACCGCAGTCTCCAACCTCTGTTGTCTGCAACAGTCCTTCAGCAACTCAGTCTCCACACTCTGCTCTCTGCAACATTCCTTCTGCACCTTAGTCTTTAACATCTGTTCAATGCAACAGTTATTCTGCACCCCAGTCTCCATCATCTACTCTCTGAAACAGTCCTTCTCCACGCCAGTCTCCAAACTCTGCAATCTGTAACAGTCCTTCTGTACAGCAGACTCCAAACTCTGCTCTCTGTAATGGTCCTTCTGCAACCCAGTCTCCAAACTCTGCTTTCTGTATCAGTCCTTCTGCACCCAATCTCCAAACTCTGCTCTCTCTAACAGTCCTTCTGGATCTCAATCTCCTACCTATGCTCTCTGCAAAAGTCCTTCAGCACCCAAGTCTCCAACTTCTCGTCCCTGCAACAGTCCATCTACACCCCAGTCTCCAAACTCTGCTATCTGCAACAGTCCTTCTGCACCCTAGTCTCCAAACTATGCTCTCTGTAACAATCCTTCTGCATCTCAGTCTCACACCTCTACTCTCTTAAACAGTCCTTCTCCACCTCAGTCTCCAACGTCTGTTCTCTGTAAGATCTTTCTGGAACCCAGTCTCCCATCTCTGCCCCCTTTAACATTCCTTCTGCACCCCTTATCCAAACTCTCTTCTCCGTAACAGGCCTTCTAGACCCCAGTCTCCAAAGTCTGTTTTCTATAACAATCCTTCTCCACCCCAGTGTTTACCCTCTTCACTCTGCAACAGTCTGTCTGCACCCCAGTCTCCAACATGTGCTCTCTGAAACAGTCCTTCTGCATCTGTCATAAAAATCTGTTCTCTGCAATGATCCTTCTTCACCTCAGTCTCCAACCTCTACTCTCTGTAACAGTCCTTTTTTACCACAGTCTCCAACATCTGCTCTCTGTACCAGTCCTGCTACACCTCGGTCTACAATCTCTGCTCTTCCTAAAATCCTTCTGCAACTTGTCTAAATACTCTGCTCTCTGTAACAGTTCTTATGAACCCCAGTCTCCAAACTCTGCTCTCTATAACAGACCTTTTGCACCCCAATCTCCAACCTCTACTCTCTGTAACAGTGTTTTTGTAAGTCAGTCTCCAAACTCTGCTCTCTGCTACCGTCTTTCTGCACCTCAGTCTCCAGCTCTACTCTCTTTAAAAGTCCTTCTGTACCCCAGTCTCAAACCTCTGCTGTCTGCAACGATCCTTCTGCACCCCATTCTCCAAGGTCTACTCTCTACAAAACTCCTTCTGCACCCCAGTCTCCAACCTCTGCTCTCTGCAACGATTGTCTGCACGCCAGTCTCCACCGTCTCAGGTCCTGAACAGTCCTTATGCATGCCTGTCTCCAACCTCTGCTTATTGTCAGAACCTTCTGCACATCATTTAAAAACTCTTTTTTTCTCTGTAACATTCCTACTACACCCCAGGCTCCAACCTAAGCATTCTGCACCGGTCCTGCTGCACTCCAGTCTCCAAACTCTGTTCTCTGCAGCAGTCCATCTGCTCCCCAGTCTCAAACCTCTGCTCTCTGTAACGGTCCTTCTGCACTCCAGTCTCAAAACTCTGCTTTCTGTATCAGTCCTTCTGTACCACTGTTTCCAACCTCGGCTCTCTGTAACAGTCTTTCTGCACCTCTGCTCCAACCTCTGCTTTCTGCAACCTTACTTCTGCACCTCATTCTCTAACCTCTGCTCTCTGAAAAAGTCCTTCTGAAAAACAGTCTCCAACATCTGCTCTCTGCAACAGTCCAACTGTACCCTAGTCTCCAAACTCTGCTCTCTGTAACGGTCCTTCTGCACCCCAGTCTCCAACCTCTGCTTTCTGTATCAGTAATTGCACCCCAGTTTCCAAACTTTGCTCTCTGTAACATTCTTTCTGCACCTCAGTCTCCAACCTCTGCTCCGTGCGAAAGTTCTTCTGCAAATGATTCTCCAACCTATGCTCTCTTCAAGATTTCTTCTCCACCCAAGTCTCCAACATCTGCACTCTTAAACAGGTCTTCTCCACCCCAGTCTCCAAAATCTGCACTCTGAAACAGTTCTTCTCCACCCCAGTCTCCAACCTCTGCTCTCTGTAACAGTCCTCCTGTATTACTGTCTCCAAAAATTCTTTTCGGTAACAGTTCATTTGCACCCCAGTCTCCAACCTCTGCTTTCTGTATCAGTCCTTCTGCACCCCAGTCTTTAACCTCTTTTCTCTGTAACAGTCATTCTGCTCCTCAGTCTCCAAACTCATCTCTCTGCAACAGTCCTTCTGCACCCAAGTCTCCAACACCTGCTACCTGAAACAGTCCTTCTACACCCCAGTCTCCAAACTCTGCTATCTGCAAAAGTCTTTCTGCTCCCCAGTCTCCAGCCTTTGCTATCTGTTACAATCTTTCTGCACCTCAGTCTTCAACGTCTGCTCTCTGCAATGGTCCTTCTAAACCTCAGTCTGCAAACTCTACTCTCTGTAACATTCCTTCTGCACCTCAGTCTTCCACCTCTGATCTCTGTAAGATCCTTCTGCAACCCAGTCTCCAAACTCTGCCTTCTGCAAAGATCCTTCTGCACCCCAGTTTCCAAACTCTGCTCTCTGTAACAGTCCTGTTGCACCTCTGTCTTTAAACTCTTCTCTCTTTAAGATGTTTCTGCAACCGTGTCTCCAAACTATGCTCATTGTAACAGTCTTTCTGCAACCCAGTCTCCAAACTCTGCTCTCTGCAACAGTCCTTCTGCACCACAGTCTCCAACATCTGTTCTCTGAAACAATCCTTCTTAACCTCAGTTCCCAAACTCTGATCTCTGCAATGGTCCTTCTGCACCCCAGTCTCCAACCTCTGCTCTCTGTCAAAGTCCTTCTGCACCCCAGTCTCCAACCTCTGCTCTCTGCAACGATCCTTCTGCACCCAGTCTCCAACATCTGCTCTCTGCAACAGTCCATCTTTAACTCAGTCTGAAAAGTCTTCTCTCTGCAACAATTTTTGTGCACCCCAGTATCAAAACTCTGCTTTCTGTAACAGTAATTCTGCACCTCAGTCTCCAACCTATGCTCTCTGTAACAGTCCTTCTGCACCCCCGTATCTAAACTCTGCTCTCTGTAAGATCTTTCTGCACCCCAGTTTCGAAAGTCTGCTCTCTGTAACATTCCTTCTGGTCCCCAGTCTCAAACTCTGTTCTCAGTAACAGTCCTTCTGCTCCCCAGTGTCAAACCTCTGCTCTCTTTAACAGTCCTTCTGTACCGCAGTCTCCAACCTCTGCTCTCTGTAACAGTCCTTCTGTACCACAGTCTCCAAACTATGCTCTCTGCAACGGTCCTTCTGCAACCCATTCTCCAACCTCTGGTGTCTGCAAGAGTCCTTCATCACCGCAGTCTCCAACCACTGCTCTATGCAACTATCCTTCTGCACCACAGTCTCCAACTTCTACTCTCTGCAACGATCCTTGTGCACCCCAGTCTCCAAACTCTGCACTCTGAAACAGTCCTTCTCTACCCCAGTGTCCAACCTCTGCTCTCTGAAACAGTCCTCTTGTAGTGCAGTCTCCAAAATCTGCTCTCTGTAACAGTCCTTCTGCACCCCGTCTCTAACCTCTGCTTTCTGTATAAGTCCTTCTGCACCCCAGTCTCCAACCTCTGCTCTCTGTAACAGTTTTTCTTAACCTCAGTCTCAAAACTCTGCTCTCTGCCACAGTCCTCCTGCACCAAAGTCTCAAATATCTACTCCCTGCAACATTCCGTCTGCACCTCAGTCTCTAACCTCTACTCGCTGTAACAGTCCTTCTGCACCTCAGTCTCCAACATTTCCTCTTTGTATAATTTTTCTGCAACCCAGTCTCCAAACTCTGCCCTCTGTAACAGTCCTTCTGCATCCCTTCTCCAAACTATGTTCTCTGTAACAGTCCTTTTGCACCCCAGTCTCAATTCTCTGCTCTCTACAACGATCTTCTGAACCCCAGTCTCCATCCTCTGCTCTCTGCAAAAGTCCTTCTCCACCCCAATCTCCAAATTCTGCTCTTTGTAACAGTACTTCTGTAGTGCAGTCTCCAAAATCTGCTCTCTCTAATGGTCCTTCTGCACCCCACACTCCAACCTCTGCTCTCTGTAACAGTTATTCTGCACCTCAGTCTCCAAACTCTACTCTCTGCAACAGTCCTTCTACACCTGTCTGAAAACTCTGTTCTCTGCAACGACCCTTCTGCACCCCAGTCTCCAACCTCTGCTCTCGGTAAGAGTCCTATTGTACCTCAGTCTCCAAACTCTGCTCTCCGTAAGATTTTTCTGCAACCCTGTCTCTAAAACCTGCTTTCTGTAACAGTTTTTCTGCACCCCAGTCTCCAACCTCTGCTCTCTGTAACAGGCTTTTTGGACCCCATTCTCCAAACTGTGCTCTCTGTAACAGTGCTTCTGTACCTCAGTCTACAAACTTTGCTCTCTGCAACAATCCTTCTGCTCCCCAGTCTGCAACATCTGCTCTCTGCAACAGTCCTTCTATACCAAATCTCCAAACTCTGCCTATTTAAAAGTCCTACTGTAACGCAGTCTCCAAATTCTGCTCTCTGCAACAGTCCTTCTACAACCCAATCTCCAACCTGTGCTCTCCGCAGCAGATCTTCTACACCCCAGTGTCAAGCCTCTGCTCTCTGCAACAGTCCCTCTGCAACCCAGTCTCCTAACTCTGCTCTCTGTAACAATCCTTCTGCATCTCAGTCTTTAACCTCTGCTCTCTGCAACGGTCCTTCGACACCACAGTCTCCAATATCTACTCTCTGTAAATGTACTTCTGAACCCCTTCTCCAAACTCTGCTCTCCGTAATAGGCGTACTGCACCGCAGTCTCTTACCACTGTTCTTTATAACAATCCTTCTGCAGCCCAGTCCCCAAACTCTGCTCTTTGCAACAGTGTTTCAGCACCCCACTCTCCTAGATGTGCTCTTCGCAAAAGACCTTCTGCACCTCAGTCTGAAAACTCTGTTCTCTAAAACGATCCTTCTGCACCCCAGTCTCCAACCTCTGCTCTCTTTAACAGTCCTGAAGCACATGGGTCTACAACTCTGCTCTCTGTAAGATCCTTGTGCAACTTTGTCTAAAAACTCTGCTCTCTATAGGAGTTCTTCTGCACCCCAGTCTTCAACCTTTGCTCTTTGCAACGATCCTTCTGCACCTCAGTCTCGAAACTCTGCTCTCTGTAACAGTCCTTCTGCACCCCAGTCTCAAACCTCTGCTGTCTGCAACTATCTTTCTGCACACCAGTTTCTAACGTCTGCTGTATCCAACAGCCCTTCTGCACGCCAGTCTCCAAACTCTGCTCTCTACAACAATCCCTCTGTACCCCAGTATCCAACATCTGCTCTATGTAACAGTCCTTCTGCACCCCTATCTCCAACCTCTGCTCTCTGCAACAGTTCTGCATCTCAGTCTGAAAACGCTGTTCTCTGCAACGATCCTTCTGCACCCCAGTCTCAAACTCTGCTCTCTGTAATAGTCTTTTTGCACCTCAGTCTCGAACCTCTGCTCTCTGTAAGATCCTTCTGTAAAGCTGTCTCCAAACTCTGCTCTATGTTACAGTCTTTCTGCACCCCAGTCTCCACCCTCTGCTCTCTGCAACAGTCCATCTAAACCCCAGTCTTCGAACTCTGCTTTCTGCAACAGTCCTTCTACAACCCAGTTTCCAACTAATGTTTTCCTTAACAATCCTCCTTCACCTCAGTTACCAAACTCTGATCTCTGCAATGGTCCCTGTGCACCCCAGTCTCCAAAATCTGCTGTCTGTAACAGTCTTTCTGCACCTCAGTCTCCAAACTCTGCTCTCTGCAACAGTCCTTCTGCACCTCAGTCTGAAAATTCTTTGCTTTGAAATGATCCTTTTGCACCCCAGTCTCCAAACTCTGCTCTCTGAAACAGTCCTTCTGCACCCAAGTCTCCAAACACTGCTCTCTGCAACAATCCTTCTGCACCTCAGTCTCAAAAATCTGTGCTCTACAATGATTTTTCTGCACCTCAGTCTTCAAACTCTGCTGTCTGTAACAGTCCTTCTGCACCTCAGTCTTCAACAACTGCTCTCTGCAATAGTCCTTCTGAACCCAGTCTCAAAACTCTGCTCTCTAGAATAGTCATTCTATACACCAGTCTCCATAATCTACTCTCTGCAACAAGCCTTCTGCACCCCAGTCTCCAAAATTTTCTCTCTGTAAGATCGTTCTGGTCCCCAGTCTCCAAACTCTGCTCTCAGAATCAGTCCTTCTGCACCCCAGTCTCCAAACACTGCTCTCTGTAACAGTTTTTATACACCTCAGTCTTCAACAACTGCTCTGTGTAACAGACCTTTTGCACTCCAGTTTCAAACCTCTAGTCTCTGTAACAGTCTTTCTGTTCCGCATTCTCCAAACTCTGCTCTCTGTAACTGTCCTTCTGCACATCAGTCTCCAACCACTTCTCTCTGCAAAAGTCCTCTACACTCCAGTCTCCAACTTCTAATCTCTGCAACATTTCTTCTTCACCCCAGTCTCAAAACTGTGATCTCTGTAACTGTCCTTCTGCACACCACTCTCCAACCTCTGCTCTGTTTAACAGTCTCTCTGTACTGCAGTCTCCAACCTCTGCTCTCCGTAACTCTCCTCTTGCACCTCAGTGTCCAACCTCTTCTCTCTGTAAGATCCTTCTGAAACCCAGTCTCCATCCTCTGCTTTCTACAATGGTCCTTCTGAACCCGAGTCTCCAAACTCTGTTCTCTACAACACTTATTCTGCACCCCATACTCCAAACTCTTCTCTCTGTAACAGTACTTCTACTCTTCACTCTCCAAACTCTGCTCTCTGTAACAGTCTTTCTGTACTGTAGTCTCCAACCTCTGATCTCTGTAATGGTTCTTCTGCACCCCAGATTCCAAACTCTGCATTCTGTATCAGTCCTTCTGCACCTCAGTCTCCAACCTCTGCTCTCTGCAACAGTCCTTCTTCACCTCAGTTTCCAACATCTGATCTCAGTAAGATCCTTTTGCAACACAGTCCCTAACCTCTGCTCTCTGCATTTGTCCTTCTGCACCCCAGTCTCCAACCTCTGCTTTCTGTATCAGTCCTTCTGCACTCCAGTCTCCAACCTCTGCTATAAGTAACAGTCCTTCTCCACTTCAGTCTCCAACCTCTGCTGTCTGCAACAGTCCTGTTGCACCTTAATCTCCAAATGCTACTCTCTGCAACAGTCTTTCTCCACCCCAGTCTCCAACATCTGCTATCTACAACAGTCCTTCTGAACCCCAGTCTCCAATCTCTGCTTTCTAGATCAGTACTTCTGCACTCAAGTCTCTAACCACTGCTCTCTGTAACAGTTTTTCTGCACCTCTGTCTCCAAATTCTGCTCTCAGCAACAGTCCTTCTCCACCCCGATCTCTAACGTCTTTTCTCCACAGCAGTTCTTCTGCACCCCAGTCTCCAAACCCTACTCTCTGCAACAGTCCTTCTGCACACCAGTCTCCAACCTCCTCTATGCAACAGTCCTTCTGCACCAGTCTTTAACATCTGATCTCTGCAAAAGTCCTTCTCCACCCCAGTCTTCAACCTCTGCTCTCTTTAACAGTCCTTCTGTACTCCAGTTTCCAAACTCTTCACTCTGTAACTGTCCTTCTGCACACCAGTCTCCAACCCCTGCTTTCTGTATCAGTTTTTCTGTACTTCTTCTCCAACGTCTGCTCTCTGTACAGTCCTTCTGCACCTCAGTCTCCAAATTCTGCTCACTGCAACAGTCCTTCTGCACCCCAATCTCCAACCTCTGCTCTCTGCAACAGTCAATCTACACCCAAGGTTCCAACCTCTGCACTCCGCAACAGTCCTTCTGTGCCTCAGTCTCCAACATCTGCTCTCTGCAATGGTCTTTCTACATCTCAGTCTTCAACATGTACTCTCTGTAAAAGTCTTTCTGCACCTCAGTCTTAAAACTCTGCTCTCTGTATGATCCTTTTGAAAAAAAGTCTCCAAACTCTGCTTTCTGTAACAGTACTACTGCACCCCAGTCTCCAAACTCTGTTCTCTTTAAGAGGCCTTCTGCACACCACTCTCCATTCTCTGCTCTCTATAACAGGCCTTCTGCACCCACGATTCTGATCTCCGCTCTCTTTAACAGTCTTTCTGCACCACAGTCTCCATCCTCTGCTCTCTGTAACAGTCCTTCTGCATGTCAGTCTCCAAATTCTTCTTTCTGTAAGATCCTTCTGCACCCCAGTCTCCAAAATCTGCTCTCATTATAAGTCCTGCACCCCTGTCTCCAAACACTGCTCTTTTTAACAGTTTTTCTGCACATCAGTCTTCAACAACTGCTCTCTGAAACAGTCTTTCTGCACCCCAGTCTCCAACCTCTGCTCTCCAGAACACTCCTTGTATACCCCAGTCTCCAAAATCTACTCTCTGCAACGATCGTACTGCACCCCAGTCTCCAACGTCTACTCTCTGCAACAATCTTTCTGCACCCCAATCTCCAAATTTTCTTTGTGTAAAATCCCTCCGAATCCAAGTTTCCAAACTCTGGTCTCTGTAA
Source organism: Ictidomys tridecemlineatus (assembly GCF_052094955.1). NCBI lineage: Eukaryota > Metazoa > Chordata > Mammalia > Rodentia > Sciuridae > Ictidomys > Ictidomys tridecemlineatus. The sequence goes on from NW_027522360.1 coordinate 257,328, forward strand.
CATTCCTTTGGCACCCCAATCTAAAAAGTTTGCTCTCTGCAATGGTCCCTCTGCACCCCAGTCTCAAACCTTATTCTCTACAACAGTTTTTCTGTATCGCAGTCTTCAACCTCTGTTCTCTGTAAGAGTTTTTCTGCACTCAAGTCTCCAACCTCTGCTCTCTGTTACAGTCCTTCTGCACTTCACTCTGCAAACTCTGCTGTCTGCAACAGTCCTTCTGCACCACAGTCTTCAACCTCTGCTCTCTGCAACAGTCATTCCTCACCCCAGTCTCTAAAATCTGCTCTCTGCAACAGTATTTTCCACCGAAGTCTCCAAACTCTGCTCTCTGTAACAGTCCTTCTGCACCTCAGACTCCAACCTCTGCTCTCTGCAACAGTCCTTCTCCACCTCAGGGTCCAAACTCTGCTCTCTGTGAGATCCTTATGAAACCCAGTCTTCAACCTATGCTTTCTGTAATGGTCCTTCTGCAAAGGAGTCTCCCACCTCTGTTCTCTTCAAAACTTATTCTGCACCCCAGTCTTTAAACTCTACTCTCTGTTACAGTCCCTCTGTAAATCAGTCTCCAAACTCTGTTCTCTTCAAGGGTACTTGTGCACACCATCTCCAAACTCTGCTTTCTGTATCAGTCCTTCTGAACCCCAATCTCCAAACTCTGCTTTCTGTATCCGTCGTTCTGCACGCCAGGCTTCAACCTCTACTCTCTGTAACAGTCCTTATACACCCAAGTCTCCAACCTCTGCTCTCTGCCACAGTCCTCTGTACCCCAGTCTAAAAACACTACACTCTGCAACAGTCCTTCTGCACCCAAGTCTCCAAACTCTGCAATCTGTAACAGTGCCTCTGTAAATCAGTCTCCAAACTCTGTTCTCTTCAAGGGTACTTGTGCACACCATCTCCAAACTCTGCTTTCTGTATCAGTCCTTCTGAACCCCAATCTCCAAACTCTGCTTTCTGTATCCGTCGTTCTGCACGCCAGGCTTCAACCTCTGCTCTCTGTAACAGTCCTTATACACCCAAGTCTCCAACCTCTGCTCTCTGCCACAGTCCTCTGTACCCCAGTCTAAAAACACTGCACTCTGCAACAGTCCTTCTGCACCCCAGTCTCCAACCTCTCCTCTCTGTAACAGTCCTTCTGCACATCAGTCTCCAACCTCTGCTCTTTGTAAGAGGCCTTCTGCACCCCAGTCTACAAACTCTGCCCTCTGTAACAGGCCTTCTGCACCCAAGTCTCAAAACTTTGCTCTCTTTCACAGCCAATCTGCACCCCAGTCTCTAACCTCTGCTCTCAGTATCAGTCCTGCACCCCAGTCTCCAAACACTGCTCTCTGTAACAGTTTTTCTGCACCACAGTCTTCAACAACTGCTCTCTGCAACAGTCCTTCTAAACCCCAGTCTCCATACTCTGCTTGCCCCAATGATCTTTCTGCACCCCAGTCTCCAACCTCTGCTCTCTTCTACAGTCCTTCTTCACCCCAGTCTCAAAACAGTGGTCTCTGCAACTGTCCTGCTGCACACGTCTCCAACCTCTGCTCTCTGTAGCGATCCTTCTGCACCTCAGTCCTCAACCTCTGCTCTTTGCATCGATCCTTCCTCACCCCAGTCTCCAAGCTCTGCTCTCTGTAACATTTCTTCTGAACCCCAATCTCCAAACTCTGCACTTTGTAAAACTCCTTCTGCACCCCAGTCTCCATACTCTGCTCTCTTTAAGAATACTTTTGCACCCCAGTCTCCAACCTCTCCTCTTTGTGAAAGTCCTTCTCCACCTCAATCTGTAACGGTCCTTCTGCACCTCAGTCCTTCTCCACCGTTCTGCAATCTGTAACGGTCCTTCTGCACCTCAGTCTCCAACCTCTGCTCTCTGTAACAGTCCTTCTGCACCCCAGTTTCCAACATCTGTTCTCTGCAACTATCATTCTTCTCCCCAGGTTCCAACCTCTGCTCTCTGCAACGGTTTTTGCACCACAGTTTCCACCCTCTGCTCTTTGTAACAGTCCTTCTGCATCTCAGTCTCCAGTCTCTACTCTCTGCAACGTCCTTCTGCACCCCAGTCTCCAACATCTGCTCTCTGCAACAGTCTTTCTCCACCTGTCTCCAACCTCTGCTCTCTGTAACATTCCTTCTACACCCAGGTCACCAACGTCTGCTTTCTGTATCAGTCTTTCTGCACCCCAGTCTCCAACGTCTGCTCTGTGTAACAGTTATTCTGCACCTCAGTCACTAACCTCTTCTCTCTGTAGCAGTTCTTCTCCACCCCAGTTTCCAACCTCTGCTCTCGGCAACAGTCCTTCTGGACGCCATTCTCAAACTTCTACTCTCTGCAACAGTCCTTGTACACCCCAGTCTTTCACATCTGCTCTCTGTAACAGTCTTTCTGCACCTCAGTCTAAAAACTCTGCTCTCTGCAACGATCTTTCTGCACCTCAGTCTTTAACGTCTGCTCTCTGCAATAGTCCTTTTGCACCCCTGTCTCAAACCTCTGTTCTAAGCAAAAGTCTTTGTACACCCCAGGCTCCAAACTCTGCTCTCTGTAAAAGTCCTTCTGTACTACAGTCTCCAACCTCTGCTGTCTGTAATGGTCCTCTGCACCCGAGACTCCAAACTCTACTTTCCATATCAGTTATTCTACACCCAAGTCTCCAAACTCTGCTTTCTGTAACAGTTGTTCTTCACCTCAGTTTTCAACCTCTGCTCTCTGCAACAGTCCTTCTGCACCCAAGTCTCCAACCTCTTCTCTCTGGAACAGTCCTTTTACACCCCAGTCTCCAAACTCTGCTCTCTGTAAGAATCCTTTTGCACCCCAGTCTCCAACCTCTCCTCTCTGTGAAAGTCCTTCTCCACCTCAGTCTCGAAGTTCTGCAATCTATAACGGTCCTCCTGCACCCCAGTCTCCAACATCTGTTCTCTGCAACGATCATTCTTCTTCCCAGGTTCCAAACTCTGCTCTCTGCAACGGTTTTTGCACCACAGTTTCCAACCTCTGCTCTTTGTAACAGTCCTTCTGCACCTCAGTCTCCAAACTCTGCTCTCTGCAACAGTCCTTCTGCACCCCAGTCTCCAACATCTGCTCTCTGCAACAGTTCTTCTCCACCTGTCTCCAGCCTCTGCTCTCTGTAACAGTCCTTCTAAACACCAGTCTCCAAACTCTGCTCTCTGCAACGATCCTTCTCCACCTCAATCTCCAACCTCTGCTCTCTTCTACAGTCCTTTTTCACCCCAGTCTCAAAAGAGTGGTCTCTGCAACTGTCCTGCTGCCCACAAGTCTCTAACCTCTGCTCTCTGTAGCGATCCTTCTGCACCTCAGTTTTCAACCTCTACTCTTTGCATCGATTCTTCCTTACCCCAGTCTCCAAGCTCTGCTCTCTGTAACAGTTCTTCTGAACCCCAATCTCCATACTCTGCACTCTGTAAAACTCTTTCTGCACCCCAGTCTCCATACTCTGCTCTCCGTAAGAATCCTTTTGCACCCCAGTCTCCAACCTCTCCTCTCTGTAAAAGTCTTTCTCCACCTCAGTCTCGAAGTTCTGCAATCTGTAACGGTCCTTCTGCACCTCAGTCTCCAACCTCTGCTCTCTGTAACAGTCTTTCTGCACCGCAGTCTTCAACATCTGTTCTCTGCAACGATCGTTCTTCTCCCCAGGTTCCAACCTCTGCTCTCTGCAACGGTTTCTGCACCACAGTTTCCAACCTCTGCTCTTTGTAACAGTCCTTCTGCACCTCAGTCTCCAAACTCTGCTCTCTGCAACAGTCCTTCTGCACCCCAGTCTCCAACCTCTGCTCCAGGTAACAGTTCTACTGCAACCCGATCTCAATACTCTGGTCTCTGTAACACTCCTTCTTCTCCTCAGTCTCCACACTCTGATCTCTGTAGCAATCTTTCTGGATCCCAGTTTCCAACCTTTGCTCTCTGAAACAGTCCTTCTGAAACTCAGTCTCCAAAATGCTCTCCCTAAGATTCTTCTGAAACCCTGTCTAGAAACTGTGCTATATGTAACAGTGCTTCTGCACCCCAGTTTCCAAACTTTGGTCTCTGTAACAGGCCTTCTGCACCCCACTGTCCAAACTCTGCACTCTATACAACGCCTTCTGCAACCCAGTCTCCAAGCTCTTCTCTCTGCAACGATCCTTCTTCACTTCAGTCTCAAACCTCTGCTCTCTGCAACAGTTCGTCTGCACCCCAGTATCCAAGGTCTGCACGTAGAAGCAGTCCTTATCCAAACCTGTCTCCAAACTCTGCTCTCTGTAACAGTCCTCCTGTAGTGTGGTCTCCAAAATCTGCACTCTTTAACGGTCCTTCTGCTCCCCAGTCTTCAACCTCTGCTTTCTGTATCATCCTTGTGCACCAAAGTCTCAAAACTCTGTATCTGCAACAATCCTTCTACACCGCAGTCTCCAAACTCTGCTATCTGCAACAGTCCTTCTGCAACCCAGGCTCCAACCTCTGCTCTCTGTAACAATCCTTCTGCACCTCAGTCTCAAAACTCTGCTCTCTACATGGGTGCTTCTGCACCTCAGTCTTTAAACTCTACTCTCTGTAACAGTCCTTCTGCAGCTCAGTCTCCAACATCTGCTCTCTCTAAGATCTTTCTGGAACCCAGTCTGTAAACACTGCCCTCTGTAACAGTCCTTCTGCACCCCTTCTCCAACCTCTGTTCTCTGTAACAGTCCTTCTGGACGCTGGTCTCAAACCTCTGCTCGCTACAACGATCCTTCTGCACCCCAGTCTCCAACCACTGCTCTCTCAAACAGTCCTTCTGCACCCCAGTCTCCAATATCTGCTATCTGAAACAGTCCTTCTGCACCTAGTCCTAAAACTCTTTTCTCTGCAACGATCCTTCTGCACCCCAGTCTCCAACCTCTGTTCTCTGTAACAGTCCTGCTGTACCACAGTCTCTAAGCTCTACTCTCTGTAAGATCCTTCTGCAACCCTGTCTCCAAACTATGCTGTCTGTAAAAGTCCTTCTGCACCCCAGTCTCCAACCTCTGTTCTTTGTAACATGCCTTTTGCACCCCATTCTCCAACCTCTGCTCTCTGCAACAGTCCTTCTGCACCCGAGTCTCCAAACTCTGCTTTCTGTATCAGTCAATCTGCACCTTATTCTCCAACCTCTGCTCTCTCTAATAGTACTTCTGCATCTCAGTCTAAAAACTCTGCTCTCTACAACAGTCGTTCTGCAACCCAGTCTCCAACATCTGCTCTCCACAACAGTCCATCTGCACCAAAGTCTCCAAACTCTGCCTCTGTAACAGTCCTACTGTAACACAGTGTTCAACCTCTACTCTCTGCAACAGTCCTTCTTCACCCAAATCTCAAACCTGTGCTCTCCGCAACAGTCCTGCTACACCCCATGTCCAGAATCTGCTCTCTGCAGCTTTCACTCTGAGACCAAGTCTCCAACGTCTGCTCCCTGTAACAATCCTTCTGCACCTCAGTCTCCAACCTCTGCTCTCTGCAACGGTCCTTCTGCACCTCGGTCTCTACTCTTTGAAAAATTACTTCTGCACCCCTTCTCCAAACTCTGCTCTCCGTAACAGGCCTTCTGCACCCCAGTCTCCGACCTCTGTTCTCTATAACGATCTTTCTGCACCCCAGTATCCAACCTCTGCTCTCTTTACCAGTTCTTCAGCACCGCAGTCTCCAAACTCTGCTCTCTGCAACAGTCGTTCTGCACCCCAGTCTACAACATGTGCTCTCTGCAAAAGTCCTTTTGCACCTCAGTCTGAAAACTCTGTTCTCTGCAATGATCCTTCTGCACCCTAGTCTCCAACCTCTGCTCTTTGTAAAAGTCCTGATGCACCTTGGTCTACAACCTTTGCTCTCTGTAAGATCCTTGTGCAACCTTGTCTAAAAACTCTCCTCTCTGTAACAGTTCTTCTGCACCCTAGTCTCTGACCTCTGCTCTCTGTAACAGGCCTTTTGCATGCCAATCTCCAACCTCTACTCACTGTCACAGTCCTTTTGCACCTCAGTCTCCAACCTCTGCTCTCTGCAACAGTCCTTTTGCACCTCAGTCTCCAATCTCTGCTCTAAGTGACGATTCATCTGCACCTCAGTCTCCAAACTCTACTCTATGTAACAGTTTTTCTGCTCCCCAATCTCTAACCTCTGCTGTCTGCAAAGATCGTTCTTCTTCCCAGTCTGCAACGTCTGTTCTCTGCAACAGACCTTCTGAACCCCAGTCTCCAACTTTTGCTCTCTGCAACGATCCTTCTGCACCCCAGTCTCCAACATCTGCTCTATGCAACAGTCTTTCTGCACCCCTGTCTCCAACCTCTGCTCTGTGGAATATCCTTCTGCACCACAGTTTCAAAACTCTGCTCTCAGTAACATTCCTTCTCTACCCCAGTCTCCAACCTCTGCTTTCTGCAGCGGTACTGCTGAACCTGAGTCTCCAACCTGTGTTCTCAGTAGCAGTCCTTTTTCTCCCCATCTCCAACCTCTTCTCTATAACAGTCCTTCTGCACCTCAGTCTCCAACCTCTGCTCTCTGCAAGAGCACTTCTGCACCCCTGTCTTCAACCTCTGCTCTCTGTAAGATCCTTCTGTACCGGATTCTCTAACCTCTTTCTCTGCAACAGTCCTTCTGAACCACAGTTTCCAACATCTGCTCTCTGGAAAAGTCCTTCTCTACCCTAGTCTCCAACGTATGTTCACTGTAACAGTCCTTCTGTACTGCACTCTTCAAACTCTGCTCTCACTAAAGGTCCTTCTGCACCACAGTCTCCGACCTCTGCTCTCTGTATCAGTACTTCTGCACCCCAGTCTCCAAATTCTGCTCTCTGTAGCATTCCCTCTGCACCTCAGTCTCCAAACTCTGCTCTCTGCGACAGTTCTTCTGCACCCCAGTCTCTAACCAATTCTCTCTGCAACAGTTCTTATGCACCCCAGTCTCCAATATCTGCACTCTGAAATAGTCCTTCACCAACCCCAGTCTCTAACCTCTGCTCTCTGTAACAGGCCTCCTGTACTGCGGTCTTTAAAGTCTGCTCTCTGTAATTTTCTTTCTTCTCCACAGTCTTCAACCTCTTCTTTCTCTATCAGTCTTTCTGCACCCCAGTCTCCAACCGGTGATCTCTGTAACAGTCCTTCTGCATCTAAGTCTCCAAACTCTGCTCTCTGCAACATTTCTTCTGCACCCAAGTCTCCAAACTCTGCTCTATCAAACAGTCCTTCTACACCACAGTCTCCAACCTCGGCTTTCTGCAACAGTCCTTTTCCACCCCAGTCTCCAAAATCTGCTCTCTTTAACAATCTTTCTGCACCTCAGTCTCCAACCTCTGCTCTGTGTAAGATCTTTCTGCAACCCAGTCTGCAAACTCTTCCCTCTGTAACAGTCCTTCTGCACCCATTCTCCAAACTTTTCTCTCTGTAACAGGCATTCTGCACCCCAGTCTCCAACCTCTGTTCTCTGTAACAGTCCTTCTGCACCCCAGTTTCAAACCTCTGCTCTCTACAACGATCTTTCGTCACCCCAGTCTCCAACGTCTGCTCTCTGCAACAGTCCTTTTGCACCCAAGTCTCCAACAACTGCTCTCTGTAAGATCCTTAAGCACCCAAGTATCCAACCTCTGTTCTCTGTAACAATCCTTCTGCACCCCATGCTCAAAACTCTGCTCTCTGTAACAGTTTTTCTATATAGCAGTCTCCAAACTCTGGTCTCTGTAACGGTCCTTCTGCACCCCAATTTCCAACCTCTGTTTTCTGTAACAGTCTTTTTGCACCTCAATCCCAAAACTCTGCTCTCTGTAGCAGGCCTTCTGCACCCCAGTCTTAAAAATATGCTATTCCCAACGATTTATCTGCACCCCAGTCTCCAACCTCTGATCTCTGCAACAGTCATTCTGCACCCCAGTCTCCAAATTATGCTCTCTGTAAGATCCATCTGAACCCCAGTCTCCAACGTCTGCTCTCTTCAACAGTCCTGCTGCACCACAGTCTCCAACCTCCGCTCTTTTTACTAGTTCTTGAGCACCCCAATCTCCAAACTCTGCTCTCTGTAACAGTCGTTCTACACCTCAGTCTCCAACATCTGCTCTTCGCAATAGTCCTTCTGCACTCCAGTCTCCAACAACTGCTCTCTGCAACGGTTTTTATGCACCCCAGACTCAAATCTCTGGTCTCTGCTATGATCATTCTGGATCCCAGTCTTTAACTTCTCCTCTCTGTAACAGTTCTTCTGCACCACAGTCTCCAAACTCTGCTCTCTGTAGCATTCCTTCTCCTACCCAGTCTTTAACCTCTGCTTTCTGCAAGTGTCCTGCAGCACCCCAGTATCCAATCTCTGTCCTCTGCAACAGTACTTCTGTTCCCCAGACTCCAACATCTGCTGTCTGTAACGGGCGTTCTGCACCCCAGTCTTCAAACTCTGCTTTCTGTATCAGTCCTTCTGAACCTCAGTCTATAATCTCTGCTCTCTGTATCTATTTTTCTGCACCTCAGTCTCCAAACTATGCTCTCAGTTACAGTTTTTCTATACCACAGTCTCCAAACTCTGGTCTCAGTTAGCGTCCTTCTGCAACCCAATTTCCAACTTCTGCTCTTTGTAACAGTCTTTCTGCACCTCAGTCTCCAACCTCTGCTCTCTGTAACAGTCCATCTGCACCTCAGTCTCCAAACTCTGCTCTCTGTAAGATTCTTCAGCAACCCAGCCTCCAAACTCTGCTCTCTATAACAGTCCTTCTGCACCCCAGTCGCCAACCTCTCCTCTCTGTAACAGGCCTTCTGCACGCCAGTCTCCAAACTCTTCTCTCTGTAGCAGGCCTTCTGAACCCCAGTCTCCAAAATATGCTCTCTGCGACGATCCTTCTGCACCCCAGTCTCCAACATCTGCTCTCAACAATGATCCTACTGCAACCCAGTCTCCAACATCTGATCTCTGCAACAGTCCTTCTGCACCTCAGTCTCCAAATTCTGCTCTCTGTAAGATCCTTAAGCACCCCAGTATCCAACCTCTGCTCTCTGTAACAGTCTTTCTAGTTCCGAGTCTCCAAACTTTGCTCTCTGTAACAGGACTTCCGCACGTCAGTCTCTAACGTCTGCTCTCTGCAACAGTCCTTCTGCAGCCCAGTCTCCAAACTCTGCTCTCCACAACAGTCCTTCTGCACCCTAGTTACCAACATCTGCTCTCTGCAACGATCCTTCTGCACCCCAGTCTCCTACCTCTTATCTCTGTAACAGTCCTCTTGCACCCCAGTCTCCAAACTCTGCTCTCTGTAACAGTCCTTCTGCACCCCAATCTCCAAACTTTGCTCTCTGCAATGATCCTATTGCACCCCAGTCTCAAACCTCTTATCTCTACAAGAGTTTTCTGCAAATAAGTCTCCAACTTCTGCTCTCTGTAAGATCTTTCTGCACACCTGTCTCCAAGCTCTGCTCCTTTCAACGATCCTTCTGCACCCCATTCTCCAACATCTACTCTATGTAAGAGGACTTCTTCACATCAGTCTCCAATCACTGCTCTCTGCAACAGTCCTTCTGCACCAGTATCCAAACTCTGGTTTCTGTAAGATCCTTCTGCACTCCAGATTCTAAACTCTGTTCTCTGGAACATTCCTTCTCTTCCCCAGTCTTTATCCTCTGCTTTGTGCAAGTGTCCTGCGGCACCCCAGTCCCCAAACTCTGTCCTCTGCAACAGTCCTTCTGCTCCCAGTCTCCAACATCTTCTCTCTGTAACAGTCTTTCTGTACCACAGTCTCCAACCACTGCTCTTTGTAACGGGCATTCTGCACCCCAATCTCCAAATACTGCTTTCTGTATCAGTCCTTCTGAACCTCAGTCTCAAAACTCTGCTCTCTGTATCTATCCTTCTGCACCTCAGTCTCCAACCTGTGCTCTCTGTAAAATTCCTTCTGCACCCCAGTCTCCAATCTCTGCTCTCTGTAACAGTTTTTATATACCGCAGTCTCCAAACTCTGGTCTCTGTAACGGTTTTTCTGCAACCCAATTTCCAACCTCTACTTTCTGTAACAGTCCTTCTGCACATCAGTCGAAAACCTCTGTTCTTTACACGATCTTTCTGCACCCCAGTATCAAAACATTGCTCTATGTAACAGTCCACCTTCACATCAGTCTCCACCCTCTCCTCTTTCTGCACGCCAGTCTCCAAAGTCTTCTATCTGTAGCAGGCCTTCTGCACCCCAGTCTCCAAAATCTGCTCTCTGCAACGATCGTTCTGCACCCCAGTCTCCAACATCTGATCTCTGCAATGATTCTAGTGCACCCCAGTATCCAACCTCTGATCACTGCAACAGTCCTTCTGCACCACAGTCTCCAAATTCTGCTCTCTGTAAGATCTTTCTGCACCCCTCTATCCAACCTCTGCTCTCTGTAACAGTCCTTCTGCATCCAAGTCTCCAACCTCTGCTCTCTATAGCAGGACTTCCCAACCTCAGTCTCTAAACTCTGCTCTCTGCAACAGTCTTTCTGCAGCATATTCTTCAACCTCTGCTCTCTACAACAGTCCTTCTGCACCCTAGTTACCAACATCTGATCTCTGCAAGGATCATTCTGCACCCCAGTCTCCTACCTCTGCTCTCTGTAACACTCCTTCTGCTCCTCAGTCTCCCAACTCTGCTCTCTGTAAGATCCTCCTGCTACCCAGTCTTTAAACTCTGCACTCTGTAACAGTCCTTCTGCACAACAGTCTACAACCTCTGCTCTCTGTAAAAGGCCTTCTGCACCCCAGTCTCCAAACTTTTCTCTCTGCATCAATTCTTCTCTACCCCAGTCTCCAACATCTGCTCTCTGCAACAGTTCTTTTGCACCCCAGTCTCCAAACTCTGCTCTCTGTAAGATCCATCTGAACCCCAGTCTTCAACCTCTGCTCTCTGTAACAGTCCTTCTGCACCCCAGTCTCCATCTTTGATCTCTGTAACAGTCCTTCTGCACCTCAGTCTCCAACCTCTGCTCTATTTAATAGTACTTCTGCACCCCAGCCTCTAAAATCTGCTCTCTGCAACAGTTTTTCTCAACCCAAGTCTCCAAAATCTGTTCTCTGCAGCAGTCCTTCTGAACCCAAGTCTCCAAACTCTGCTCTTTGCAACAATTCTTCTGGACCCCTGTCTCCAACGTCTTCTCTCTGCAACAGTCCTTATGTACCACAGTCTCCAACTTCTTTTCTCTTTAAGATCCTTCTGCACTCCAGTTTACAAACTCTGCTCTCTGTAACATTCCTTCTCCACCCCAGTCTCCAACCTCTGTCCTCTGCAACAGTTTTCTGCTCCCCAGACTCAGAGATCTGCTCAATGTAACAGTCCTTCTGCACCTCAGTCTCCCAACTCTGCTCTCTGTAAGATACTTCTGAAACCCAGTTTTTAAACTCTGCACTCTGTAACAGTCCTTTAGAACCCCAGTCTCAAAACTCTGCTCTCTGTTAGATCCATCTGAACCCCAGTCTCCAACCTCTGCTCTCTGTAAGTGTACTTCTGCCCAGCGTATCTAACTTCTGCTCTCTGTAACAGTCCTTCTGCACCTCACTATCCAAGGTCTGCTCTTTGTAACAGTAGTTCTGCACCCCAGTTTATAAAATCTGCTCTCGGCAACAGTCCTTTTGCACCCCCTCTCCAACATCTGCTCTCTGCAACAGTTCTTTTGAACCCCAGTCTCCAAACTCTGCTCTTGTCAACGATCCTTCTGGACCCCAGTCTCCAACATCTGCACTCTGCAACAGTCCTTCTGCACCACAGTCTCCAACCTCTGCTCTCTGTAAGATCCTTCTGCACTTCAGTTTAAAAACTCTGCTCTCTGTAACATTCCTTCTCTACCACAGTCTACAAACTCTGTCCTCAGCAACAGTCCTCTGCTCTCAAGAATCCGAAATCTTCTCTCTGTAACAGTCCTTCTGTACCGCAGTCTCCAACCTCAGCTCATTGTAACGGTCCTTCTACATCCCAGGCTCCAACCTCTGCTTTCTGTAACAGTCTGTCTGAACCCCTGTCTCCAATTTCTGTTCTCTGTATCTATCCTTCTGCACCTCAGTCTTTAACCTCTGTTCTATGTAAGAGTCCTTCTGCACCTCAGTCTTCAACCTCTGCTCTCGGTAACAATCCTATATGGCAATCTCCAAACTCTGCTCCCTGTAACGGTCCTTCGGAACCCCAATTTCCAATCTCTGCTTCCTGTAACAGTCCTTCTGCACCTTAGTCTCCAAATTCTCCTTTTTGTAACAGTCCTTCTACACCTCATTCTCCAACCTCTGCTCTCTGTAACAGTCTTTCTGCCCCGCAGTCTGAAATCTCTGCTCTCTGCACGATCCTTCTGCACCCCAGTCTCAAACCACTGCTCTCTGTAACAGTCCACCTGCACCTCAGTCTCCAACCTCTGCTCTCTGTAAGATCTTTCAGCAACCCAGTCTCCAAACACTGCTCTCTATAACAGTCCTTCTGCACCCCAGTCTCCAACTTCTCCTCTCTGTAACAGGCCTTCTTCACGCCAGTCTCCAAACTCTGCTCTCTGCAACGATCCTTCTCAACCCCAGTTTCCAACCTCTGCTCTCTGTAATGATCCCACTGCACCCCAGTCTCCAACCTCTGATCTCTACAACAGTCCTTCTGCACCTCAGTCTAAAACCTCTGCTCTCTGCACGATTCTTCTACACCCCAGTCTCCAACATGTACTCTAAGTAACAGGACTTCTGCAACTCACGCTCCTACCTCTCCTCTCTGTAACAGGCCTTCTGCATGCCAGTCTCCAAACTTTACTCTCTGTAGCAGGCCTCAGCACCCCAGTTACCAGTTACCAAAATCTGCTCTCTTCAACGATCTTTCTGCACCCCAGTATCCAACCTTCCTCTTTGCAATGATCCTAGTGCACCCCAGTCTCTAACCTCTGATCTCTGCAACAGTGCTTCTGCACCTCAGTCTCCAAATTCTGCTCTCTGTAAGATCCTTCTGCACCCCTGTATCCAACTTCTGCTCTCTGTAACAGTTTTTCTGCATCTGAGTCTCCAAACTCTGCTCTCTGTTACAGGCCTTCCACACCTCAGTCTCCAACCTCTGGCTCTGCAACAGTCCTCTGCACCCCAGTCTCCAACCTCTGCTCTCTACAACAGTCCTTCTGCACCCTAGTTACCAACATCTGCACTCTGCGACAGTCCTTCTGCAGCCCAGTCTCAAACATCTGCTCTCTGCAACAGTTCTGCACCTCAGTCTGAAAACTCTGCTCTCTGCAATGACCCTTCTGCACCCCAGTCTCCTACCTCTGCTCTCTGTAACAGTCCTTCTACACCTCAGTCTCCAAACTCTGCTCTCTGTAAGACCCTTCTGCAGCCCAGTCTTTAAACTCAGCACTCTGTAACAGTCGTTCTGCACAACAGTCTTTAAACTCTGCTCTCTGTAACAGGACTTCTGCACCCTAGTCTCCAACCTCTTCTCTCTGCAACAATTCTTCTCCACCCCAGTCTCCAACATCTGCTCTCTGCAACAGTCCTTTGCACCCCAGTCCCCAAACTCTGCTCTCTATAAGATCTATCTGAACCCCAGTCTCCAACCTCTGTTTTCTGTAACTTTCCTTCTTCACTCCAGTCATCAAACTCTGCTCTCTGTAACAGTCCTTCTGCACCTCAGTCTTCAAACTCTGCTCTATGTAACAGTCCTTCTGCACCCCAGTATCCAACATTTGCTCTCTGCAACAGTCCTTCTGCACCACAGTCTCCAACCTCTGCTCTCTGTTATATCCTTTCGCACTCCAGTATCCAGAGAATGCTCTTTGTAACATTATTTCTACACCCCAGTCTCCAACTTCTGTCCCCTGAAACAGTACTTCTACTCCCCAGACTCCAAGATCTGCTCTCTGTAACAGTCCTTCTGTACCGCAGTCTCCAACCTGTGCTCTTTGTAAGGGTCCTTCCAAATCCCAGTCTCCAACCTCTGCTCTCTGTATCAGTCTGTCTGAACCCAAGTCTCTAACGTCTGTTCTCTGTATCTATCTGTGTGCACCTCAGTCTCCAACCTGTGCTCTATGTAAGAATCCTTCTGCACCCCAGTCTCCAACCTCTGCTCTCGATAACAGTTCTTCTGCACCCCAATTTCCAAACTCTGCTTTCTGTAACAGACCTTCTGCACCTGAGTCTCCAAACTCTTCTCTGTGTAACAGTCCTTCTACACCTCAGTATCCAACGTCTGGTCTTTGTAACCATTATTCTGGACCTCAGTCTGAAACCTCTGCTCTCTGCACGATTCTTCTGCACCCCAGTCTCTAACCACTGCTCTCTGTAACAGTCCACCTGCACAACAGTCTCCAACCTGTGCTCTGTGTAAGATTTTTCAGCAACCCAGTCTCCAAACTCTGCTCTCTATTACAGTACTTCTGCACCCCAGTCTCCAAACTCTCCTCTCTTCAACAGTCCTTCTGCACCGCAGTCTCAAACATCTGCTCTCTGCAGCAGTCCTTCTGCACCTCATTCTCCCAACTCTGATCTCTGTAATATCCTTCTACAACCCAGTCTTTAAACTCTGCACTCTGTAACAGTCTTTCTGCACAACAGTCTTCAAACTCTCCTCTCTGTAACAGGACTTCTGCAACCCATTATCCAACCTCTGCTCTCTGTAACAGTCCTTCTGTACTGAAGATTCCAAACTCTTCTCTCTGTAATGGTTCTTCTGCACCCCACTCTCCAACCCCTGCTTTCTTTATCAGTCCTTCTGCACTGAAGTCTCCAACCTCTGCTCTCTGTAACATTCCTTCTGCACCTCAGTCTCCAACGTCTGCTCTCTGCAACAGTCCTTCGGCACCCCAATCTCCAACCTCTGCTCTCTGAAACAGTCCTTCTGCACCCAAGTCTCCAACTTCTACACTCGGCGACAGTCTTTCTGCACCTCAGTCTCCAAATTGTTCTCTTTGCAAAGGTCTTTCTGCACCTCAGTCTTCAACATCTACTCTCTGTAACAGTACCTCTGCACCCCAGTCTCCAAAATCTGCTCTCTGTAACACTCCTTCGGCACCCCAGTCTCCACCCTCTTGTCTCTGCAACAATCCTGTTACACCCAAGTCTCCAAACTCTGCTCTCTTCAAAAGTTCTTCTGCACCCCAGTCTCCAACATCTGCTCTCTGCAACAGTTTTTCTAAACCTCATTCTGAAATCCCAGCTCTCTGCAACGATCCATGTGGACCAAAGTCTACAACCTCTGCTCTTTCTGACAGTACTTCAGCACCTCAATCACCAACCTCTGCTCTCTGTAACATTCTTATGCCACCCAGTCTCCAAACGCTGCTCTATGTTACTTGCTCCCCAGTCTCCAAGCTCTGCTCTGTGTAACAGGTCTTTTGCACCTCAGTCTCCAAACTCTTCTCTCTGCAATGATCTTTCTGCACCCCATTCTCCAACCTCTGCTCTCTGCAACAGTCCTATTGCACCCCAGTCTCCAACCTCTGCTCTCTTTAAGATAATTCTGCACACCTGTCTCCAACCTCTGCTCTCTTTAATGGTACTTCTGTAATACAATCTTCAACTTCTATTCTCTGTAACGGTCCTTCTGCACCCCAGTCTCCAAACTCTGCTTTCTGTATCCGTCGTTCTGCACTCCAGGCTTCAACCTCTGCTCTCTGTAACAGTCCTTCCCCACAGTCTCCAACCTCTGGTAACTGCAACAAACCTTCTGCACCCCAGTTTGGAGACACTGCACTCTGCACACTCCTTCTGCACCCAGTCTCCAAACTCTGCTCTCTGTAACAGTTTTTCTGCACCTCAGTCTTCAACAACTGCTCTCTGCAACAGGCCTTCTGCACCCCAGTCTCTAAAATCTGCTCTCTAGAACAGTCCTTCTATACACCAGTCTCCATAATCTCCTCTCTAATATGATCCTTCTGCACCCCAGTCTAAAACGTCTGCTCTCTGCCACAATCCTTCTGCACCCCAGTGTCCAAACTTTCCTCTCTGTAAGATCCTTCTGTTTCCTTGTCTCCAAACTCTACACTCAGTATCAGTTCTTTTGCACCCCAGTCTCCAAACACTGCTCTCTATAACAGTTTTTCTGCACCTCAGTCTTAAACAACTGCTTTCTGCAACAGTCCTTCTGCACCCCAGTCTCCAACCTCTCCTCTCTAGAACAGTCCTTCTATACACAAGTCTCCATAATCTACCCTCTGCAACGATCCTACTGCACCCCAGTCTCCAATGTCTGCTCTCTACAACAATCCTTCTGCACCCCAGTCTTCAAACTTTCCTCTATGTAAAATTTTTTTACACCCTAGTTTCCAAACTCTGCTCTCTGTAACATTCCTTCTGCACCCCAGTCTCCAACGTCTGCCCTTTGCAATGGTCCCTCTGCACCCCACCCTCCAACCTTGTTCTGTGCAACAGTTCTTCTGTACCGCAGTCTTCAACCTCTGTGCTCTGTAAGGTTCCTTTTGCACCCCAGTCTCCAAACTCTGCTTTCTCTATCAGTCCTTCTGCACCCTGGTCTCTAAACTCTGCTTTGTGTAACTGTCCTTCTGCATCTCAATCTCCAACATCTACTCTCTGCAACAGTCCTTCGGCACCCCAGTCTCCAACCTCTGCTCTTTGTTACAGTCCTTCTGTATTGCAGTCTCCAAACTCTGCTCTCTGTTATGGTCCTTCTGGACCCCAGTATCCAAACTCTGCTTTCTGTATAAGTCCTTCTCCACCCTGGTCTCTAAACTCTGCTTTGTGTAACAGTTCTTCTGCATCTCAGACTACAATTTCTGCTCTCTGCAACAGTCCTTCTGCGCCCTAATATCCAAACTCTGCTCTCTTCAAAAGTCCTTCTGCACCTCAGTGTCCAAACTCTGCTCTCTGTAAGATCCTTCTGAAACCCAGTCTCCAACCTCTTCTTTCTGCAATGGTCCTTGTGCACCCCAGCCTCTAACCTCTGTTCTCTACAACAGTTATTCTGCACCCCAGTCTCCAACCTCTGTGCTCTGTAACATTCCTTCTGTACTGCAGTCTCCAACTTCTGTTTTCTGTAAGGGTCCTTTTTCATCCCAGTCTTCAACCACTGCTTTCTGTATCAGTCATTTTGCACCACATTCTCCAAACTCTGCTCTGTGTAACAGTCCTTCTGCACCTCAGTCTGCAAACTCTCCTCTCTTCAATAATCCTTCTACACCCCAGTCTCAATTCTCTGCTCTCTGCAACAGTCCTTCTGTACCCCAGTTTCCAACATCTGCTCTCTGCAACAGTCCTTCTGCACCCCAGTCTCTAAACTCTGCTCTCTGCAACAGTCCTTCTGCACCACAGTCAACAAAGTCTGCTTTCTGTATCAGTCCTTGTGCACCCCAGTCTCCAACCTCTGCTCTCAGTAACAGTCCTCCTGCACCTCTTTCTGAAAACACTTCTCTCTGGAATGATCCTTCTGCATCTCAGTCTCAAACCTCTTCTCTCTGTAAGAGTCCTTATGTACCTCAGTCTCCAACCTTCTGTCTCTGTAAGATCCTTTTGCAACCCACTATTTAAACTCTGATCTCTGTAACTATCCTTCTGCACCCCAGTCTCCAATCACTGCTCTCTGTAACAGGCCTTCTGCACCCCAATCTCCAACCTATGCTGTCTATAACAGGCCTTTTGACTCCAGTCTCAAACTCTTCTCTCTTCAACTCTCCTTCTGCACCTCAGTCTTCAACCTCTGCTCTCTGTCACAGGCTTACTGCACCCCAGTCTCCAACCTCTTCTCTCTGTAAATGTTCTTCTGCAACCCAATCTCGAAACACTGCTCTCTGTAACAGTCTTTTTGCACCCCAGTCTCCAACCTCTTTTCTCTGCAACAATCCTACTGAACCTCAGTCTCCAACCTCTGCTCTCTGCAAAAGTCCTTCTGCACCCCAGTCTCCAGATTCTGCTCTCTGTAAGATCCATTTGCATCCCTTTCTCCAAACTCTCCTCTCTGTAACAGTCCTTCTGCACCCAAGTATCCAAACTCTGCTCTCTGTAAAAGTATTTCTGCACCTCAGTCTCCAACCTTTGCTCTCTGTAATGGTGCTTCTGTACCGCAGTCTCCAACCTCTGCTCTCGGTGTCAATCCTTCTGCACCTCAGTCTCCAACCTCTGCTGTCTGCAACGGTTCTTCTTCACCCCAGTCTCCAAACTCTGCTCTTTGCAACATTTCTTCTGCACCCCAGTCTCCAACCTCTGCTCTCTGCAACATTTCTTCTGCACCCCAGTCTCCAAATTGTGCTCTCTGTTACTGTCCTGCTGCAACCCAGTCTCCAACCTCTGTTCTCTGTAGCGATCCTTCTGCACCTCATTCTCCAACCTGTGCTCTCTGTAACGATTACTCTGCACCCCAGTCTTCATTATCTGCTCTCTGTAAGAATCCTTTTGCACCCCAGTCTCCAACCTATCTTCTCTGTAAAAGTCATTCTGCACCTCAGTCTCCAAGTTCTGCAATCTGTAACAGTCCTGCTGCACCCCAGTCTCAAACCTCTGTACTCAGAAATGATCTTTCTGCACCTCAGTCTCCAAACTCTGCTCCTTATAATAGTCCTTCAGCACCCCAGTCTCCAACATCAGCTCTCTGCAACAATCCTTCTTCTCGCCAGGCTCCAACCTCTGCTCTCTGCAATTGTCCTTCTACATACCAGGATCCAACATCTGCTCTCTGAAGCAGTTCTTGTGCATCTCAGTCTGAAAACTCGGCTCTCTGCAAAAATTCTTCTGCACCTGAGTTTAAAAACATTTCTCTCTGTAACAGTCCTTCTGAACCTCAGTCTACAAAATGCTCTCTGTAATGTCCTTCTGCAACCCAGTCAGGAAATTGCGCTATCTTTAACAGTCCTTCTGCACCTCAGACTACAAACTCTGCTCTCTGTAACAGGCCTTCTGCACCCCAGTCTCCAATCTCTGCTCTCTGCAAGGATCCTTCTTAACCTCAGTCTCCAACCTCTGTTCTGTGCAACAGTCCTTCTGCACCCCAGTCTCCAACTTCTGCTCTCTGTAACAATCCTTATGCACCTCAGTCTTCAACCTCTGCTGTCTGCAACGGTTCTTCTTCACCCCAGTCTCCACACTCTGTTCTCTGCAACAGTCCGTCAACACCACAGTCTCCAACCTCTGCTCTCTGCAACAGTCTTTCTGCACCCCACTCTCCAATTTTTGCTCTCTGCTACAGTACTTCTGCACCCCAGTCTCCAACATCTGCTCTCTGTATTAGTCATTTTGCAACTCAGTCTCCAACCTCTGCTCTTTGCAGCAGTTCTTTTACTCTCCAGTAAACAAAATCTGCTCTATGTAACGATCCTTTTGCAAATTTGTTTCCAAACTCTTCTCTCTGCAACAATCCTCCTGCACCCCAGTCTCCAACCTCTGATCTCTGTATCAGTCCTTCTGCAACACAGTCTCCAACATCTGCTTTTTGTAAAGATCCTTCTGCACCTCATCTCCAAATTCTGCTCTCTGTAAAAGTCCTTCTGCACCTCAGTCTCCAACCTCTGCTCTCTTTAACAGTCCTTCTGCACCCCAGTCTCCAACATCTTCTCTCTTCAACAATCCATCTTCTCCCCAGGCTCCAATCTCCGCTCACAGCAATGGTCCTTATACACCCCAGTTCCAAACTCTGCTCTCTGTAAAATTCCTTTTGCACCTCAGTCTCCATACTCTGCTATCTGCAACAGTCCTTCTGCACAACAGTCTCCAACCTCTGCTCTCAGTAAATCTTCTTCTGCACCCCAATATCCAAACTCTGCTCTCTGTAAAACTCCTTCTGCACCCCAGTCTCCATCTTCTGCTCTCTGTAAGAATCTTTTGACACCACTGTCTCCAACCTCTCCTCTCTGTAAAAGTTCTTCTGTACCTCAGTGTCCAACGTCTGCAATCTGTAACGGTCCTTCTGCACCCCAGTCTCCAAACTATGCTCTCTGTATCAGTCTTTCTGCACCCAAGTCTTCAAACTCTGCTCTCTGCAACATTTCTTCTGCACCCCAGGCTCCAACCTGTGCTCTCTGTAACAGTCCTTCTGCACCTCAGTCTCCAACATCTGCTCTCTGCAACGATCCTTCTTCTACCCAGTCTCCAAACTCTGCTCTCTGTAAAAGTCCTTTTGTATCACAGTCTCCAACATCTTCTATTTGTAACGGTCCATCTGCTCTCCAATTGCCAACCCCTGCTTTCTGTAACAGTCCTTCTGCAACCCAGTCTCCAAACTCTTCTCTCTGCAACGATCCTTCTGCACCTCAGTCTCCAACCTCTTCTCTTTGTAACAGTACTTCTGTACCGCAGTCTCCAATCTCTGCTCACTGCAACATTTTTTCTGCACCCCAGTCTCCAAACTGTGATCTCTGTAACTGTCTTTCTGACACCAGTCTCCAACCTCTGCTCTCTGTATCGATCCTTCTGCACCTCTTTCTCAAAACTCTGATCTCTGCCACGATTTTTCTGAACCTCAGTTTCCAACCTCTCCTCTCCTTAAAGATCCTTCTGCACCACAGATTCCAACTTCTGCACTCTGTAACAGTCCTTCTACAACTAGTCTCCAACCACTTCTCTCTGTACCAATCCTTCTGCACCTAAGTCTCCCACCTCTGCTCTCTGTAACAGTCCTTCTGCACCTCAGTCTCCAACCTCTGCTCTCTGTAACAGGCTTACTGCACCCCAGTCTCCAACCTCTGCTCTCGGTAACAGTCCTTCTGCACCCCAATCTTGAATATCTGCTCTCTGTAACAGTCTTTCTGCACCCCAGTCTCCAAGATCTTTTCTCTGCAACAATACATCTGAACCTCAGTCTTCAATCTCTGCTCTCTGCAACAGTCCTTCTGCACCCCAGTCTCCAGAATCTGCTCTCTGTAAGATATTTTTGCATCCTTTCTGCAACCTCTCCTCTCGGTAACAGCCCTTTTGCACACCAGTATCCAACCTCTCCTCTCTGTAAAAGTCCTTCTGCACCTCAGTCTCCAACCTTTGCTCTCTGTAATGGTCCTTCTGCACCCTAGCCTCCAACATCTGCTCTCTACAACAATCCTTCTGCACCAAAGTCTCCAAACTCTGCTCTCTTTAGGATTATTCTGCTCCCCAATTGCCAACCTCTGCTTTCTGTAACAGTCCTTCTGCACCTCAGATTCCAACCTCTCCTCTCTGTACAGTCCTTCTAAGCCTCAGTCTGAAACATCTACTGTCTGAAACAATCCTTCTGCACCCCAGTCTCCAAACTGTGCTATATGTAACGATCCTTCTGCACACCAGTCTTCAAACTCTGCTCTCTGTAACAGGTCTTCTGCACCCCAGTCTCCAGACTCTACTCTCTGTAACAGGCCTTCTGCTCCCCAGTCTCCAACCTCTTCTCTCAGCAATGATTCTTCTGCACCCCAGTCTCCAACCTCTGCTCTCTGCAACAGTCCTTCTAAACCTCAGTCTCCATCCTCTGCTCTATGCAATGATCCTTCTGCATCCCAGTCTCAAACAACTGCTCTCTGCAATAGTCTTCCTGCACCCAAGTCTACAACCTCTGCTCTCTGCTACAGTACTTTGCACCCAAGTCTCCAACCTCTGCTCTCTGCAACATTTCCTCTGCACCCAATTCTCCAACCTGTGCTCTCTTTAAAAGTCATTCTGCACCTCAGTCTCTAAGTTCTGCAATTTGTAACAGTCTTTCGGCACCCCAGTCTCAAACCTCTGCACTCAGAAATGATCTTTCTGCACCTCAGTCTCCAACCTCTTCTCTTTTTAATAGTCCTTCTGCACCCCAGTCTCCAACATATGCTCTCTACAACGATCCTGTTTTTCCCCAGTCTCAAACTTCTGCTCTCTGCAACGGTTATTCTACATCCAGGATCCAACATCTGCTCTCTGAAACAGTCCTTCTGCAACTCAGTCTGAAAACTCGGCTCTCTGCAAAAATCCTTCTGCACCCGAGTTTCCAAACTTTGCTCTCTGTAACAGTCCTTCTGAACCTCAGTCTACAAAATGTACTCTGTAATATTCTTCTGCAACCCATTCACGAAATTGTGCTATCTTTAACAGTCCTTCTGCACCTCAGTCTACAAACTCTGCTCTCTGTAACATGCCTTCTGCACCCCAGTCTCCAATCTTTGCTCTCTGTAACAGGCCTTCTGCACCCCAGTCTCCAACCTCTTCTCTCTGCAAAGATCCTTCTTAACCTTAGTCTCCAACCTCTGCTCTGTGCAACAGTCCTTCTGCACCCCAGTCTTTAACTTCTGCTCTCTGTAACAATCCTTCTGAACCTCAGACTCAAACCTCTGCTCTCTGCAACGGATCTTCTGCACCCCAGTATTCACACTCTGTTCTCTGCAAGAGTCCTTTTGCACCCCAGTCTCCAACCTCTTCTCTCTGCAACAGTCCTTCTGCACCCCAGTCTCCAACCTCTGCTCTCCGGTACAGTCCTTCTTGACCCCAGTCTCAAAACTCTGCTCTCTTAAACATTTCTTCTGCACCCCAGTCTCCAACCTGTGCTCTCTGTAACTGTCTTGCTGCACCCCAGTCTCCAAACTCTACTCTCTGTAGCTATCCTTCTGCACCTCAGTCTTCAACCGCTGCTCTCTGCAAGATCCTTCACTACCTCAATCTTCAAGTTCTGCAATCTGTAACGGTCCTTCTGCACCCCAGTCTCCAACCTCTGCTCTCTGAAACGGTCCTTCTGCACCTTAGTCTCCAACCTCTATTCTCTGTAACAAACCTTAAGCACCCCACTGTCCAAACTCTGCACTCTGTAACAGGCCTTCTGCAACCCACTTTCCAATCTCTTCTCTCTGCAACGATCCTTTTTCACCTCAGTCTCCATCCTCTGCTCTCTGCAACTGTCCTTCTGCACCCCAATCTACTTCCTCTGCTCTCTGTAAGAATCCTTCTGCACCCCAGTCCCCAACCGCTCCTCTATTTAAAAGTCCTTCTTCACCTCAGTGTCCAACCTCTGCTCTCTTCAATGAACCTTCAGCACCTAAGTCTCCAACCGCTTCTCTCTGTAACAGGCCTACTTAACAATATTCTCGAACCTATGCTTTCTGGATCAGTCCTTTTGCACACCAGTATCCTAACTCTGCTCTATGTAACAGTCCTTCTGTACTGCAGCCTCAAAACTATGCTCTCTATAAGAGTCCTTCTGCACCCCAGTCTCCAACTTCTGCTCTCTGCAACATTTCTTCTGCACCCAAGTCTCCATCTGTGCTCTTTGTAACTGTCCTTCTGCACCCCAGTCTCCAACCTCTGCTCTCTGTAATGATCTATCTGCACCACAGTCTGAAAACTTCGCTCTCGGCAACGATCCTTCTGCCCCTCAGGATCCAACCTCTGCTCTCCGCAATGATCCTTCTGCACCCCAGTCTCCAACCTCTGCAATCTGTAAAAGTCCCTCTGCACTTCAGTCTCCAATCTCTGCTCTCTGTAACAATCCTTCTGCACCTCAGTCTCCATCCTCTGCTATCTGTAACAATCCTTCTGTACACCAGTCTCCAACCTCTGTTCTCTGTCACAGGTCTTCTGCACCCCTATCTCCAAACTTTGCTCTCTGTAACAGGCCTAAAGCACCCCAGTCTCTAACCTTTTCTCTCTGCAATGATCCTTCTCCACCTCAGTCTTCAACCACTGGTCTCTGCAACAGTCCTTCTGAACCCCAGTCCCCAACCTCTGCTCTCTGTAAGATCCTTCTTCACCCCAGCTTCCAAACTTTGCTCTCTATAACAGTCCTTCTGCAACTCAGTCTACAAACTCTGCTCTCTGCTACGGTCATTCTGCACCCCAGTATCCAAACTTTGTTCTCTGCAACAGTCTTTCTGCACCCCAGGCTCCAAACTCTGCTCTCTGTAACAGTTCTTCTGCACCACAGTCTCCAAACTCTGCTGTCTGTAACGCTCCTTCTGCACCCCAGTCTCCAAACTCTACTTTCCATATCAGTTATTCTGCACCCCAGTCTCCAACCTCTGCTCTCTGTAACAGTCCTTCTGAACCTCACTTTCCAACCTCTGCTCTTTGCAACAGTTCTTCTGCACCCCAGTCTCCAACCTCTGCTCTCTGTAAGATCCTTCTTCACCCCGGTCTCCAAAATTTGCTCTCTGTAACAGTCCTTCTGCACCTCAGTCTCCAACTTCTGCACTATGCAACAGTCCTTCTTGAACCAAGTCTCCAAGCTCTTCTCTCTGCAACAGTCCTTCTACACCCCAGTCTCCAAACTGTTCTCTCTGCAACGATCCTTCTGCATCACAGTCTCCAACATCTGCTCTCTGCAACAGTCTTTTGCACCCCAGTCTCCAACCTCTGTTCTCCGCTACAGTTCTTCTTCACACCAGTCTCAAACCTCTGCTCTCTGCAACATTTCTTCTGCACCACAGTCTCCAACTAGTGCTCTCTGCAACTGTCCTGCAGCACCCGAGTCTCCAACCTCTGCTCTCTGTAGCGATTTTTCTGCACCTAAGTCTCCAACCTCTGCTCTCTGCAACAGTCCTCTGCACCCCAGTCACCAAGCTCTGCTCTCTGTAACAGTCCTTCTGCACATCAGTGTCTAAACTCTTCTCTCTGTAAAAATTCTTCTTCACCTCAGTCTCCAAAATCTGCTCTCTGTAACAGACCTTCTGCACCTCATTCTCCAACCTCTGCTCTCTGTAACAGTTCTACTGGTCACCAATCTACAAACCCTTCTCTCTGTAATGCTCCTTCTGCACCCCAGTCTCCATCCTCTGTTCTCTATAACACTCCTTCTGCACCCCAGTCTCCATCCTCTGCTCTCTGTAAGAATCCTTCTGCACCCCAGTTTCCAACCGCTCCTCTCTATAACAGTCCTACTGTACCTCAGTCTCTAACCTCGCTCTCTGTAATGAACCTTCAGCACTTCAGTCTCCAACCGCTGCTCTCTGTAACAGGCCTTCTGAACCCCATTCCCCAACCTATGCTTTGTGGTTCAGTCCTTTTGCAAACCAGTTTCCTACCTCTGTTCTTTGTAACAATCTTTCAGAACTTAACTCTCCAACCTCTGCTCTCTGAAATGGTCTGTCTGCACCCCAGGCTCCAAACTCTGTTCTCTGCATCAGTCTTTCTGCATCCCAGTATCCAATCTCTGCTCTCTGTAACAGTCCTTATGTACAAAAGTCTCAAAACTCTGATCTCTTTAATGGTCCTTCTGCACCCCAGTCTGCAACCTGTGCTCTCTGCAACAGTCTTTCTGCACCCCAGTCTCCAACCTCTGCTCTCTGCTACAGTACTTCTGCACCCCAGTCTCCAACATCTGCTCTCTGTATCAGTCCTATTGCACCCCAGTCTCCAACCTCTGATCTCTGTGTGAGTCCTTATGCAACACAGTCTCCAAACTCTGCTCTCTGTAACGATCCTTCTTCACCTCATCTCCAAATTCTGCTCTCTGTAAAGGTCCTTCTGCACCTCAGTCTCCAACCTCTGCTCTCTTTAACAGTCCTTCTGCACCCCAGTCTCCAACATCTGATCTCTGCAACGATCCTTCTTCTTTCTAGGCCTCAATCTCTGCTCACAGCAACGGTCCTTATACACCCCAGTTTCCTAACTCTGCTCTCTGTAACAGTCCTTTTGCACCTCAGTCTCCAAACTCTGCTCTCTGCAACAGTCCTTCTGCACCCCAGTCTCCAACCTCTGCTCTCTGTAACACTCCCTCTGCACCCCAGTCTCCATGCTCTACTCTCTGTAATAGTCCTTCTGCACCTCTGTTAACAAACGTTGTTCTCTGTAAGATCTTTCTGCCATTCATTCTCCAAATGCTGCCCTCTGTAACATTTCTTCTGCACCCCAGTCTCCAAACTCTGCTCACTGTAACAGGCCTCCTGCACCCCAGTCTTCAAACTCTGCTGTCTCTAACAGGCCTTCTGCACCCCAGTCTCCAACCTGTGCTCTCTGTAACGATCATTATGCACCCAGGTCTCAAAACTCTGCTCTCTGCAACAGTCCTTCTACACCCCAGTCTCCAACCTCTTCTCCCTGCAACATTTTTTCTGCACCCCAGTCTTCAACCTGTGCTTTCTGTAACTATCCTACTGCACCCTGGTCTCCAAACTCTGCGCTCTGTAGCGATCCTTCTGCACCTCAGTCTCCAACTTCTGCTCACTGTAACGATATTTCTACACCCCAGTCTTTAAACTGTGCTCTCTGCAACAGTCCTTCTGCACCCCATACTCCAATCTCTGCTCTCTGTAACAGTCCTTCTGCACATCAGTGTTTAAAATTTGCTCTCTGTAACAATCCTTCTGCACCTCAGTCTCAAACCCCTGCTCTCTGAAATTATCCTTTGGCACAACAGTCTTCAACCTCTGCTCTCTTTAACAGTTCTTCTGAACACCAATCTCTAACCTCTTCTCTCTGTAACAGTTTTTCTATACTGCAGTCTCCAAACTCTGGTCTTTGTAAAGGTCCTTCTGCACCCCAATATCCAACCTCTGCTTTCTGTAACAGTCCTTCTGCACCTCAGTCTCAAACCTCTGCTGTCTGTAACAGTGCTTCGGCACCTCAGTCTGACACCTCTCCTCTCTGCATGATCCTTCTGCACCTCAGTCTCCAACCACTGCTCTCTGTAACAGTCCACCTGCACCTCAGTCTCCAACCTCTTCTCTCAGTAAGATCCTTCAGCAACCCAGTCTCATAACTCTGCTCTCTATAACAGTCCTTCTGCACCCCAGTCTCCAACTTCTCTTCTCTGTAACCGGCCTTCTGGACGCCAGTCTCCCAACTCTTTACTCTGTAGCAGGCCTTCTGCACCCAAGTCTCCATAATATGCTCTCTGCAACGATCCTTCGGCACCCCTGTCTCCAACATCTGATCTCTGCAAAAGTCCCTCTGCACCTCAGTCTCCAAATTCTGCTCTCTGTAAGATGCTTCTGCACCCCTGTATCCAACTTCTGCTCTCTGTAACAGTCCTTCTGCACCCGAGTCTCCAAACTCTGCTCTTTGTAACAGGACATCCGCACCTCAGTCTCAAACCTCTGCTCTCTGCAACAGTTCTTTTCCACCCTAGTCTAAAAATTCTGCTCTCTACAACAGTCTTTCTCCACACTAGTTACCAACATCTGCTCTCTGCAACAGTCCTTCTGCACCTCAGTCTCCCAACTTAGCTCTCTGTAAGATCCCTCTGCAACCCAGTTTTTAAACTCTGCACTTTGTACCTGTCCTTCTGCACAACAGTCTCCAACTTCTGCTCTCTGTAACAGGACATCTGCAACCCAATATCCAACCTCTGCTCTCTGTAACAAGCTTTATTAACCCCAGTATAAAACCTCTTCTCTCTGCAACGATTTTTCTCAACCACAGTATCCAACATCTGCTGTCTGCAACAGTCGTTTTGAACCCAGGCTCCAAACTCTGTTTTCTGTAAAATCCATCTGAACCCCTGTCTCCAACCTATGCTCTCTGTAACAGTCCTTTTACACCCAAGTCTCCAAACTCTGCTCTCTGTAACAGTCCTTCTGCACCTCAGTCTTCAAACTCTGCTCTCTGTAACAGTCCTTCTGCACCCCAGTCTCTAAAATCTGCTCTCAGCAATATTCTTTCTGCACCCCAGTCTTCAACATCTTCTCTCTGCAACACTCCTTCTGCACCCCAGTCTCCAAACTCTGCTATCTGCAAGGATCCCTCTGAACTCTAGTTTCCAAACTCTGCTCTCTATAACATTCCTTCTACACCACAGTCTCCAACTTATGCTCTCTGAAACTGTCCTTCTGGTCCCAGTCTTCGAGATCTGTTCTCTTTAACAGTCCTTCTGTTTCGCAGTCTCCAACCTCTGCCCTTTGTTAAGGTCCTTCTACACCCCAGTCTCCAAATTCTGCTTTCTGTATCCGTCTGCCTGAACCCCAGTCTCCAAAATCTGTTCTCTGTATCTATAATTTGCACCGCAGTCTTCAACTTATGCTTTATGTAAGAGTCCTTCTCCACTCCAGTCTCCAACCTCTGCTCTAAGTAACAGTCCTATACCACAGTTTCCAAACTCTGCTCTCTGTAAGGGTCCTTCAGCACCTTAATTTCCAAACTCTGCTTCCTGTAACAGTTTTTCTGCACCTTAGTCTCCAAACTCTGCTCTCTGTAACAGTCTTTCTACACCCCAGTCTCCAATCACTGCTCTCTATAAAAGTCCACCTGTACCTCAGTCTGAAACCTCTGCTCTCCACGATTCTTCTGCACCCCAGTCTCCAACCACTGCTCTCTGTAACAGTCCACCTGCAGCTCAGTCTCCAACCTCTGCTCTCTGTGAGATCCTTCAGAAACTCAGTCTCCAAACACTGCTCTCTATAACAGTCCTTCTGCACCTCAGTCTCCAACCTCTCCTCTCTATAACAGGCCTTCTGCACAAATGTTTCCAAACTCTGGTCTATGCAATGATCATTCTGCACGCCTGTCTTCAACCTCTGCTTCCTGCAATGATCCTACTAAACCCCAGTCTCCAACCTCTCATCTCTGAAACAGTCCTTCTGCACCTCAGTCTTCAACCTCTGCTCTCTGTAATAGGCCTTCTGCACGCCAGTCTCCAACCTCTTCTCTCTGCAATGATTCCTCTCCACCTAAGTCTCCAACATCTGCTCTCTGCAACTGTGCTTTTGCATCCCAGTCTGCAAACTCTGCTGTCTGTAAAATCCATCTGAACGGAATTCTCCAACCTCTGCTCTCTGTAACAGTCCTTCTGCACCCCCGTCTCCAAACGCTGCTCTCTGTAACAGTCTTTCCACACCTCAGTCTCCAAATACTGCTCTCTGTAACAATCCTTCTGCACCCCAGTCTCTAAAATCTGCTCTCTGCAACAGTCCTTCTCCACTCCTGTCTCAAACATGTGCTCTCTGCAACAGTCCTTCTGTACCCCAGTCTCCAAACTCTGCTCTCTGCAAGGAACCTTCTGGACCCCAGACTCCAACGTCTGCTCTCTGCCACAGTCCTTCTGCAATACAGTCTCCAACCTCTGCTCTCTGTAAAATCTTTCTGCACTCCAGTTTTCAAACTCTGCTCTATGGAAAATTTCTTCTCCACCCCAGTCTGAAACCTCTGTCTTCTGCAACAGTCCTTCTGCTCTCCAGTCTCCGACATCTGCTCTCTGTAACAGACCTTATGTTCCGCAGTTTCCAACGTCTGCTCTCTGTAACGGTCCTTCTGCAACCCAGTCTCCAAACTCTGATTTTTGAATCAGTCGTTCTGAACCCCAGTCTCCAAACTCTGCTCTTTGTATCTATCCTTCTACACCTCAGTCTTAAACCTTTGCTTTCTGTAACAATCCTTCTGCACCCCAGTCTCCAACCTCTGCTCTCTGTAACAGTCTTTTTATACCACAGTCTCCAACCTCTGCTCTCTGTAACGGTCCTTCTTCACCCCAATTCCCAACCTCTGCTTTCTGTAACAGTCCTTCTGCATGTCAGTCTCTAAACGCTGCTCTCTGTAACAGTCCAGCTAAACCTCAGTCTCCAACCTCTGCTCTCTGTAACAGTACTTCTGCACCTCAGTCTGAAACCTCTGCTCTCCACGATTCTTATGCACCCCAGTCTCCCACCACTGATCTCTGTAACAGTCCACCTGCACCTCAGTCTCTAACGTCTGCTCTCTGTAAGTTCCTTCAGCAAACCAGTCTCCAAACTCTGCTCTCTGTAACAGTTTTTCTGCACCCCACTTTCCAACCTCTCCTCTATATAAAAGGCCTTCTGCACTCCAGTCTCGAAACTCTGCTCTCTATAGCAGGCCTTCTGCACCCCACTCTCCATCCTCTGCTTTCTGCAATGATCCTTCTGCACCCAAGTCTCCAACATTTGCTCTCTGCAATTATCCTACTGCACCCCAGTCTCCAACCTCTTATCTCTGCAACAGTCCTTCTGCACCTCTGTCTCCAAATTCTGCTCTCTGTAAGATCCTTCTGCAACCCTGTCTCCAAATTCTGCTCTCTTTAACAGTTCTTCTGGTCACCAATCTACAAACTCTGCTCGCTGTAACGCTCCTTCTGCACCCCAGTCTCCATCCTCTGTTCTCTGTAACACTCCTTCTGCACCCCAGTCTCGATCCTCTGCTCTCTGTAAGAATACTTCTGCACCCCAGTCTCCAACTGCTCCTCTCTGTAACAGTCCTACTGAATGTCAGTCTCTACCCTCTGCTCTCTGTAACGAACCTTCAGCACCTCAGTCTCAAACTGCTGCTCTCTGTAACAGTCCTCCTGAAGTGCACTCTCAAATACCTGCTCTATGTAACGGTTTTTCTGGACCCAAGTCTCCAATCTCTATTCTCTGTAACACTCCTTCTGCACCTCAGTCTCCAAACTCTGCTCTCTGCAACAGTCCTTCTGCACCTCAGTCTGAAAACTTTGTTCTCTGCAAGGATCTTTCTGCACCCCAGTCTCAAAACTCTGCTCTCTGTAACAGTCCTTCTGCACCCCAGTCTCCAACCTCTGCTCTCTGTACAGGCCTTATGAACTTCATTCTCCAACCTCTGCTCTCTGTAATAGTGTTTCTTAACCTCAGTCTACAAACTCCGCTCTCTGCAACAGTCCGTCTGCACCCCAATATGATACTGTGCTTTCGGCTACAGTCCTTATACACCCCAGTGTCCAGCCTCTGCTTTCTGCAACAGTCCCTCTGCAACACAGGCTCAAACATCTTCTCTCTGTATCAATTTTTCTGCACCTCAGTCTTCAACCTCTGCTCTCTGCAACGGTCCTTCTGCACCTCAGTCTCAAAACTCTAATCTCTGTAACACTCCGTCTGCACCCCAGTCTCCAACCTCTGCTTTCTACATTAGTCCTTCTGGACCCTAGTTAGCAACATCTGCTCTCTGCAACAATCCTTCTGCACCACAATCTCCAATGTCTGCTCTCTGCAACAGTCCTTTTGCACCCCAGTCTCCAAACTCTGTTCTCTGTAACAGTCCTTCTGCACCTCAGTCTCCAAACTCTGTTCTCTGCAACGGTCCTTTTGTACCTCAGTCTCAAAACTCTACTCTCTGTAACAGTCCTTCTGCACTTCAATCTCCAACCTCTGCTCTCTGTAGGATCCTTCTAAAACCTAGTCTCAAATCGCTGCTCGCTGAATCTATTATTCTGCACCTCAGTCTCCAAACTCGGCTCTTTTACACTTTTTCTATACCACAGTCTCCAAATTCTGGTCTCTGTTACGGTCCTTCTGCACCCCAATTTCAAACCACTTCTTTCTGTAACAGTCCTTCTGCACCTCAGTATCCAAACTCTGCTTTCTGTAACAGTCCTTCTACACCTCAGTCTCCAAGCTCTGCTCTCTGTAACAGTCCTTCTGCACCTCAGTCTGACACATCTTCTCTCTGCACGATTCTTCTGCACCCCAGTCTCCAAACACTGTTCTCTATAACAGTCCTTCTGAACACCAGTCTCAAAACTCTGCTTTCTGTATCTATCCCTCTGCACCTCAGTCTCCAACCTGTGCTCTCTGTAACATTCCTTCTACACCTGGTCTCCAACCTCTACTCTTTGTAACAGTTTTTCTATACCACAGTCTCCAAACTCTGGTATTTGTAACGGTCCTTCTGCACCCAAATTTCCAACCTCTTCTTTCTGTAACAGTCCTTCTGCACCACAGTCTCCAAACTCTGCTCTCTGTAACAGTCCTTCGGCACCTCAGTCTGACACCTCTTTTCTCTGCATGGTCCTTCTGCACCTCAGTCTCCAACCACTGCTCTCTGTAACAGTCCACCTGCACCTCAGTCTCCAACCTCTTCTCTCAGTAAGATCCTTCAGCAACCCAGTCTCATAACTCTGCTCTCTATAACAGTCCTTCTCCACCCCAGTCTCCAACTTCTCCTCTCTGTAACAGGCTTTCTGGACGCCAGTCTCCCAACTCTTCACTCTGTAGCAGGCCTTCCTCACCCAAGTCTCCATAATGTGCTCTCTGCAACGATCCTTCTGCACCCCAGTCTCCAACATCTGATCTCTGCAACAGTCCATCTGCACCTCCGTCTCCAAATTCTGCTCTCTGTAAGATGCTTTTTCACCCCTGTATCCAACCTCTGCTCTCTGTAACAGTCATTCTGCACCTGAGTCTCCAACCTCTTCTCTCTTTAACAGGACTTCTGCAACCCAGTCTCAAACCTCTGCTCTCTGTAACAGGCTTTATTCAACCCAGTCTAAAACCTCTTCTCTCGGCAATGATTCTTCTCAACCCTAGTCTCCAACATTTGCTGTCTGAAACAGTCGTTTTGAACCCCAGTCTTTAAACTCTGCTCTTGGTAAGATCCATCTGAACCCCAGTCACCAACCTATGCTCTAAGTAACAGTCCTTCTACACTCAAGTCTCGAAACTCTGCTCTCTGTAACAGACCTTCTGCACCTCAGTCTCCAACCTCTGCTCTTTGTGACAGTCCTTCTGCACCCGAGTCTCTAAAATCTGCTCTCAGCAACATTCCTTCTGCAACCCACTCTCCAACCTCTGCTCTCTATAACAGGCTTTATTCACACCAGTATAAAAACTCTTCTCTCGGAAACGATTCTTTTCAACCCCAGTCTCCAACAACTTCTGTCTGCAACAGTCGATTGAACCCCAGTCTCCAAACTCTGCTCTCGGTAAGATCCATTTGAACCCCAGTCTCTAACCTATGTTCTCAGTAACAGTCTTTCTACACCCAAGTCTAAAACCTCTGCTCTCTGTAACAGTCCTTCTGCACCTCAGTCTCCAACCTCTGCTCTCTGTAACAGTCCTTCTGCACCCCAGTCTCTAAAATCTGCTCTCAGCAACATTCATTCTGCACCCCAGTCTTCAACATCTGCTCTCTGCAACACTTCTTCTGCACCCCAGTCTCCAAACTCCACTATCTGCAATAATCCTTCTGGACCCCAGTCTCCAACCTCTGGTCTCAGCAACAGTCCTTCTGCACCACAGTCTTCAACTTCTGCTCTCTATAAGATCCTTCTGAACTCTAGTTTCCAAACTCTGCTCTCTATAACATTTCTTCTCCACCCCAGTCTCCAACATCTGCTCTCTGCAACAGTCCTTCTTATCCCAGTCTCCGAGATCTGTTCTCTTTAACAGTCCTTCTGTTTCGCAGCCTCCAACTTCTGCTCTTTGTAAAGGTCCTTCTACACCCCAGTCTCCAAACTCTGCCTTCTGTATTAGTCTGCCTGAACCCCAATCTCCAAAATTTGTTCTCTGTGTCTATCCTTTGCATCTCAGTCTCCAACCTGTGCTCTTTTTTAGAGTCCTTCTGCACTCCAGTCTCCAACCTCTGCTGTAGGTAACAGTCCTATACCGCAGTCTCCTAACTCTGCTCTCTGTAAGGGTCCTTCAGCACCTTAATTTCCAAACTCTGCTTCCTGTAACAGTTTTTCTGCACCTGAGTCTCCAAACTCTGCTCTCTGTAACAGTTTTTCTACACCCCAGTCTCCAATCACTGCTCTCTGTAAAAGTCCACCTGCACCTCAGTCTGAAACTTCTGCTCTCCAGGATTCTTCTGCACCCCAGTCTCCAACCACTGATCTCTGTAACAGTCCACCTGCACCTCAGTCTCCAACATGTGCTCTCTGTAAGTTCCTTCAGTATACCAGTCTCCAAACTCTGCTCTCTAACAGTTTTTCTGCACCCGAGTCTCCAACCTCTCCTCTCTGTAACAGGCCTTCTGCACTCCAGTCTAGAAACTCTGCTCTCTATAGCAGGCCTTCTGCACCCCACTCTCCATCCTCTGCTCTCTGCAATGATCCTTCTCCACCCCAGTCTCCAAACTTGCTCTCTGCAATGATCCTACTGCACCCCAGTCTTCAACCTCTGATCTTTGAAACAGTCCTTCTTCACCTCAGTCTACAAATTCTGCTCTCTGTAAGATCCTTCATCAACCCAGTCTCCAACCACTGATCTCAGTAACAGACCTTCTGCACCCAAGTCTCCAAATTATTCTCTCTGCAACGATTCTCTCCACACCAGTCTCAAAACTCTGCTCTCTGCAACAGTCCTTCTGCACCCCAGTCTCCAACCTCTGCTTTCTGTAATTGTCTTTCTGCACCGCAGTCTCCAAACTCTGCTATCTGCAACGCTCCTTCTGGACCCCAGTCTCCAACGTCTGCTCTCTTCAACAGTTCTTCTACACCACAGTCTCCAACCTCTGCTTTTTGTAAGATGCTTATGCACTCCAGATTCCATACTCTGCACTCTGTAAAATTCCTTGTCCACCCCAGTCTCCAAACTCTGTCCTCTGCAACAGTCCTTCTGCTAACCAGTCTCTGACATCTGGTCCTTCTGTACCGCAGTCTCCAACCTGTGCTCTTTGAAACGGACCTTCTACACCCCAGTCTCCAACCTGTGCTTTCTGTATCAGTCTGTCTGAACCGCAGTCTCCAACCGCTGTTCTCTGTATTTATCCTTCTGCACCTAAGTCTCCAAACTCTGTTCTATGCAACGGTCCTTCTGCACCTCAGTCTCCAACCTCTACTCTCTGTAACAGTCCTTCTGCACTACAGCCTCCAAACTCTGCTCTCTGTAGCATCCTTCTAAAACCCAGTCTCCAAACTCTACTCTCTGTAACAATTCTTCTGCACGCCAGTCTCCAACCTCTGCTGTCTGAAATGATCCTTCTTAACTCCAGTCTCCAATGTCTCTCTGCAACAGTCTTTTTGCACCCCAGTCTCCAATATCTACTCTCTGTAACAGTCATTCTGCACTTCAGTGAAAAAACTCTGCTCTATGCAACTAACATTCTGCACCTCAGTCTCCCAACTCTGCTCTCTGTAAGATCCTTTTGCAACCCAGTCTTTAAACTCTGCACTTGGTAATCGTCCTTCTTCACAACAGTCTCCAACCTCTGCTCTTCTGCAACCCAGTCTCCAACCGCTGTTCTCTGTAACAGGCCTTCTGCACCCTAGTCTCCAAACACTTCTCTCTGCAAGAATTCTTCTTCACACCAGTCTCCAACCTCTGCTCTCTGCAACAGTCCTCTTGCACCACAGTCTCCAAAATCTGCTCTCTGTAAGATCCATCTGAACCCCAGTCTCCAACCTCTGCTCTGTGTAACAGTCCTTGTGCACCACAGTCTCCAAACTCTGCTCCCTGTAACAGTTTTTCTGCACCTCATTCTCAAACCTCTGCTCTCTGAAACAGTCTTTCTGAACCGCACTCTCTAACCCCTGCTCTCTACAACAGTCCACCTGCAACCCAGTCTCCAACATCTGCTCTCTGCAACAGTTTTTCTACACCCCAGTCTCCAACTCTGCGTTCTGCAGCGATCTTTCTGAACCCCAGTCTCCAACGTCTTCTCTCTGCAAGAGTCCTTCTGGACCACAGTCTCGAAGCTCTGCTCTCTGTAACAATCCTTCTGCACCATTGTCTGCAACCTCTCCTCTATATAAGATCCTTCTGCAATCCAGTTTCAAACTCTGCTCTCTGTAACAGTTCTTCTGCCAACCGGTCTCCAACCTCTGCTCTCTGCAAGGATCCTTCTTCACCAAAGTCTCTAAACTCTGCTCTCTGCAACAGTCCTTCTACACCCTAGTCTCCAATATCTGGTCTCTGCAACAGTCCTTTTGCACCTCACTCTGAAAAGTCTGCTAACTGCAAGGACCCTTCTGCACCACAGTCTCCTACTTCTGCACTCTGTAAACATCCTTCTGCACCTCATTCTCCCAACTCTGCTCTTTGTAAGATCCTTCTACAACCAGTCTTTAAACTCTGCACTCCGTAACAGTCCTTCTGCACAACAGTCTCCAAAGACTGCTCTCTGTAACATGAATTCTGTTACCCAGTCTCCAAACTCTGCTCTCTGTAACAGGCCTTCTGCACCCCAGTCTTCTACCTCTTCTCTCTGCAACTATTCTTCTTCAACCCAGTCTCCAGAATCTGCTCTCTGCAACACTCCTTTTGCACCCCAATCTCAAAACTCTGCTCTCTGTAAGATCCATCTGACCCCAGGCTCCAAACTCTGCTCTCTGTAACAGTCCTTCTGCACCCCAGTCTCCAAACACTGCTCTCTGTAACAGTTCTTCTGCATCCCAGTTTTCAAACTCTGCTTCCTATAACAGTCCTTCTGAACCCCAGTCTCCAACCTCTACTCTCTCCAACAGTCCTTAGGCACTCCAGTCTCCATCATCTGCTCTCTGCAACAATCCTTCTGCACCCAGTCTCCAACCTCTGCTCTCTGCAACAGTCCTTCTTCACCCCAGTCTCCAAACTCTGCTCTCTACAATGATACTTCCGCACCCTAGTCTCCAAAGTCTACTCTCTGCAACAGTCCTTCTGCACCACAGTCTCCAACCTCTGTTCTCTGCGACAGTCTATCTGAACCCAAGTCTCCAAACTCTGATTTTTGGATCAGTTCTTCTGCACCCCGTCTCTAACCTCTGCCCTCTCCAATGATATTTCTGCACCCCAGTCTCCCTCCTCTGCTCTCTGTAACAGTCTTTCTGTACCGCAGTCTTCAAACTCTGCGTTTTGTAACCGTACATCTGAACCCCAGACTTCAACCTGTTTTCTCTACAATGATTCTTCTGCACCCCAGTCTCCAACGTCTTCTCTCGTCAACAGTCCTCCTGCACCCCAGTATCAAAACTCTGCTCTCTGTAAGGTTCTTTCTGCACCTGTTTCCAAACTCTGCTCTCTGTAACATTTCTTCTCCAGCCCAGTCTCCCACTTCTGCTCTTTTCAATGGTCCTTCTGCACCCCAGTCTCCAACCTCTGTTCTCTGAGACAGTCCACCTGAACCCAAGTCTCCATCCTCTGTTATCTGCAACAGTCGTTCTGCACCCCATTCTCCAACCTCTGCTCTCTGCAACAGTCCTTCTGCACCACAGTGTCCATCATCTGCTCTCTGCCACAGTCCTTCTGTACACTAGTCTGCTCTCTGTAACGGTCCTTATGCACCCCAGTTTCCAAAGTTTTCTTTCTGTATCAGTCCTTACTAACCCCAGTCTCATAACTCTACTCTCTGAAACATTCATTCTGCACATCAATCTTCAAACTCTACTCTCTGCAACAGTCCTTCTTCATTAAAGTCCCCAAACTCTGCTCTCTGCAACAGTCCTTTTACACCACAGTCTCCAACATCTGCTCTGTGCAACAGTCCTTCTACACCTCTGTCTCTAAACTCTACTGTCTGTAACTGTTCTTCTGCAACTCAGTATCAAACCTCTGCTCTCTGTAAGAGTCCTTCTGCACTCTAGCCTCCAATATCTCCTCACTGCAACCGTCCTTCTGCAACCCAGTCTTTAACATCTGCACTCTCAACAGTCCTTCTGCACCTCAGTCTGAAAACTCTGCTCTCTGCAAGTATTCTTCTGCACACCAGTCTTCAACCTCTGCTCTCTGTAACAGTCCTACTGCACCTCAGTCTCCAAACTCTGCTCTATATAAGATCCTTCTGCAACCCAGTATCCAAACTCTGCTCTCTGTAACAGTCCACCTGCTCCACAGTCTCCAAACTCTGCTCTCTGTAACATGCCTCCTTCACCCCAGTCTACAAACTTAGCTCTATGTAACAGGCCTTCAGCACCCCAGTATCCAACCTATTCTCTCTGCAAAGATCCTTCTACACCCCAGTCTCCAACATCTGAACTCTGCAACAGTTCTTCTGCACCCCAGTCTCTAACCTCTGCTCTCTTGAAGATCCTTCGTCACCCATTTATCAAAATCTGCTCTCTGAAACAGTCCTTCAATACCCCAGTCTTCAAACTCTGCTCTCTGTAACAATGCTTCTGCTCATCAGTCTCCAACCTCTGCTCTCTGCAACGGTCTTCCTACACCTCAGTCTCCAACCTCTGTTTTCTGCAATAGTCCTCATGCACCCCAGTGTGCACCCTCTGCTCTCTGTAAATGTCCTTCTGTACCACAGTATCCAACTTCTGCTCTCTGTAATGGTTCTCGGCACCGCAGTCTCCAAACTCTGCTTTTTATATCAATCCTTCTTCACCCCAGTCTCAAAACTCTGCTCTCTGTAACAGTCCTTCTGAACCTCATCGCCAACCTCTTCTCTCTGCAACAGTCCTTCTGCACCTCAGCTTCAACCTCTCCTCTCTACAACAGTTCTTTTGCACCCAAGTCTCCAAACTCTGCTTTCTATAACAGTTCTTCTGCACCACAGTCTCCAATCTCTGCTCTCTGTAAGATCCATTTGCACCCCAGTCTCCAACTTCTGCTCTCTGGAACATTTCTTTTGCACCCCAGTCTCCATCTGTGCTCTCTGTAACTGTCCTTCAGCACTTCAGTCTGCAAACACTTTTTTCTGCATTACTCCTTCTGCACCCCAGTCTCCAAACTCAGCTCTCTCTACCAGTCCTTGTGTACTGCAGTCTCCAAACTCTGCTTTGTGTAACGGTCCTTCTGCACCCAAGTCTCCACACTCTGCTTTCTGTATCAGTTCTTCTGCACCACAGTCTCCAAACTCTGCTCTCTGTAACAGTCCTTCTGCACCTGAGTTACCAACCTCTTCTCTCTGCAAAAGTCCTTCTGCACCGCAGTCTCAAACCTCTGCTCTCTGCAAAAGTCCTTCTACACCCCAGTCTCAAACCTCTACTATCTGCAAAGAACTTTCTGCACCCCAGTCTCCAACGTGTGCTTTATGCAACAGTTATTCTGCACCCCAGTCTCCATCCTCTACTCTCTGTAAGAATCCTTCTGCACCCCAGTCTCCAACCTCTCCTCTCTGTAAAAGTCCTTCTGTAACGCAGTCTCCAAAATCTGCTCTCTGCATCAGTTCTTCTGCACCCCAGTCTCCAACCTCTGCTCACTGCAACATTTCTTCTTAACCCTACTCTCAAACCTGTGCTCTCTGTAACTGTACTTTTTCACACCAGTCTCCAAACTCTGCTCTCTATAGCGATCGTTCTGCGCCTCAGTCTCCAACCTCGGCTCTCTGCAATGATCCTTCTGCACACCAGTCTCTAAGCTCTGCTCTCTGTAACAGTCCTTCTGAACATCAGTGTCAAGACTCTGCTCTCTGTAACAATTCTTCTGCATCTCAGTCTCCAATATCTGCTCTCTTTAAGAGTTCTTCTGGACACCAATCTACAAACTCTGCTCTCTGTAACAGGCCTAATGCACCCCAGTCTCCAACCTCTTCTCTTTGCAATGAGCCATTTGCACCTCAGTCTCCAACCACTGCTTTCTGCAACAGTCCTTCTGCACCCCAGTCTTTAAACTCTGCTCTCTGCAACAGTCCTTCTGCACCCCAGTCTCCAACCTCTGGTCTCTGTATGATCCTTCTTTACCCCGGTCTCCAAATTTGCTCTCTATAACAGTCCTTCTGCACCTCAGTCTCCAACCTCTGCTCTCTGCTAAAGTCCTTCTGCACCCCAGTATCTAAACTATGTTCTCTGCAATAGTACTTCTGCACCCCAGGCACCAAACTCTGCTCTCTATAACAGATCTTCTGTAGCGCAGTCTCCAAACTCTGATGTCCGTAACGGTCATTCTGCACCCCAGTCTCCAAACTCTACTTTCAATATCAGTTATTCTGCACCCCAGTCTCCAACCTCTGCTCTCTGTAACAGTCCTTCTGCACCTCAGTCTCCAACCTCTGCTCTCTGCAACAGTTCTTCTGCACCCCAGACTCTAACATCTTCTCTCTGCAACAGTCCTTCTAAACCCCAGTCTCCAACATTTTCTCTCTGAAAGGATCCATCTGCATCCCAGTCTTCAACATCTGCTCTCTGCTACAGTCCTTCTGCACCCCAGTCTCCAACCTCTGCTCTCTTCAACATTTCTTCTGCTCCCCAGTCTCCAATCTCTGCTCTCTGTAGCGATCCTTCTGCACCTCAGTCTTCAACCTCCGATCTCTTCAAGGATCATTTTTCACCACAGTCTCCAACCTCTGCTCTCTGCAACAGTACTAATGCACCCCAATTTCCAACCTCTGCTCTCTGTAACAGGCCTTCTGCACCCCACTCTCCAACCTGTGCTCTCTCTAACGATTCTTCTGCACCCCAGTCTCCAAACTCTGCTCTATGTAACAGTCCTCTGCACCCGAAAATCCAACATCTATTCTCTGCTACATTCCTTCTGAACCTCAGTCTGAAAACTCTGCTCTCTGCAACAATCCTTCTGCACCCCAGTTTCAAACCTTTGCTCTCTGTAACAGACCTTCTAAACCTCAGTCTCCAAAATGCTCTCTTTAAGATCCTTCTGAAACTTAGTCTCAAAACATTGCTATCTGTAAGAGTTATTCTGGACACCAATCTCCAAACTCTGCTCTCTGAAAGAATCTTTCTGCCCCCCAGTCTCCAACCTATCCTCTCTGTAACAGTCCTTTGCATCTCAGTCTCCAACCTCTGCTCACTGTAATGATGCTTCAGCACCGCAGTCTCCAACTTCTGCTCCCTGTAACAGTACTTCTGCACCCCAGTCTCCAACATCTGCTCTCTGAAACGGTCCTTCTGCACCCCAGTCTCCAAACTCTGTTCTCTAACAGCCCTTCTATACCTCAGACTCCAACCTCTGCTCCCTGTATCAGTCCTTCTTACCCTCAGTCGAAAACCTCTGATCTCTGCAACGATCCTTCTGCACCTCAGTCTCCAAACTGTGCTATCTGTAACAATCCTTCTGCACAGAAGTCTCCAACCTCTTCTCTCTTACAGGTCTTCTGCACCCCAGTCTCCAAAATCTGCTCTCTGTAACAGTCTTTCTGCACTCCAGTCTCCAATCTCTGCTTACTGTATTAGTCCACCTGCACAACAATTTCCAACCTCTGGTCTCTGTAATAGTCTTTCTGAATCTCAGTCTACAAACTCTGCTCGCTGTAACAGTCCTTCTGCACCCCAGTCTGCAACATCTGCTCTCTGCAACAGTCCTTCTGCACCAAATCTCCAACCTCTGCCTCTGTAACCCAGTCTCCAAACTCTGCTCTCTGCAACAGTCCTTCTACACCCCAATCTTTAAAGTGTGCTCT
Organism: Ictidomys tridecemlineatus; assembly: GCF_052094955.1. NCBI lineage: Eukaryota > Metazoa > Chordata > Mammalia > Rodentia > Sciuridae > Ictidomys > Ictidomys tridecemlineatus. The sequence goes on from NW_027522360.1 coordinate 298,018, forward strand.
CCGCAATGGTCCTTCTGCACCTCAGTCTCCACAAACTACTCTCTGTAAATGTACTTTTGAATCCCTTCTCATAACTCTGCTCTCCATAATAGGCCTTCTGCACCCCAGTTCCAACCTCTGTTCTCTATAACAATCCTTCTGCACCCCAGTCTCAAAATTTTCCTAACTACAACAATCCTTCTGAACCCCAGTTTCAAAACTCTGCTCTTTGTAACAGTCTTTCTGCCCCCCAGTCTCCAACATGTGCTCTCTGCAAAAGTCCTTCTGCACCTCAGTCTTAAAACTCTTTTCTCTACAATGATCCTTCTGCACCCTAGTCTCCAACCTCTGCTCTCTGTAACAGTCCTGCTGCACAACGGTCTACAACTCTGCTCTCTGTAAATCCTTGTGCAACCTTGTTTCAAAACTCAGCTCTCTATAGGAGTTGTACTGCATTCCAGTCTCCAACCTCTGCTCTCTGCAATGATCCCTGTGCACCCAAGTATCTAATATCTGCTCTATGCAACAGTCCTTCTGCACCCCTATCTCAAACCTCTGCTCTCTGCAACAGTCCTTCTGCACCTCAGTCTGAAAACGCTGTTCTCTGCAATGATCTTTCTGCACCACAGTCTACAAACTCTGCTCTCTGTAATACTCCAGTTGCACCTCAGTCTCGAAACTCTGCTCTCTGTAAGATTTTTCTGCAACCCAGTCTCCAAACTCTGCTCTATGTAACAGTCCTTCTGTACCCCAGTCTCCAACCTCTGCTCTTTGCCAGAGTCCTTCTAAAACCCAGTCTCCAAACTCTGCTTTCTGCAACAGTCCTTCTGCACCCCAGTCTCCAACTTCTCTTCTCTTTAAAAATCCTTCTTCACCTCAGTTACCAAACTCTGATCTCTGCAATGGTCCTTCTGCACCACAGTCTCCAACCTCTGCTCTCTGTAACAATCCCTCTGCACCCCAGTCTAAAAACTCTGCTCTCTACAACAGTCCTTTTGCACCACAGTTTCCAACCTCTGCTCTCTGCAAAACTCCTTCTGCACCCCAGTCTGAAACATCTGCTCCCTGCAACAGTCTTTCTGCACCTCTGTCTGACAACTCTGCTCTCTGCGACGATCATTTTACACCCCAGTCTTCAAACTCTGCTTTATGTAACAGTTTTTCGGCACCTCAGTCTCCAACCTCTTCTTTCTGTAAGATCCTTCTTCACCCCAGTTTCCAAACTCTGCTCTCTGTAATATTCCTTCTGCTCCCCAGTCTCCAACCTCTGCTCTCTGAAACAGTCCTTCTGCTCCACAGTTTTCAACCTCTTCTCTCTGTAATGGTTCTTCTTCACCCCAGTCTCCAAACTCTGATTTCTGTAACAATCCTTCTTCACCCCAGTCTCCAACCTATGCTGTCTTCAACGATCCTTTTGCACCCCAGTCTCCAAACTCTGCTCTCTGCAAAAGTCCTTCTGTACCCCAGTCTCCAACATCTGCTCTCAGCAACAGTCCTTCTGAACCTAAGTCTGAAAACTCTGCTCTCTTCAACGATCCATGGTCACCCCAGTCTCCCAACTCTGCTTTTTGTAACAGTCCTACTGCACCTCAGTCTCCAAAATCTACTCTCTGTAACAGTGCTTCTGAACCCCAGCCTCCATCCTCTGATCTCTGTAAGATACTTCAGAACCCAAGTTACCAAATCTGCTCTCTGTAACATTTCTTATCCTATCCAGACTCCAACCTCTGCTCTCTGTAACAGTCCTTCTGCTCCCCAGTAACCAACCTCTTCTCTCTGTAACAGTCCATCTGCTCCCCAGTCTCCAACCTCTGCTCTCTGTAACAGTCCTTCTGTACCTCAGTCTCAAACCTCTGCTCTCTGTAACGGTCATTCTGCACTCCAGTCTTCAACCTCTCCTTTCTGTATCATTCCTTCTGCACCACAGTTTACAAACTCTGCTCCCTGCAACATTCTTTCTGCACCTCAGTCTCCATCCTCTGCTCTCTGCAACAGTTCTTCTGC